>NW_006408566.1:11180960-11335644 GCF_000296735.1 Chrysochloris asiatica
GAAGTCTTTTGATGCACATAAGTTTTTAATTTTTAGTATGTCCCAATCATCTATTTTGTCTACTTTTGTTTGTGTAGTTTTCAAAATGTTTGGTAGTCTATGTATTCCCTGGATTAGTGCTCTCACATTTGTCCCTATTTTTTCATTGATGGCCTTCATAATTTTGGGATTTGCATTTAGGTCTTTAATGCATGCTGAGTTCATTTTGTATAGGGTGTGAAGTAAAGGTCTTATTTCAATCTTTTGCATATCTCTTTCCAGTTCTGCCAGCACCATCTGTTAAAGAGACTATCTCCTCCCCTTGTAACATACCTAGGCACTTTGTCGAAAATTAGTTGGCTGTATGTGGATGGGTTAATTTCTGGATTCTCGATTCTGTTCTGTTGATCAATGTACCTTTCATTGCACCAGTACCAGGCTGTTTTGACCATTGTAACAGTGTAGTAGACTTTGAAATTGGGGAGTGAGAGGCTTTCAACCTTGTTCTTCTTCTTGAGCAGTGCTTCGCTTATCATGGGTCTCCTACATTTCCATATAAAGTTTGTAATTGTCTTTTCCATCTCTTTGAAGAATGTTGCTGGAATCTGGATTGGGATTACATTGTATGTGTCAATTGCTTTGGGCAGTATTTACATTTTCATGCTGGTGAGTCTTCCTATCCAGGAACGTAGTATGTTCTTCCACTTTTGTAAGTGTCTTTTAGTTTCTTGTAGTAGTGTTTTGTAATTTTCTTTGTATAGGTCCTTTGTTTCTCTGGTTATATTTATTTCTAAAAATTTCATCCTTTGGGTGGCTATTGTAAATGGTATTACTTTCCTAATGTCCTTTTCAGTGCTGTAATTGTTACTATAGAGGAATCCAACTGATTTTTGTATGTGGATCTTATACCCTGCCACTTTGCTGAATCTGCCAATGATGTCTAGTAGCTTTTTTACTGAGTCTTTGCGGTTTTCTATATATAAGATCATATTGTCTGCAAATAGAGTTTTATTTCCTCTTTGCCAATATGGATGCCTTTAGTTTCCCTATCTTGCCATATAGCTCAGGCTAATACTTCCAAAACAATATTGAATAGGAGTGGTGACACAGGGCATCCTTGTCTGGTTCCCATTCACAGAGGGAAAGCTTTCAGATTCTCTCCATTGAGAGTGATGTAAGCTGTTGGTTTTGTATATATGCTGTTGATTATGTGAAGGAATTTCCCTTCAATTCCTACTTTGTTGAGTGTTTTTATCAGGAATGGATGTTGGATTTTGTCAAATGCCTTTTCTGCATCAATAGATATGATGATATGGCTCTTTTCCTTTTTCTTATTTATGTGGTGGATTACATTGATTGTTTTTCTAATGTTGAGCCATCCTTGCATCCCTGATATGAATCCCACTTGGTCATGATGTTTTTGTTTTGTTTTGTTTTTAATGTGGTGCTGGATTCTGTTAGCTAGGATTTTGTTGAGAATTTTTGCATCTATGTTCATGAGGGATATTGGTCTGTAGTTTTCTTTCTTAGTGAAGTCCTTCTCTGGTTTTGGTATGAGGGTTATGCATGCTTCATAAAAAGTATTAGGATGTTTTTGGCCCTTTTCTATATTCTGGAATAATTTGAGTAGAATTGGTGACAGCTCTTCCCTGAATGTTTGGTAGAACTCACCAGTGAAGCCATCTTCACCAAGAAGTCCACTGGGCCTGGACTTCTTTTGGTTGGGAGTTTTTTGATGACCTGATCAATTTCTTCTTTTGTTATGGGTCTGTTCAAGTTTTCTAGTCGTGTTTTTCTAAAACTGCATCCATCTCTTCTAAGTTTTCAAATTTGTTGGAGTACATACAACTCTTCATAGTATTCTGTTATTATCCTTTTGATTTTGTTTGGTTCCGTTGTGACATCGCCTGTGTGGTATCTAATGCAAGTTATTTGTGTCTTTTCCCTCTTTTCTTTTGTTAGGTTTGCCAATGGTTTGTCAATTTTGTTAATCCTTTCAAAGAACCAGCTTCTTTTCCTGTTGATTCCTTCTATAGTTTTTCTGTTGTCCATCTCATTTATTTCGGCTCTAATCTTTATTATTTCTTTTCTTTTGGTTAGTTTGTAATTGCTGTAGATGCTGTGTTAATGTGTTAATTTGGGTTCTTTCTTCTTTTAGGATGTGTGCATTTATCGCAAAAAACTGTCTTCTCGGCACCACTTTTGCTGTGTCCCAAAGATTTTGGTATATTGTATTTTCATTCTCATTTGTTTCTCGGAACTTTATGAATTCATGTTTACTTTCTTCTTTTATCCAGTCACTTTTCAGCAGGGTGTTGTTCAGTTTCCATGTATTCAACTTTATTTCCTTAGTCTTCTTGTGTTGATTTCTAGTTTTATGGCATTGTGGTCTGAAAAGATGCTCTGTAGTATTTTGATGTGTGTAAATTTACGGAGGCTTGCTTTGTGACTGAACACATGGTTAATTCTGGAGAATGTTCCATGTGCATTGGAGAAGAAAGTATATTGTGCTGTTTTTGGGTTGAATGCTCTGTACATGTCTTTGAGGTCAAGTTGGTTGACTGTGCTATTTAGTTCCTCTGTAACTTTGTCAAGTTCTTTCTGGTTGTTCTGTCCCTTTTCAAAAGTGTCATATTAAAATCTCCCACTATAATTGTAGATTTCTTTATCTCTTTCTTCAATTCTAGTAAGGTTTGCTTCATAAATCTTGGTGCTTTTTCATTGCGAGCGTAGATATTTACTATGGTTATGTCGTCTTCCTCAATTGACCCTTTGATCATGAGATAGCATCCTTCTTTGTCTCGTATGCTGGGTTTTATCTTAAAGTTTACTTTATCAGAGATTTTAATTGCCACTCCTGCTTGTTTATTGTTGCAGTTAGCTTGGCATATTTTTCCCATCCTTTAACTTTTAGTCTGTTTTTGTCTTTGTGTGTGAGGTGTATCTATTGTAGGCAGCATATTGAAGGGTCTTATTTTCTTATCCAATCTGCCACTCTTTGTCTCTTCACTGGTGCATTCAATCCATTGACATTCAATGTAGTTATCGATAGGTATGAGTTAATTGCTGCCAATATATTAATTTTTTGGTAGTGCTGTTTGTTCCTTTGTTCTGCATGGCTTCTTGTGCTGAGTTTGTGTTTTTTGTGCTATTTCTTGTCAGTTTCTTCTTAGTTTTCATGTTTGCTTGTTCTGCTTGGAAGTTTATTTTCATGGTATGTTGTGAATTATTAACTTGCTTTGGGGTTACCTTATAGTCTACTAACTTTTCTCTCCATTTAAGAGAATCTATTGTATCCTGCAATCTACCTGACATCCTCATCACCTAGATCTCTGTTCCTACATTATCCCTTCTTTGACATTGATATTATTTTGATCTTCAGTTGACCTCCCAGCTCATTTGAATTCGTTGTTGTAGTTTTGTTTTGTTCTGTACCCTGCTACCCATCGTCTGAGTTTCAGGTGGTGTTGCCATGCCTGCGAATCTCTGGTTGTTGTCTCTTCTTGTTGGTTTTCAGTCTAAAGAACTACCTTTAGGATGTTTTGAATGCTGGATTAGTTTTGACTAGATTGCTTAGATTCTGTTTATCTTGGAATGTTTTGATTGCACCATCGTATTTGATTGACAGTTTTGATGGATAGACGATTCTTGGTTGGCTGTGTTTTTCTTTTAAGGTTTTGTATATGGCTCCCCGTTGCTTTCTTGCCTGCATGGTTTCTGCTGAGATGTCAGAGCTTAATCTGATTTGCTTGCCTTTGTAAGTGATACTTCTCTTTTCCCTGGCTGCTTTTAGGATTCTCTCCTTGTCTAAGATTTTGGAAAGCTTGATTATTATATGTCTTGGTGACTTTCTTTTGGGGTCTGTCTTTCCTGGGGTATGTTCAGCTTCTTGAATGTTTATCTTCTTATCTCACCAGATGTTAGATTTTCTTCCAGAAGCTCTTCAACTATCTCCTCTATGGACTTCTCTGATCCTTCCTGTTCCAGAATGCCAATAATTCTTAAGTTGTTCCTTTTCATGTTATCCAGAATGAATCTTAGATTGTTCCTTTTCATGTTATCCAGCATGAATCTTAGACTCTCTTCACATTTTTTTAAATCCTTTTTTCTGCTTGCTCTTCTAGCTCTCTAGTTCTGCCTTCCATCTCTTCTGTTCTGCTCCTTTCACCTTTCAGTGTATTGTCCATTTTTGATATCTTATCATTAGTCATCTAGACCTTTTTTTTTTTGTGCAGGTTTTGAATTGTTTCCAACGCTGTATCAATTTTGTTTGCTCGCTCTTGTAGTACTTTCCTGACTTCTTCCTTGTTTTCCTCCACCCCTTTTTGGAGCATTTGAATTTGTTTCCATATCATTCTTCTGAATTCTTTCTCAGACAAATCCAAAACCTGCCCTTCCTCTTCTGGGGAGCCTTTGTCTGTCTCCGGCTTCTTTGTCTCAGTCACTCTTTTCTGTTTTGGGACATGTTTTGAGATCTTTTGTTTGTCATTTCCAGTAGTTATGTGGGTATTTTGATGCTTCAATGGAAGTTTGTTGTTGTGTTATTAAGCTTACTGGGTGTCTCCTGGTGGATATGCTTCCCTTTTTGCATGTAATGCTTAGCAGCTGTTAATGGCTCTTGTCTCAATGGTGGAATATTATGGGGTATGCCTGTAGCTTGACTGTATGGCCATGATTGCTGTTTCTTCTTGGGTAATGTAGGGAGAAAAAGCTTCCACCTCTAGGAAAAATGTGTGATCAAAAGTACCAAAAGCAAAAGCAATATAAAAGCACAGACAAAAACCACCAGTTTGAAACAAAAATAAAACTGACCAACTGGCCAATTGCCTTGCTACACAGGCATTGTGTGTGCATCATACAAGCCTCCTCCAGTGGGTGGGGGTGTCTGCTCGCTCAGGCCCCTCCTCTAGTCACCACTGTAGAGGTGTGCAGATAGATATCGAGAAGTTAACAGGAGAAATATTGTTTACTATTTTTGTCTCTGAAGGTCAGTTAGGCATCTGTGTGTGCATGGTGTAATTCTTGAGATAGTTGTATCCTTTAATGTTGGGGTTTTACAGACTGTTCATATGGTTTGTCTGTCATGCCTGATGGGCCTGCTTTTTTCTTGCTAGATAGGCTGAAGTAAACGGTCCTGCACAAGTTAATTTTTGTGCTGTGATCCCGAGGCTGATGTCATAAGCAGTCATCAAGCTCTTTCTCTCTGTGTTGTGGGAAAACTGTGGGCTTAGTGCTGAACTTTTTTTTTTGAGGGGGGTGCACCCACCCACCTGAAGGCGTCTGGGCTGGGCAAAGAAGGCGTGACAGGGAAGAGCAGGACAAAAATGTGTAGAATCCCCAGCACCTCCTTTTGAAAATGTCACTGCACTGCTTTTAGCGCAGGTTCCCTGTGCTGGTCTGGCTGTAGCCTCACTCTCTGAACTCCACCCGGGCTGGGTGGCTGTAGTGGGAGTCCCCTCTTGAGCAATTCTGAAATCACAGTATTTTCCTTTATACCATGATTTTTCCACTTGTGCATGCAGGAAACTGACCCACTGTACCTTATGCTAGATCCAGAGCCCTGGTGTTGTTCCAGGAAAGCAGCTTCTCTGGGTTTTCAATCCCTCCCCCACAGAGCCTTTCCTACCTGGCTGTCTCTGCCACTGTCAAAACTGGAAGTCTCCAAAATATCAAATTCTTTAATAGCATGATTGATCTCATCAGAAAAGTACTGGGACACTGCTAAACTCATGGCAGTGAATAAAAGTTTTCCAAAATTCTAATTTGCTTGAAAGCTCAAATTTTGTTAGTGCTATCCCTTATTTCCTTATTTTGCTCATCTTCAAGAACATAGAAATATAACCACAGGTTGTCTATATATCATATTTTCAATAAAAAATGGGTAGTTCAGCTTATATCGCAAATGTTTTTCTTGATGTTTTTGTCAGGTGATATCAAGTCGGTTCTGACTCATAGTTACCCTATGTACAACAGAATGAAACACTGTTGGGTTATTCTCACAACCGTTGTTATCACTGAGCCAACTGCAGCTGCCACCATGCCAATCCATCTCAGGGGTCGTCCTCTTTTTCACCAATCCTCCACTTTATCAAGAACAACATCCTTCTACAGGGATTGGTCCCTTTTGATAATATGTATGAAGTATGAGAAATGAAGTGTAGCCATCAAGCACAATGTCTTTCTTCAGAGATTGGTACCTCCTCATAATATGTTCGAAGTATAAGAGATGAAGTCTAGCCATCTTTGCTCCTAAGGAGCATTCTGGTTATCCTTCTACCAAAGGTAGATTTGTTTGTTCTTCTGGCAGTCCATGGCACTTTCAATATTCTCCTCCAACACCATAACTCAAATGCATCAATTCTTCAATAGTCTTCCATATTCACTGTCCAACTTTCACATGTATATAAGGTGATTGAAAATATCATTGCTTGGGTCAGACATATACACATTAGTCCTCAATAACATAACTATGTTATTTCAGTATGTTGAAGAAGTGCTTTATGTATTCTTCTCATTTCAGCACAGAGAATATTAAGAAAATACATGTTTAGGGGTTAGGATTTAACAAAATTGAAATTTTTTACTACTTCATCAAAGACATTCTTAAGTGTAACTGTAACTTAAAAACAAACAAATAAAAAAACTACAAACACATGGCAATGAAGAATATGACGACTACAATCAGAGTTGGATGCCACTGTCTTGACTTGCGCGAAAACACCAGCAGCTTCACCCATCACTGCTTTTATGTTATAAGTAAACTTCAGTTGGTTGCTGTTGCTAAGCACCGTTGAGTCAGTTCTGACCTTGTATAGTGTTTCCAAGGAGCAACTGCTGGCTTGGAACTGTCTACCATGTGGCTAGCAGTCCACACCACACAGGACTCCATAAACTACAGTTAGAGGATTTAAAACCGCATCCCATAGATAATAAATGGCAAAGCCAGGGCCCAATCTGGGCGCTAGACTAGTATGGTGCTCTCTAAACAAAATGGTTTAGCTTAGGCTCTGAGCACTCTAAGTTAAACAGCAGCTTGAATGTCCTGTTTTCTATTTCCTTGGGACTCTGGGGCATTCCCAAGTTGATTGTGGCAGATTTGGGCAAAAGTATGTTATTCTGGATAAGAAAGAAAATTTTATAATGTAGGAAAATACAATGCCAGTATCCTTTAAGTGCCACCACTTTTCCCATTACCTTGGAAAGTGATGAGCATGTTGTTATTGTTGCTAAGTACCATCGACTTATAGTGACCTTGTATAGGGTTTCTGAGTAACTGCTGGTGAGTTTGAGCCACGCTTCTTATGGTTCAAACAAACCTTGAGGTCAAGTGCATATCCTACAGTGGTACACTATAGCTAACTTTGTGTGTGTGTGTGTGTGTTTTGAGCATTTATTAGGTGGGAGTTCTAGTGTGATGCTGTATGATAAACATTGGACTATGAGTCCAAATCAACTCAGTGGCACTGTTCTAAGTGACAGAAATACATTAGCATATTCAGTATTGAAAGTCATCCTCCGTGACACTATCATTAACTTCATTTGTGTGATAAGGAAATTGAGACATAGACAGATTAAACAATTACCAAGTCACCAGCAAGAAAGTGGCAGAGCCAGGAGTCAAACCTAGGTCTTTGGAAATCAAAGAGCATACTTTCAACTATTGTTCAATGTATTATTTCACAATAAACTCAGACTGTAGTTATAATCTTCTTTATCTCCGTACTACCCCTGACTAGGCCTACAGAATATTTTTGCCCTTACTATGAGTCTGTCCAGCATGTGACAATACCCACTGGGTATAGAGGACAACTATATCAGGACTAGCTACTTAGGATGTAACTGCACAGGAGTCATCACTGGGAATAAGCTTTTTAATACAGCACGGGCTTCCTTCATACCACTGCTTAATCAATCTAAAAAAAAGTCCATTTATGAGCTTGCTAGGAATTGAGACTCTATTTCCTCTTTTGCCCTTTTTTCGTACACCCATCCACCCCAGCATTCCATGTATTATGGTGAACTTCATGGGCATTTAATTAATGCCAGTTGATTAAGTAAATTGAAGGCTCAAGTGACTTTTGAACAAATTAGCTTTGGAGACACCCCATTTATTACTTACTTGCTTGTCAAGATGTCACATTGATAAAGCCCTCCCAGCATTTATTATTTAATTTCAAAGAGTCCTCTCACCTCTTCTCAGGAAGCCAGGCAGGGCCAAGAGTTCTTCCCATTTTGATAGGTGAGAAAAACTGAGATATTCAAAATGTAACAGCCTTTTGCCATGGCAACTCCATCAGTCAGTCTGAGGAGCCAGTCACAATTAAGATCAATCTCAGTATCAAAAGAGGCACATGCCCAAATCCTAGCCGCCTACATGGCCATTCCTTTTCAGAAGAGGGAGGAGGTTCCCAACATGAAATAAAATGCTTAGCTAAACATAAAGGAAGGCTGCCAAACAGAGTTAGGTCATAGCATTTGACTGCGAGAACATTCTGTTCACGCTATCAACCTGCATTCACTTTCAGCACACTTCACCATAAATACTTCTGACTCACTATCTCAGGAAATATTTTTTTTATCTTAATAAACTCAATGCAAAGCATAATCTAAATCGGCTTGCACATTCTTGAGTTGGAGCCACAAGCTGAGTTTAATAAAAATCAGCCGAAATAGCAAGGGACTTCTGAATAACCACAGTTTGTTATCGGATGTGGGGCTGCTGGGAAGTTCGAAGCACTGAGAATTGGAGGCAGGAGCCAGAGATCAGTTCGATGAAGGTATGGAGAGAGCCCTATACCACGGATGACCCCACTTGCTGGAGCTTAATTCCATTGTTGTTGTTGTTGTTGTTATGTGCCATCGAGTCGGTTCCGACCCATAGCGACCCTGTATAGGGTTTCCGAGGGTGTAAATCTTTACGGGAGTAGAAAGCCTCATCTTTCTCCCGCGGAGCAGCTGGTAGTTTCGAACCACTGACCTTAAGGTTCGCAGCCCGATTCGTAACCACTACACTACCAGAGCTCCTTTAATTCCATTAGAGAACTTTATTGGAGGTGCTATTAATAATAATGGATTTCTTATTATTAGGTACCATCCAGTCAGTTCCAACTCATAGCCACACTATGCTTAAGAGTGAAGAGTGAAGTTCTGCACCATGGTCACAATTGTTTTTAAGTTTGAACCTACTGCTGCTGCCACTGTGTTAATCCACATCATTGGGGGAGGGGGGGTCTTCTTCTCTTTTGCTGACCCTCCATTTTACCAAGCCTGATATCCTCCTCCACTGGTGCCTCTTAATACCATGCCCAAAGTATAAGAGGAAGTCTTGCCATCGTAGCTTCTATGGAACATTCTGGCTGCACTTCTAGTGGACTGTTGTTGCTGTTAAGTGCTATTGAGTCAGTTCCAACTCATAGAAACCCAGTATAGGATTTCAAAGGAGCACCTGGTGGATTTCAACTGTCAACCTTGTTAGCAGTCCATTGCTTATTCTACAGTGCTACATCACACCAGGACTCCTCTAATGGACTAGGGCAGAGAAATTAAGGACATAGGTTCTGCAGTTGGATTGCCTGTGCTCAAATCTGGACATTGCCTTTTTTTATCAATATAGAAGTCTCACCTTCCATGAGGGAGACTTGGGCTCCATTCCCAATTCATGAACTTCATGTGTAGCCATCACTCATCTGTCTGGATGGGCTTGCTTGTTTCTTGGATACTGAACAAACTTCAGTGGTGCTTCCAGATTGACTAAGAGGGACTAGAAAGAAAGGTATGGTAAACTACTTCCAGAAATCAGTCAGTGAAAAATCTTAGGGACCACAGCAGTTCAACCCCCAACCGATATGGGATCAGTGAAGGACCAGATATCCTTTATTCTCTTGTGCATGGGGTTACCATGACTCAAGGGCTAACCTGATGTATCTAAGGAGCCTCTGTTTCCTCAGCTGCAAAATGGTGTAAACAATTGTACTTATCTGATAGGGTGGTGGGGAGTTAAATGAGACACACCCATCAAAAGTGGTCACCACAGGGAGCTATAGAGAGCTAGCAGCAGCAGTTCTCAACCCCCAATCAGGGATGGAAAAACACAAACAACTGACATCTGGGTTCCACTCCTAGAGATTCTAATTTAATTGATGGACACTCCCCAAAGTAATTCTCCTGTGTAGCCTACAGGAGTACACTTGGCTACAGTAATTATAGCTACTGTTTCCTGACCATTGATTCTTGCCTGGCTTCCTGCTAAGCCCTATAATTAATTTACCGCTGAAAAGTTCCCATGAGGATTCTCCACTACAATCCATATTGTTTAGAAGAAGAAACCAACACCAAGACATAAAGCATTTTGCTGCATCGCCATCCCATACATCTTCCTTGAATTCTCCAGTATTCACACCCAACTCCCCAAATCAGATACAGAGATGGCACTAAGAAGACAAACTTTTTGAGTGAGCCAAGATGCTCTAGATCCAAGGACATTAAGGTTAAATATAAAAGGAAAAAGTTGCTGGGATGGGTCCTGGGAAAAATAAGGTTTTCTTGAGAACTCAGGTACTAATGCATCAAACTGAACTGGTGCTAATGATCTCTGAGAAAAAAAAAGACGGGTTTTAAGAGCATCCATAGGAGTCATATCTGACAGTGCTAACTGGATGGCACCTACCAACAACAACAACATAGGAGTCCTGGAGTCCTGGTGTGGCACTGTGGGTTAATGCCCTGGGCTGCAAAGCTGGTTTGAACCGCCAGGTAGGTGGATCAAGCTCACCAGTTGCTCCTTGGAAACCCTATACAAGGTTGCTATGGATTGGAACCAACTCGGCAGCACTTAAGAACAACAACAATAGGGGCCATGGTGTGGCATTGTAGGATAAACACTTGACTACAAGGTCGGTGGTTCAAACTCACCCACCTCTCTTCTGAAATGCTATACAGGGTCACTATGAGTTGGAACTGACTCGATAGCACTTAACAAAAACAACGTAAGACCAAAGACAAAAAACCGTCAATGATACAGCCCCGTTTTGGGGAGGGATAGCACATACATCAGAAACAGTTCTGCAAATGTACACTTATAGTGAAACTCCTTATTAATCTGGGCCAGTGAGGTAAAGTTAGTGCCTTTAGAGGTTTGGGGAAGTACTCAAAGCAACTCCAAAAAATTTAAGAAAACTTTATTAGTATCTAGAGGCCTGCTTTCAAGAGTAAGTGAGTAAGTTGTTTTTCACTGAAGTTAGCTAATTATATGTAAATGAACTTTCAAAGGCTTAGGAAAACACTTGAGAATGGCTTTTCCAATACTTAGACTGCTTTGTTGTCCCAGTGGTAATAAAGGTGGGAAGAAAAGGCAATGCATAATGGATTGAGGATAAGCATTTGACCATAAAGTAGCTTTGAACTACAAGGTCGATGGTTCAAACTCACTAGGTGCTCCTTGGAAACTCTATACAGGGTCACTATGAGTCAGAACTGACTTCACGACACTTAGTAACAACAACATATAGAAGCCAAAATATAATTAACCTTTCAGAACCATGACTTGATTTTTATAGAATCAAATTCTTCTGAGACTTTGGACCTACGGTTGCTGGCTTGAGAAATGGTCCCTGTGTCTTGGATAAATATTTCCAGTCTGGTCTCTGATTTCCTCAGTCTTCATTCATCCTAACTTTAAAATGTTGTTGTGTGGTTTGGTTTTTTTAAATAAGACAAAAAATAAACTTATAACCTTAGATGAATGATAAATAAAGATGGGCATAAGAACGTTTCAGGCAGAGTAAACACATATCCCAACCTAGTTGTAGCTCTTCCCAGTCCTTGGAAACAAAACTAAGTAATAACAAAATCACCAACTATCTATCACCTTGCTTCACTATAACTTCATAAGGGTCTAACTTAAAAACAACAAAAAAACAAAGATTTTTGACTCCCAGGCTTAGGCCTTGCATGCCACACTGCAACCTAAAAACTGCATTTTCCTCATTTATGGTTGAGTTATAAACCTTTGAAAAATGGGCTTTGGGCCAATGCAAACAGAACACATCATAAGTCATCTCTGTGATTTCAATACCATGAACGGGAGAGGCTGCAGCGTCAGCATCCCTTGTAAGCTGCTGCACTGTGGAAACGTAACAGTTATGCTTTCAATCCTGCTCGTGAGCCCTGCCTAATGAAGAACCAAGCCACATTCAGGGCCTTCAAAGACCAAGGCAATGTGTATTTTCTCTACCCTGCTCTGACTCTGTGAGGCTGAGGCTTGAGCAGTCATAATAAATTCTCAAGCATTTGATGGCTCTAAGTGGAGCCCGGGTGGCTTTCAAAATAAAAGCTTGTCATCCTGGCCAAGGAATTTCTATTCCTGGGGGGACCACACAGCTATACCATCTCAGTTTTCTAGTCACATCTTGATTGACCAGGACTCGAATCCCTTTGTGTACAGTCAACATTCCAACCTGATTCTACTGAGGCTGACATTCCAGTTTCAGGTTTTCCCAGAATGTAAACTTTGGGAAAACATGAAAAGGCGTGCAAACCATTCTTTCCTTCCTTCTCCATTCATTGTGCAAGTTTTGGATTTCAAAATGTGAAAGTATTTGCTGACTGGGTCACATCTCGGGTAGCTTGTCAGTAGGGCAGGGCCATGGAGAAGTCTCTGACACCTGAATATTCTGTTATGAATGAGGTGGTTTTGCTCTCAAATTTTGAATCAAATCCCTCAACACTCAGAAACTATCCTATTCTACTTCTTTTTTGAGGAACGTGAAAAGCATCTTTCTGTAGGATGAAAACAGAAGTGTGCACTATTTGCTTAGTAACAGTTGTCACTGAATCAATTCCAACTCATGGTGATCCCGTGTGTGTCAGAGTAGGACTGTGCTCTGCTAAGTTTTCAATGACTGCTCCTCTGGAAGTAAACACCTGGTCTTTCTTCCAAGGCATCTCTGGGTAGACTTGAACCACTAAACTCTCAATTAGCAGCTGAAAGCCCAAGGACTCTATTTTCTTAGTTGTTATTGTAGTTGTTGCCATGTTGATTCTGACTCATAGTGACCCCATGTCTTCAGAACAGAACTGTACTATAGAGGGCTGTCAGAAGCAAAATTTCAGGCTTGTCTTCTGAGGTAACTCTGGGTGGGTTTGAACATTCAACCTCTTAGTTAGTTGAGCACTTAACTATTTGTACCGCCCAGAGACTCCTGTTTTCTTAGTAGTAAAAGACAAAAATCAACTATACACACAAGACTGAACTTTGGAGATCCAATCATGAATTTTTTTCAATGTTGTAGCTCCTTAAGCCTAGCACAGAGGTGCTATGGATAGACACGGACAATGGTCAATGACAGAATGAACAAATGGATTTGAGTGCTTGTGCTCAAAGACCTCACATCCTGGCTGCAGAGTCCACAGGTAAACAGACAACTATGATAGAGTATGATCTGAGTATGCTCAGTATAACAGTAGACCCTAGCAGAGGGAATTCTAACCTACTTTCCAGGCCAGAGTGTTGGAGAGGGTTTGTAAAGGAGAAGCCACTTCGCAATCCATAGGATTTTTTAAAAGGAGAAGGAAGATTTGCTCTCCATCCTTCAGGTGACTCGTAAGATGTTGAAGGAAGTAAAAGTTAATCCAGGGATCTCATTTGAGGGTACAAGTGAGAATAAGAGAAAAAGCTAAGTGTGTATTCAGTATGCTGAGGGTTGAAGTTGAGACAGAGGGAGTATGAGATCAAAACAGGCCCAGCTGTGTAACTGTGCAGAGGTAGCTGAGTGACCAGGCTGGCTCCCTGCTTTTTATCAGGCCGAGTGGGTACGACCCAGAGCAGAAGGAAAGAAAAGAGAAACCCCAGACTTTCTGTCTACTTGCTGGAATGTGCAAGCATTTGGGAAGGGGAAGAGTGAAGAGGAAAAGGAAAACGGAAGAAAAACAAAAACACCATTATTCAACACCTGTGCAGGCACTGAAGGGGGAATCTGTCCCATCAATTCTGGACCTCACAGGACATTGATGAAAAAAAATCTATAAAAATCATTAGAAAAAGGCAATTTTGTACTCAGGAGGGGACGTATGTTCCACTGTAGAAATCCAAGAACCCTTAAAAAGAAGAAGATGCTGATGCCGGGCCTTGATGGAGACCAAACCAATCAAATCGACTGCCATCAAATCAAGACAGAGGTGCAGAAACTATGTTAGAAAATCTGGGAGAGCAAGCCAGGGGAGTGCTGGAGGGCAGCAGGAGCGGTGCCATTGTTGGGCATTACCCTTGATGATCTTCATAATCATCTCAGTGCACAGCTGATGCAGACTCCTCAATGCAGTTCCCACAACTTTTCACCTTGTTTCTCAAAGGGAGCATTATTGACATTTTCTCTAGGAAACTTGTCTTGTACACTAAAGTATTTAACATTCCAGAACCCTGCCTAATAAATGTCAACCACACCTCCTAGTCACTGTGACAACTAAAAAAAAAGAATCAACCATTTAAAACTCACACATATCCAAGTACATTGAGGAGCCCTGAGGCATCTCTTCTTGATGGTCTTAGTAACCGTCATGTTAACATGTGGTTGTTCGGTGCCAAGTCCAGCAGGTTCTGTCCCATAGTGATCCTATATAGGGTTTCTGAGGAGTGACTGGTGAACTTGAATTGCCGACCTTGCGGTTCAAACCAGATTTATAGTCCTGCATATTAACCCATTGCACCACACCATAATACCTCTAAAACTGGTTTAAAAGAGTCCTTTTAAACAAAGTGTTCAGGGGGAGCTCCATGTCCATCCCTCTTGCACCTCTCCAGCTCTGCTTCTCATGGGGAGTCTGTTTTCAGAAGGTGAGGTGGAGAAGACGATATTCGATGGAGAAAGGCTCATGGCATGAAATAAACAATCCCAGTCTGTGTGATACACGCTGCGCCATAGGGGAACCTTGAAAGCATTATGCTGAGTGAAATAAGCCAAATATAAAAGGATGAATATTGTATGATCTCATTTATCTGAAATATCTAGAATAGACAATTGCAGCGACAAAAGTAGGTTAGTGGTTGCATAACAAAAATGAGACCGTGAAACTACCTGTTCACCCCTACTATCTCCTATGCCATTTAAGTCCAAGAATACTGTGCCCTATGAGATATCATGAATAGAATGGATTATCAGTGGACCCAGAAACTAGCAAACATTGAAAACCATGGCCTCCAACTCTAATGCAAGCTCTCTAAAGCCAGAAATGGAATGCTCAATTATTTTTGTATCTCCCATAGGTTATGAAGTAGAAAGCAGAGCTGCAGAAACATACCTGTAATTTCTTTGATATATCTCTCATCAAAAGGTAGGGTCTATGTCCCCTCTCCTTGATCCTAGGCTGGCCTTTGTGATGCCTTGAGGAATAGAATGCTACAGAAGTGACACTCTGCCCAAATTCTGAGGCTAGGTTAGAAAAGGCCATGGGAGCCTTCAGCTGCAATGCAGAAGATCAGTTACCCTGAAACCACCATGTGGAGAAAATTCAGAGAGAGTCCCTTGAGAGATAAAGAGATGCTCTTGCAGCATCAACTTTTCCAGTCTCTTATGCCTTGTTGTTGTTGTTAGGTGCCATTGAGTTGGTACTAACCCATAGAGACCTTACACACGGAAGAATGAAACACTGCCCAATCCCAGGCCAACCTCACTACTGTTGTTACGCTTGAGTCTATCGATGCTGCCACCTGGCCAAACCATCTCATTGGGTCTTCCTCTTTTTCTCTGACCCTCCACCTTACCAAACATGATATCCTTCTCCAGTGACTTGTCCCTCCTGACAATATGTCCAAAGTATGAGAGACGAAGTTTGGCCAACTTGGCCTCCAAGGAGCACTCTGGCTGCACTTCTTCCAAAACGGATTTAATGTTTTTTTTGGCAGCCCATGGCACTTTCACTATTCTCCTCCAACACCATAATTCAAAAGCACCAATTCTTCTATGGTCTTCCTTATTCACTGTCCAGCTTTCACATGCATATTTCTTATACCTTGTTGTGGTTGTTAAGTACCATGGAGTCGGTTCTGACTCATAGTGACCCTGCACAGGGTTTCCAAGGCTGCAAATCTTTACAGGAGTAGAAAACCTCATCTTTCTCCCACGGAACAGCTGGTAGTTTCGAACTGCCGACCTTGAGGTTAGCAGCCCGATTCATAACCACTAGGCACTACTCAATGTGAGAAGGGTGAAGTGAAGCCTTCAAGATGACCCCTACTCCAGTTCCCATCTGACTGTTATCCTATGAGACACTCTGAGCAAGAACCATCTAGCTGAGAGCCCAGTCAGCTCCTAGAACCATAAAAAGAACAATAGTAAATGATAGCTGTTTTCAGCCACAAAGTTTGGAAGGTTTACTACATAACAAGATAGCAATAGATAACAGTCCCCATTTGAGATTATAAAGAATGAAATATATTCACCAGTACCCACCATCCCCAGCATCAGTGGCCTGTCAAGTCCATTCCCACTCATGGTAACCAATGTGTGTCAGAGTAGAACTGTGCTCTGTAGAGTTTAAAATGGTTGATTTTTAGGACCTAGAACTCTAGGATTTTCTTGCAAGGTATGTTGTTGCTGTTCTTGTTAAGTATTGTTGAGTTGGTATTGACTCAAAGCAACCCTGTATAGGGTTTCCAAGAGGAGTAGCTGGTGGGTTTGAAGTGCTGACCTTGTGGTTAGAAGTCCAGTGCTTATCCTATATGTAGCATATGTTGTTGTTGTTAGCTGTTGTCAAGGTCATTCCAACTCGTAGCAACCCTTATGTCAAGAGAATGAAACATTGCCCAGTCTTGCGCTATCCTCACAATTGATGTTGCTCTTGAGTCCCTAGCTGCTGTCACTGTGCCAATCCATCCTGCTGGGAGTCTTCCTGTTTTCTCAAACCCTTCACTTTACCAAGCGTGATGTCCTTCTCTAGAGAATGGTACCTCCTGATCATATATCCAAAGTCTGAGAGATGAAGTCTCGCTATTTTGGCTACTAAGGAGCATTCTGGCTGTACTTCTTCCAACACAGATTTATTTATTCATTCTTCTGGCAGCCCATGGTACTTTGAATGTTTTTCAAATACATCAACTTCTCTATGGTCTTTCTTATTCACTAACTTTCACATGCATATGAGGCTTGGATTAGGCATGCCTTACTCCTCAAACTGACATCTTTACTCTTGACTACTTTGAAGAGGTCTTGTGCAGCATATTTGCCTACAGCATATAAAAGATATTTATTGAAGACTTACTTGTGATTGATTCTGCATTAGAAAGTAATAATTCACACACAGTTCTTGCTTTCAAGAGGCTCCCAAGGGAGATAGGATATAAACACTGGTTATCACAGATATCAGAAAATAAATAAAGCATAGTAATAGATGATGGAAGTATATTCTGAAAGGTCTTTGGATAAGCTTGGTCCTCAGATGATACCAGAAAATGTAGCAAAATGCCCTCCAGATGGGCAGTTCCATGGAATGCTGTGACAATATGCATGAAGAACTTTTTCCTTACCTACACTTAGGAGTCCTGGTGTGGTTCTGTGGGTTAATGCGTCAGACTGCAAAGCTATTTGAACTGCAAGGCTGGTGGTTCAAGCTCACCAGCTACTCCTTGGAAACCCTATATAGGGTCGCTAGGGGTTGGAACTGACTCAATGGCAATTAACAAACAACAACAACATTTAGGACAGACAGTATATCTCCACAATACCGATCATCAACTAGGAGCTTGTTCAACATACATTTGTTGAATGGATGGAAGTCACCAGAAGTGTCAGCCCAGAAAGAGCATAGGCTGGCCTGAGAACTGAATAGAGTCCTGGCTGTGTGTGACCCTGATAAATCACCTCCTTTCCTTCTGTAGCCCTCCATTTCCTTGTCTATATAATGAAAGACTAGGACTAGGCAGTCTCTGAGGTCCATTCCGAGCTCAATTCTTCTTTATTTAAAACCTTATATTGTGAATTGAGTGGAGGTTTATAGAAGAGATCAACAGTCCCACATTCAACAGATAATACATTTCACGCCATTACAATGACTGTAATCCCCTCCATGTACCATCAGTTAACACTCTGACCTCTATCCACACCTACTGTGTCTTTCACTACCTTCATCTATCCTGTACTAGCCTCCTTCTTATTGTATATTGCCTTCCCCAGCTCAATTATTCTAGGTGACTAAAGAATGAGCATTTACATTCATTTATTTCTTTACTTGGCCATTTCTGTAATCCAACTAACACACAGGAGAAAGAGACTCAACCTGTTTTTGTTAAAACTCTTTGACTATATGTAACAGAAACTAAGTCAAGCTGGCTTAACAGAGGGATAGGGAGGTAATGGAGAGGAAATTTAATACAGGATGCAAGGGTTTCTCATGGAATTCAGGCAAGGAGTCCAGCCATTTCAGGAGGAATGAAAATCCACTGCCATGCAGTTGATTCTAACTTATAGTGACCCTGTATCAGGTTTCCAAGGCTGTAAATCTTTTCAGGAGCAGAAAGTCCCAAGGAGTAGCTGAAGGGTTTGGACTGCTGACCTGTGGCTATCAGTCTTGTGCTTATCCTATTGCACCACCAGAGCTCCTTTCAGGAGTAATGTTGCTGTTAAATTCCTTAGAGATGGTTCCAACTCAAGAGCGGCTGGTGAGCCTGAACCAACGACCCTACAGCTCAAACCAACCTTTCAGTCTAATACATTAGCCAACAGTGCCACACCAGGAGTAATAGGAACCCAAAAGTAGAAAGCTGCTGTGAATCAGGGCAGGACTATTCCTCTATACCTAATCTCTGATCCTCTGGGAATCTTCTTAAATCTCCCATCTTTGCAAACCACTTTTTTTGGTTTCTCTGCACACAAGGCCGCAGGATGATCATTCCATGGCTCCCAAGTTGACCACATGGCACGACTAGAAATTCAGAAGCAAGAATGGGCTATCTTTGAATCCCTATTATAAATTCCCAGGAAACACATTCTGATTGGCCCAACCTGGATCAGGTGTCATTCCCTGGTCCAATCAAATGTCACTAGAGGGACAAGGCCATTTAAAACAAATATGGCTACTAATGGTACATCAAGATTAGCTATGAGGGCAGTTGTCAAACAATAGTGGGTGGCCTCCCTGAGAGGTGCTATTATAAATTACCAAGATAAAAAGTAACCATTTTTGTATGGATTATTGATGGGGTGAAAATTCTTGACATATGCTTTAGCTTCCTCTTTAGGATGGTCCCATGAACATTCTGACAAGGCTGGTTCATGAGACCTCAAGCTCTGGGTTCCTAAAGCATGGACCTTTGTTCTCATCATTGCATCAAAAGACGACTTGGAAAATATAAACAAATGTCTCCAGAGAGCTTCCAACCCAATTACTGAAAGCTATTGGGGATTTCTTCAATAATTGAATCCTTCAATACTGAAAGCCTCGACTTTTGTTAGTGAAGGATTCTCTGGGCAAATTATTGAATAACTCAGAAAGCATCAAGAGAAGATGGAAGGAATACACAGAGTCACTGTACCAAAAGGAAATGATCCATGTTCAACCATTTCAAGAGGTAGCATATGATCAAGAGCCAATGATACTGAAAGAAGAAGTCCAAGGTGCGTTGAAAGAATTGGCAAAGAACAAGCCACCAGCAATTGATGGAATACAAATTAAAATCTTTCAACCACTAAGGCAGCAAGGAGGCACTCACCGATCTATGCCAAGAAATTTGGAAAACAACTATCTGGCCAATGGATTGGAATATATCCATATTTGTGCCCATTCCAAAGAGAGGTGACCCAAAGGGATGACGAAATCATCAGACAATATCTTTGATATCCCATGCAAATAAATTTAATGCCGAAACAGCTGCAACCATACGTTGACAAAGAACTTCCAGAGGTTCAAGCTAGATTAAGAAGAGGATGTGAAATGAGGGATATCATTGCTGACATCAGATGGATCTTGGCTGAAAGCAGAGAATACCATAAAGATATTTACCTGTGCTTTGTTGACTATGTAAAGGCCTTTGATTGTGTGGATCATGACAAGCTATGGACAACACTGTGAAGTTTGCATATTCCAGAACACATAATTGCATTCATGAGGAATTTGTACATGGACCAAGAGGCAGTTGTTCAAACAGAACGTGGGAACACTGAATGGTTTGAAATTAGGAAAGGTGTGCGACAGAGTTGTATTCTTTCACCATGCTTATTCAACCTATATGATGAGCAAACAACTGAATCTGGGTTATATGAAAAAAAATGTGGCAACAGGATTGGAGGAAG
The DNA here is from genome assembly GCF_000296735.1 of Chrysochloris asiatica. Taxonomy (NCBI): domain Eukaryota; kingdom Metazoa; phylum Chordata; class Mammalia; order Afrosoricida; family Chrysochloridae; genus Chrysochloris; species Chrysochloris asiatica. The sequence continues at coordinate 11,201,219 of NW_006408566.1, forward strand.
ACTCATTAACAAACTGTGATATGCAGATGATACAACCTTGCTTGCTGAAAGTGAAGAGGACTTAAAATACTTACTGATGAAGATCAAAGACCATAGCCTTCCATATATATTGTATCTTAATGTAAACAAAACAAAAATCATCACCACTGGACCAATAAACAACATTCTTATCAATGGAGACAAGATTGAAGTTGTCAAATACTTCATTTTTCTTGGATCAACCATCAACATTCACTGAAGCAGCAGTCAAGAAATCAAATGATGTATTGCATTAGGCAAATCTGCTGCACAAGTTCTTTTTAAAGTGTTGAAGAGCAAAGATGTCTAAGGCTTGAGGACTAGGGTGTGCCTGACCCAAGCTATGATATTTTCAATAACCTCATATGCATGTGAAAGCTGGATGGTGAATAAGGAAGATCATAGAAGAATTGATGCATTTGAGTTATGGTGTTAGAGGAGAATACTGAAAGTACCATGGGCTGCCAAAAGAACCAACAGATCTGTGTCGGAAGAAGTGTAGCCAGAGTGCTCCTTGGAGGCCAGGATGGCCAAACTTCATCTCTCATACTGTAGACATATTATCAGGGGAACAGTTTCTGGAGAAGGATATCATGTTTGGTCAGGTGGAGGGTCAGAGAAAAAGAGGAAGACCCCCAGCAAGATGGATTTGCAAAATGGCAGCATCAATGGGCTCAAGCATGTGAAACAACTATGAGGTTAGCCCAGGACTAGGCAGTGTTTCGTTCTGTTATACATAGGGTTGTTATGAGTTGGTATCAACTCGATGGCAGCTAACAACAACAGTTGGGGATTTCAGTCTCAGTGTAGAAGACAATCTATTTGTGAATGTCCCAGCAAGAAAATCTGTTCAAACTATTAGAGAGATTCTGTGGAAAGGTAGGTATCTCCAGATTCATGCTAATGAATAAGGGAAAAGCAGTTATTTTAGACATTTGACGATCAAGTTTAGAATCTGCCTCTTGTTAGTTCCATTTGCCTTTAAAAGACTTTTTTTTTAAGGTGAAAAATGTCAGGAAATTTGGAACAGAAAGTTATAATAAAACACGTTCTCTGACCTTCTGATCTATCAATCTTTCAAATAAACAAAATACTGAGAGAAGCATGGAAGAAGGTATTTCTTGGTAGTTAACTAGGTATTAGTCTCTCTATTGGTCATTACCCAGAAATTGCTTGTTGAGAAATGGAGTAGAACAGAGGAAATAGGAGAAGGCAGAGAATGAGTGTCTATGTGAGGGAAAGAATTGGGGCAGAGGTGGGGGTGGGGACAGAAACAAAGTATTCATTTAAGATATAAATCTTTAAAAATCTTTGGAGAGTTACTTACAGATGCCAAGTGGGACACCCTCTTTCATATCTTTTTCTCCAATCATTTCATTTTGTAAGTTACATTATTCATAAATGACACATTCAAGAAACACAAATTCTCAAATAAAAATGTGCACACCACCAGTGGAAAAGCAAACAAAAGCAGCTAATGTACTGTGGCTAAAAAAATTTTCAAACAAAGTGGCAGTAATTTACTGCCCTTGCTCTTAGCTGGACCCCATGAACATAATCAGAACCCCCAGGACTGATGGGAAAGTGTGATTTACAGTAAGTCTCAGGATAATAAAAGAAAATGAAAAAGCAAATTACGCATGAACATGAAAGCTGTATTTCTTCCACTTTCAGCAACTGAATCAAATTTCCAGTCAGAATTTCAGGGTGAAACTTAGAAATCCCTCAAGAAGCAAACTTTGAGCCAATTGGTGTCCACATTTGGACACTACCTCAGCTGCCCAAATGGTATAATTAAAAGTTAGAGATGGCAGTGATTAAAAAAAGACACACATGGTTCCATCAATTTGAATAATAATAAAGAGATAGGTAGACCTGGGTTTGAATCTTAACTCTGTCTCTTGCTAGCAAGTATTCTTGGGCAAATTATTCAACATCTCCATGCTTTATTAGGAACTCTGGTAGTGTAGTGGTTATGAATGAGGCTGCGAATTTCAAGGTCAGTAGTTTGGAACTACGAGCTGTTCCATGGGAGAAAGACGAGGCTTTCTGCTCCTGTAAAGATTTGGTGGTGGTTATGTGCCGTGGAGTCGGTTCCGACTCATAGCGATCCTGTACAGGGTTTCCGAGGCTATACATCTTTAAGGGAGCAGAATCCCTCCTCTTTCTCCCGCGGAATAGCTGGTAGTTTCGAACTGCTGACCTTGAGGTTCACTACGTTGTGGTTACGAATCGGGCTGTGAACCTTGTCAGCGGTTCGAAACTACCAGCTGCTCCGCGGGAGAAAGATGAGGCTTTCTACTCCCGTAAAGATTTACACCCTCGGAAACCCTGTACAGGGTCGCTATGGGTCGGAACCGACTCGACGGCACTTAACAACAACAACAACGCTACCAGAGCTCCGGAAACCCTACATCGAGTTGCTATGAGTTGGAATCGACACTATGACAAATAACTACCATCACCACCATGCTGTGTTAATAGCTACTGCCTTGGTTTGTTAAGTGGATCAAATGGCGCAAAGTCTCTAAAGCACTTGTTGTTAGATGCTGTGGAGTTTATTTCTACTTGTAGTGATCCCACATTGATAGGTCAGGAACACCCCATAGGGTTTTCTAGGCTGAAATCTTCATGGGAGCAGATGCTAAGTGCTGTCAAGTGCTGTCAAGTTGGCTCCAACGCACAAGTTGGCTCCCTCTATTGGGTTTCTGAAGAATGGTTGGTGAGTTTGACTCTCTGACCTTACAGACAGGGCTCATCCTACAGCTCCACATCAGGAGTCCATGGGAACAGATGGTCAGATCTTTCTCCTATTCATCTTCTGGTTGGGTTCAAACTTCCAACCTTTCAGTCAGTAGTCGAGTGCTTAACCGGTTTGCCACAAGGGCACCTTTGTAAGCACTTTATTTAGGAGGGTGCTTAGCACTTACTGTTGTTGTTATTGTTGTTAAGTGCTATCGAGTTGGTTCCGACCCATAGCAACCCTGTATAGGATTTCCGAAGAGTGACTGGTGAGCTTGAACCGCCAGCCTTGAAGTTCAAACCAACTTTGCAGTCCAGCGTATTAACTCACAGTGCCATACTAGAACTCTTAGCACTTACTAGTCTCAATACAGTTAGGTATACATTTTAAATAAAAACCAATAGATTTCATTCAATGAGTTAATATAATGAAGGAACTTACAATAGTACCTGGTATATAGTAAGAACCTATGTAAGTGTTTGTCATTACTAATAATACTATACAGTAAAGGTGTCCTGGTGTGATACTGTAGGATAAGCACTGCTCTGCTAACCACAAGGTTAGCAGTTCAAACCCATCAGCTGCTCCTTAGAAACCCTACAGAGGGTCGATTTGAATTGAAACCAACTCTGTGGCAGCACTTGCCAACCACAGTAAAACCTCAGTTAATCAAAATGATGGATAGCAGAGTGACAAAGTTAATTTAGGTCCCTAGGTGGTGTAAACTGTGTTAAACTACTAACTGAAGCACTGTGGAAGAAAGGCCTGAAAATCTACTTCCATAAGATTCCAGCCATTGAAAATCATATGGAGTGCAGTTCTACTCGGACACACACACGGGGTGACCATAAATCAGAATTGACTTGACAGCAGTAAATTAGTTAATTTGCTTTCAGGTTAAACAAATTCCTCCAAGCAACTTCAATATTGTAAGCTGTTAAAAATACTTCTCAAGTATATTAATGTACTTTAGAGTTTCAGTTATGTATATGTGAACTATCATTTGAAACTTTTTACACTGGCTCTAGGAACACAAATCAGAACCTATAGGTTCTAGTACCAAATTTGCTGTCAGTTGTGTAATTTTGGGTCTTAGTTTTGTTGTTGTTAAGTGGTTCCAACTCATAGCAACCCTGTAAAGAGTTTTCAAGGAGCTGCTGGTGGGTTTGAACCACCAACCTTGAGGTTAGCAGTCCAATGCTTATCCTACAGCACCACACCAGTACTCCAACTCATCTGTAAAATAAGGGGAAGGGGACATGGCATGCCCTTCCTTCAGTTTAGTAGACTATCAAATGTAATCATGCACATGAAAATCTTTCGGAAGACAACAAAATACAGGCAAATAAAATGTCATGATTCAACATCAGAGCCTGTTTTTTTTGGTTTCATGTGCATAGGAGCAGTGAGGACTCCAGATTATATCAAGAGTGTTGATTTCAAATAAAAATATATGTCTTATTTATCATCTTAATTTTTCCGTTTTTGTCTTTAAAAGTGGGGGTGCAGAAAATAATGACAGTTAACTGAGGATTTCATTTGATGGGGTTCAAATTCTTAAGGTTTGGTAGAGGACTGTGATTCAAGTAGACAAACACATACTACCATAGCAGTATCCTCCATGTACCCATGCGGCTGATTAAAAAGCCCTGTTTCTATTGCAATTTTGGAAGACTTCCTGGAACTTACGAGGTTACAAGGCTATGTAATGAAGATGAGGGGATGGGGTCTGGTCCCACCTCAACACAAATGTACGTTTGATATTGAATCAATTCACTTCTTTGGGTCATGTCTGTTAAGCTGTTGGCAGACTAGACTAAATGATCCCCAAGCAGTGTTCACTTTACATTAATAGATTTGATTGCATTTTTACCTTGCAAGATAAACACTCAAAAATATTAGTCTCTCTTTTCCCCAACCCTCATCCAGGACACTGTGATATATTTTTTCCTCGGGGCAAAAAAGAGAAAGAAAGAGAAAAATGGTTTTGAATGTTCCTGAAAGTTGATTAGATGTTGTTATATTTCCTGACCAGGGTAGAGATGAGGATGTTCAGCAGAATATGGGGGATGAGTAAAGCAGAGTTTCATAGCATATGCCAAAATATCATTAAACGCACATGCACAGGAGCAAAGATGTTGCACAAAATCAAGGCTATGGTTTCATAACAGGAAAAAGAAATACTGAGTTAAACAAACCATCTGACTTGAGAAGATGGAGATGCATGATCCTTTCTAAGTTAGCCCTGAAGTTACACTAGCTCCAGGATCCCAAAGCCCAATTTCATTGAAAAAAACAGTGTAGCCAAATACAGGATGCCACTGGTCAAAAAGGGTTATTTATTTATTCAGAGTGACCAATTATTATCCAAAACACTCATTAACTTTCCGACTGGGATGCATTTGTATAAGGAGACACTTCTGGTCTGATAAGAGCCTGGCTCCGAGACAAAGAACAAGATGACCCAAATTCATATGGGGGAGACAATTTCACACATGAATCACCTAAGAAAAACAGCAGCTGCTTCAACACATTGGCTGCCTGCCCTAAGAGACTGACTCTGTAGGGCTTAGTCTGCGGGGACCCACCTTCAGCACTGATAGTCATCAGGACAGTAAGGCTAAGTACCTCATCCATCTGCCCTGAGAGTCAAGTGACAGCTCAAGCACAATAACAATTTTTATCCACAGACAGAGTAGCCCTTTGTTGAAAAATGTAGCCACTATTGGCCAGGGCTAAGTCAAATTCACTTAGTATGGATACTTCCAAAGTTGTGTACTCCAAACAGCTTCATATATAAAACTGATGGGGCCAACACCACACAAGACAATGTTATGAAATTTTGCAATAATCTTAGTAAGTGTTGCATAATACATTTTTTTCCCCACAAAAGGATGAGAGAAGCTAAGTTTTAGAAATCTATTCCCATTAAACAGATTGTAGAAATCGAAAATTCTTGAGCCACAGAATTTGAGAGATGGAAGAAAACTTAAATATGAGTTATACCAACACTCCCAGAACATTACTGATGGAAGATTCCTAAAAAATGATCATCCAGTCTGCTTTAATACCCTTAGGGAAAGCATTTTAGTCCTTCTGAGAGGAATGGGCCAAGGAGGTAGACTAGATTCATAATAACCTTTTAAAAGCTATTTTTATCAATACCTCCATAAAGCCACTTCCAACTCAACTCCTACTATGTACCCACGTCTTTTAGTCTGTCTCTCCCACTCGACTGTGAGCATCCTGAGGACAGACACACATTATTTAGCTCTGTACCCAGAACTGTGTGCAACGCTTATAATAGATCAACAAATATGTGCCAAATGAATTAATAAGAAAAATAGGAATGTTGACTTTAACAAGGTAACAGAATCATAAAAATTGAAATTGGTCTGGACTCATTCTAGGTGTGTTCTTCATACATACAATCATGATGGGGTCTCAGTGGGTTCATCAATGTCTTTGGAAGTTGGAAGATTATGAGTATGCTAATAGTATCAAATAACAGACAAATCTAACGTTGAAATAGAATAGAAAGAGCTGACAGTGAGTACTGGGACACAAAATACTGGTTATAAAAGTATAAGAAACAAGAGATACAGGTAAGTGGCAACCCAGGAATTTTTGTTACCTGCAAGCCCATCAAGAGTTGACAGCAAAATGCAGCTACCCAGAGGATGAGAATTTTGCCTGCAGAAGTAAAAGTCAGAATAAAGGAGGAGACAGTCTTCCTGTATCCTATATGGTCCAAGTCCACCTGGAATGTGTATGCTCACTAAAGGACATAACATTTTATGGGGAAAGGATCAGGAAATAAAGTTGGGAGAAGAAATAGTGCAATTAATGGGAACTATTTAATCAGAGAAAGAGAAGATTCTCTGGTTAGTAATATTATAATGATATTGCACTACAAGGGTCATGCATGATTTCTCCTAATCTTCAAAACAGCCTCATAGAGCTAGGTGTCCATATACTAAGTCTTTGACCTAAAAGCAGACAGGGCCCCCATGTGCTATTTGTCATTTAATTCTAAAGTTCAAGGCAACTGTGGAACTAATGTGTATACATCTGAAAATATTCATTACAGATCCCTGACATTAATATGTTATGACATTGAACCTTTATTTGCTATATGGTTCTCTAAAACTTTCTCCTAGTCTATAGGTTGTCTCTTTACTTTGTTGATAAAGTCCTTTGCTGGGCTAAAGTTTTACATTATGATGAGGTCCCATTTATCTACTCTGTCTTTTGTTGCTTGTCTTTTTGGTGTTACTTCTAAGAATCCACTGCTGAAGACTAAGTTCTAAAGTAGTATCTCTATGTTTTCATCTAAGAGTTTTATGGGTTTAGGTTTTACACTTAAGTGTCTATTTTGAGTTAATTTCATATATGATGTGAAGTATAGATTCAACCACATTCTTCTGCATCTGGAAATCCAATTATTCTATCACATTTATTAAAGAAATTATTCTTTTCTCATTGGATAGATTTATCAACATTGTCAAAGATGAACTGATCATGCCAGTATCACCAACTGGCAGAGTTGATTCTGATCCCTGGCAACCTCAGGTGTGTCAGAGTGGAACTGGGATCCGAGGTCTTTCAATGACTTATTTTTGGGAAGTAGATTGCTGGACATTTCTTCCAAGGCATCTTGGGTTGAATGCAGACAATTGACCTTTGGGTTAGCAGCTAAGTGCATTAATTGTACCACTCAGGAAGTTCCAAATGACCAAAGTTGTGCCATATATTGAATAAGGTTTTAATATACAGAATATATAATGAATACCTACAAGTCTACAACAGAAAGATAAACAACAGAATAAAATTTTTTTAAAAAATGAGCAAAGGATTTGAACTGACATTTCAGCAAAAATATACAAATGGCCAAAAAACATGCTTAACTTTATTAACCATTTGTTCTTGTTGCTTGTTGTTACGGGCTCTAGAGTCCGATCTGACTCACAGCAACCGTGTTTAGGGTTTCTGAGGAGTGGCTGATGGGTTTGAACTGCTGGCCTTGCAATTCAAACTGACCTTGAGGTCCAGTGCATTGTCCTGCAGCACCACAACCATTAGGAAGACGCAAACTCAAATCACAATAAGATACCACTTCACCCCATTATGACGGGTAATATCAGAAAAAGACAAATGTTGGTGAGGAGGTGCAGACATTGGGACCGTCACCCATTGCTGGTAGGAATACAAAATGGTACAGCTGCTGTGGGCTACAGCTTGGTAGTTCATTAAAAAATTAAAAAGAGACCTGCATTGTTGTTGTTGTTGAGTGCCATTGAGTCAGTATTGACACACAGCAACACTGTATAAGGCTTTCAAAGAGCAGCTGGTGAGTTTGAACTGCCAACCATGCAGTTAGAAGTCCAGTACTTATCCTACATCATCATACCAGACCTACCATGTTGTTGTTAAGTGCCATTGAGTTGGTTCTGACTCATAGTGACCCTATATATAGGGTTTCCAAGGAGCAACTGATGAGTTTGAACTGCCGAACTTGTGGTCCAGTGCTATGGTGCCACATTGTTGTTGTGGGTAAGAGCCATTAAGTCTGTTCCAATTCATAGCAACCTTGTATAGTGTTTCTGAGAAGCAGCTGGTGAGCTTGAACTGCCAACTTCGCAGTTCAAACCGGCTTTGCAGTCCAGCACATTAACCTAAAGCGCCACAAGAGTACTCCTACAATGCCACATATAACCCAGAAAGTAGCCACACAAACAGACATATGTATACTGGTATGCCCTGCAGCACTGCTCATGTGAACCAATATAGGCAGGTTAGAAGGCAGGCAGAGAGGTCAGAGAAGTCAGGCAGGTAAAATGACAAGCTGCTGACAACTGCCAGGCTGGGCAAGCAATAGAGCAGGCCACTGTCTCATGTCCAAGAACTGGAGGTTCTGGGGCGAGCCAGATGCAGAATCCAGATCCAGCAGAATGCAGAAAACGTTTCCTGAGTGTCTAATATATAGAACACAGGCCACACCTCAAAGTAAATATCCTTCCAATTGACTGGCTTCTCATCATTGATGTCATGGCATTATATTAGACATCATCATGGGGGATACTACATGCCAAACCATTAAGAATCCTAGCCCAGCCAAGTTAACACAAAACCCTTATTGTCACATGGTGGGGTGAGGGATCAAGGAGATTATAAACCTTTTAGATTATAGAATATCTTCTTTGAAAGAGGATTTTTAAATTGCCTATAGATGATTATTTTTGTTTACGTTTTTCTATCATTTCCACTTTTTAATCAGTTTCATACCCTGTATTCTTACAGTCAGATAAAAAATAAATAAAACTCATAAAAATAAGAAAACTCTAATAAATAGCTGCACTAATAAGCTTTTTTTAACCCTGATATTCTTCTATGCTGCCAGAGCTGTGAGGGTATAAAAACTGGAACAGTTTTTACTTTGTGCTCCAACTCCAGTGGAAATTCTGGTGTGGCGCTATAGGATAAGCACTCTACTATAAGGTCAGTTTGAACCATAAGGTCGGGGCTCAAACTTACCAGCCACTACTCAGAAACCCTATACAGGGTTACTCTGAGTTGGAATCCACTCAATGGCACTTAACAACAACACAGCTCCAGTGCCATAAGAGCCTTGCCCTGGCCACTGATATTGAGCAGGTCTCTTCTTAGCCTTGCTGAACTTCAGCGTTCTCAGCTATCACGCTGTGGTGGGAATGGTGGTGGCGGTGGCGGTGTGCCACCAAGTTGGTTCCAAGTCTGTCAGTCTTTACGGAAATAGAAAGCCTGAATGTGTCCACTGAAGTAATTATCACATCTTAGATAATGTTGTTTTGTGAACTGTAAAATCACTTGCATGAATTTTTCTAATCTGTATTTTTACATCAATAATCACTAGGTATTATCGTTAGCTGCCCTGTCTCATGGACATACACAAGAGAACTAAATGCTGCCTGGTACTGTGTGGTTACACTTATGACAACTGACAACTTCAAGTGATGCTACAGTGAGATGATACAGGGTTTGTTCTTTTGTGATTAACTTCATTCAGCATGATGTTTCCAAGTTTCATCTATGTTGTAGCATGTATCCAGACTTTAGTTCTCTTTGTTGTTGCTGCTGCTGTTGTTGTTGTTAGGAGCCATTGAATTGGTCCTGACTCGTAGCAACCCTATGCACAACAGAACGAAACACTGCCTGATCATGGACCAACCTCACTATTGTTGCCACGCTTGAGCCCATTGATGCTGCCACTTTGCCAATCCATCTCACTGGGGGGTCTTCCTGTTTTTCTCTGACCCTCCACCTTACCAAACATGATATCCTTCTCCAGTGACCGGTCCCTCCTGACAATGTATCTGACGTACAAGAGACGAAGTTTGGCTATCTTGGCCTCCAAGGAGCACTCTGGCTGCACTTCTTCCAACACAGATCTGTTGGTTCTTTTGGCAGCCCATGGCACTTTCAATATTCTCCTCCAAAACCATAACTCATAAGCATCAATTCTTCTACGGTCTTCCTTATTCACTGTCCAGCTTTCACATGCAAACGAGGTTACTGAAAATACCATGGCTTGGGTCAGGCGCAGCTTAGTCCTCAAGCTGACATCTTTGCTCTTCAACACTTTAAAAAGGTCTTGTGCAGCAAATTTGCCTAATGCAGTACATTGTTTGATTTCTTGACTGCTGCTTCCATGAGTGTTCCTGGTTGATCCAGCAGAATGAAGTCCTTGACAACTTCAATCTTTTCTCTGTTTATAAGAATGTTGTTTATTGGTCCAGTGTTGAGGATTTTTGTTTTCTTTACACTGAGATGCAATCCATACTGAAGACTGTGGTCTTTGATCTCTATTAGTAAGTATTTTAAGTCCTCTTCACTTTCAGCAAGTAACGTTGTATCATCTGCATATCGCAGGTTGTTAATGAGTCTTCCTCCAATCCTGATGCCACATTTTTATCATAGAACCCAGCTTCTCAGATTATTTGCTCAGCATACAGGTTGAATAAGTATGGTGAAAGAATACAACCCTGTCGCACATCTTTCCTAATTTTTAGTTCTCTTTATGGCTGAGTAATTCCATTTTAGGTATATGAGGGTAAGTAAAAAAGTATTGCTACTGGCGTTTCTGTTAAACAAAGCTTGTTTAAACATGTCCCTGCGATCAGTGGATGGCTGCAGACAAGTTCTCTTTAGGGTGCTGTCAAAAAAACAGATACAATCAAAACAGTGGCTTCCAAGAGAAAGAATCTGCTGGACCATTTAAGTTCAAGGCAGAGGTCATCTAAGAAGGTGATGGTGACTGATTTAGGGGACTCCAAAAGGATAATCATGATAGATTTTGTCCAGGGAAACAAGATGCTCACAAGGGCTTATTATGAAAAAGTTTTAAGAAAATATTGAAAACTGCACTGGAGAGAAAAAAGGCCATGAAAGTTATATATATTGGATCATTTGATCCATGGGCTTGAGATTTGCCTACCACTACAACTGGTGTTGCCTACCTGTACAACAGGAGCTTTGATAGTGTAGTGGCTACGAATCAGGCTGCTAACCTCAAGATCGGCAGTTCGAAACTACCAGCTGTTCCACTGGAGAAAGATGAGGCTTTCTGCTCCTGTAAAGATTTGCAGCCTCAGAAACCCTGTGCAGGGTCACCATGAGTCAGAACTGACTCCATGGTACTTAACGACAACAACAACAATTGGTGTAGTGCTGTTGGTTAATGCACTGAACTGCAAAGTCGGTTTGAGCCAACACCAGACGCTCCTCAGAAACCCTATACAGGGTCGCTATGGGTCAGAACCGACTCAATGGCACTTAACAACAACAACAACTGTGTGAGCTTTCCTTGATATAAACTTCTCTATATACATATGGAATCCTGGTGTGGCGCTGCAAGATAAGCACTGGACTGGAAGGTTAGTTTGAATTGCAAGGTTGGAGGTTCAGCAGTTGATCCTCAAAACCCTATACAGGTTGGAATCGACCCAATGACACTTAACAACAACTTATATATAAATAGGGGGAGTGCAGTGGCTCTGTTAGACAAGCACTGGACTGAGAATCACAAAGTTCAAGCCCACTAGCCACTCCACAGAAGAAAGATAATGCTTTCTGCTTTTGCAAAGATTTACAGCCTTGGAAACTCTCTACAGCGTCATTATGAGTCAGAACTGACTCAATGGCACACAACAATAACACATATAGGCACATACAACCTTCACTGGTTTTGCTTCTCTAGAGAAACCAGCCTAAGATACCCTATGAACATAGATTATTATTTTAGAATTGACATTTTAATTTAGAATTATTTTAGAATTCATTAGATTGAGAATTTGGACTTTATAATCAGAAAACCTATATCTGAATCCTAGCTCAGTCATTTCCTGTGTCTCTTTAACTCTCTCAGTATATTTATTGGCAAGAGCTGTTGAGTCAGTGCTGTCTCATAGAGACCCTTTGTAGGATATCTGAGGAGTGGCTGGTGAATTTGAACTGCAGACCTTGTGGTTCAAATTGACATGGTAGTTATGTGATTATCCTAAGAGACTAATAGTATCTATCTCCCAGAGTTTTCATTCCACCTTAAATGTACCAGCTGTTCTGTGGGAACAAGATGAGGCTTTCTGCTCCTGTAAAGATTTACAGCCTGGTCGCTATGAATCAGAACGGACTCCATGACACGACTGCATGACACATAACAACAACAGCTCTCAGGACAGAGCAGACACTCAGGAATGTTGGTACTCTGCACTCCGGAATTTACTCCCATTAACTAAAAGGGAAGTCCCTGGGTAACACAAATGGTTAACCAAAAGGTTGCGAACCAGAAGGCTGCTGGTCTACCCAGTGGTCCCTCAGAAGAAAGGCCCGACAATCTACTTTTGAAAAAAAAAAAAAAAACCTGCCACTGAAAACCCTATGGAGCACCATTCTATTCTGACACACATGGGGTTTCCATGAGTCAGAGCAGAGTGGACAGCAACTCGTTTTTATCAAAAAGTCAAGTCATGAGGGGGAGAAATTGTGTGTTCTCACCACTGTCCACCTGGTACCAACCACAATAACAGGCACATAGTTGGCACTCAGTAAATATAAGTGTGTGTGTGGGGGGGGGGGGCAGTGGCAGGAGGGAGAGATTGAAATTAGAGTCCTGGCAAGGATCTCTGGGGAGACCACTACTATCTGAGCTAGGAGAATAATTTAAAGTCTTGAACAGAACATTCTGAATTGGATAGAACAATTTGAATTCTACCCTACCATACTCCAAAAGGGAGTCCTGGTGTGGCACTATGGGTTAATGTGCCAGACTGCAAAGCTGTTTGAACTGCAAAGTTGGTGGTTCAAGCTTACCAGCTGCTCCTCCAAAACCCTTTCTTTACAGAGTTGCTTTGGGTCAGAATCGACTCGATAGTACATAACAACAACAACAACAACATACTCAAAGAGAAGTCTGGGAGATGCTTAAGGCCCATAGAAAATGTCATCATTTGCAAAAACTAGTCAGAAAATAAGTTCGTCTTAGTTGCAGAAATAAGGAGCAAAGCTAGGAGTCCTCTGAGACATGGGGTGAGATGAACTTCCTAAGCTGCTCAACCAGCTAAGCTCCAGGCAGCTTTTTTTTACCAAAGCAAATGAAGCATTTGATGGAATAAACCCAAGCAAAGAGATATTTAAGCATGGAGCCCTGACAGCAACTGCCCTGAAGTAATACCGTTTGGAACTAAAGAGATGATTAGTGAGCCTTCTCATGGCCCTACAGGAAATGTTGCCTGGCAGAGGAATGCTGAATTTTCCAACCTTGTCTAAAAACAGTTCCTCCACACTCCACTGCCTCATAATGATGTCCGTAATGGGTTGCAGAGCTTACTGCCTTCCTCCTTATCTCCAAATAAGGGACTGGCCCAAACCCCTAAACCAAAAACCCATGGCCATTGAGTCAATTCCAACGCATAGCAACCCTATATAGGATTTCTGAGACTGTAAATCTTTACAGAAGCAGACAGCTTCATCTTTCTCCCTAGTGTGTTTGAATCACTGGCCTTGTGGTTAGCAGGACAGTGCGTAACCCACAGCACCACCAAGGCTACTTCCTGTAAGCTCAGGAAGGCTAAAATGGAACTGCAGAGACACAACTTTCCAAGAAATAGGCCAGAGAGAATGAAGGGCTGACTCCTACCTCTCAGGTTTAGCCAAGGAGGATGTGAGAATCATTTGTTCATGGGTAATAGTCTTGCTGTATAACAACTTTCACTATTATAATTAAATGACTTTGAATTCAAAAGTAAGTGTTTAAAATCTATCTCTTGCCCCAAATTATAGCAGATCTAAAAGCAAATTCATTTCTTTCTTGTTCATGACTGTAGTTTCCACCCCAAGTACAGGCCCAGCCCACGGCAGACACCCAATCAATATTTGAATAATATTTATTCAAACCTTATCTGAATCTAAAGAGTTTTGTATGTTGTTGTTGTGTACCAGCCAGTCGATTCTGACTCATTGCAACTGTATAAGACACAGTAGAACTACCACCATAGGATTTACAAGGATGTAAATCTTTTCAGGAACGGATTTCCAGGTATGAGAAACAGACCTTTTGATTTCCAGCCTAGTGCTCAACTATCATCTAATCAGGGCTCCTTATAAATCATTCTATTGTAAAATGTAATTCAGTTTAGAAGCAAATACAATATGTTGGTCATAGACATGGGTGTGAATTAAGGCTTCAAGGCTTTGTGACTCTGGGCAAGTCGCTTGTCTCTTGTATTAGCTTCCCAAGGCTGCTGCAACAAATGACCAAGAATTAAGGGGCTTAAAACAACAGAAATTTATTCTCACATTTCTAGAGGCTAGAAGCGCAAATTCAGTAGGGTCATGTTCTTCCTGGAGGATCTAGGGAGAATTAATCTCTTGTCTCTTCCAGCTCCTGGTAGCTGCTTGAGAATTCCTGGGTTTGTGGCTACATTGGTTTGCACCTGCAATCTCCTCCTCTATTGTCACATTGCCATCTCTTCTTGGTGTCTGTATCATACCTTTTCCTGCCACTATTATAAGAAGACTTATGAAAACATTTAGGGTCAACCCAGATAATGTAACATGATCTGCTAATCTCAAGCTCCCTAGCATAATTATATCTGCAAACACTATTCCCAAATAAGGTAACACTCACTAGTCTCAGGATTAGGACATGGACATAATTTTGGGAGAGCTATCAGCATAATGGTTACGAATCGGGCTATGAATCGCAAGGTCAGCAGTTCAAAACTATCAGCTGTTCCGCGGGAGAAAGATGAGGTTTTCTGCTTCTGTACAGATTTACAGCCTCAGAAACCCTGTACAAGGTCGCTATGAGTCGGAACTGACTCCACAGCACATAACCACCACCACTATCATTCAGTTCAATACATTTTTCTAAGGCCTATTTTTCCTCCATTTGTATAATAAAGATGCTGTTGTTAGGTACTGTACAGTAGGTTCTGACCCTATGCACAACAGAACAAAACACTGCCCAGTCCTGTGCCATCCTTAAAATCATTGTCAAGCTTACGCCCATTGCTGCTGCCACAGTGCCAGTCTACCTCGTTGGTGGGAGGGGGAGTAATTCCTCTTTTTGCTGACCCTCCACTTTACCTAGCATGATGTCCTTTTTCCATAGACTGGTCACTCATGATAATATGTCCAAAGCCTCACCATCCTGGCTTCTAAGCAATATTCTGACTGTACTTCTTCTAACACAGATTTGCTTGTTCTTCTAGCAGTCCATGGTACTTGTAATATTTGTCTTTAACTCTGTATCTGACATGCAACAATTCTTCTATAGACTACCTTACTGATGCAAACACTTCTCTGGAAGACCCTTTTGCTCATTTACAACTCAGTGGAGACAGCACAGCTGAAAGGAGTCACAGAGGGGAAGGAGAAGATCATGAACCACTATCTTCAGGCAGGCTACCAGTACCAGATACCTCCATCAAAGAAACCGAGTCAGATGCCAGTAGTGATAGTGAAGATGTATCTGCACTTGTGGCACAGCACTCGCTGACCCAACAGAGACTTTTCATTTCTAATGCAAATCAGACAGTATCAGATCGATCTGGGACTGATCGATCAGTAGCAGGGGGTGGAACAGTGAGTGTCAGATCTAGAAGGCTGATGGACAGTGCACAATAACTGAAGTTTAAAAAAAAGTCTTCAGCCCATGCTCAAGGTTGAAATGGTTCCCTGTAAATTTCTGCCAATGTAGCATTATACTCATCCCTAGTAGTGCATTGTGGGAGTGGGAAAAAGGTATGGGAAGCATAGACCTGTAATCAAAATGTCTAACACATCTCTGATGAGAGATTTATTTAATGTAAGGGACTTGGATGTGAATAGTTGATAACTGTTTAGTAATAACCCAGTTTTCTTGAGGTCTGTTTATAGTTTTTGCTTAATTTCTTTTGTTCTTTTGGCCAGTGTGTATATTATCTGTGCATTAACAGTTCTCATCGATTCTTGCATTGTCTTATTTTTCTGCATGGGTTGACATAAAATCATTACTAAAATTGGACACCTATGAGATGTCTGGTATCAGTATGAGCAGAAAGCTTATTAATGTGAGAATACATGTGAATTTGGAATTTTAAAATAGAATAACAACCATTTTATTGTAGTTTCAGTAATGGATATGTAAACAAAACAGCAAATATGTTCCAGAATCTCCTCTGTAACATTGTGTGCCAATAGCATTTGCTGTCTAGTCCTTGTAGTTTAAGGTTTTTCCCTTGACTCACATTTTTCTTTTTGGCTACAACATTTATAATTTAATAAATACTAGTTTACAGCCCCTCCCCCCAAAAAACCACCAAAAACCCCCCAAAACTTTCACATGCCTATGAGGCTACTAAAAATACCATGGATTGAGTCAGGCATACCTTAGTCCTCAAACTGACATCTTTGCTCCTGAACACTTTAATGAGTTCTTGGGTAGCAGATTTGCCTAATGCAATCGTTTGATTACTTGACTGCTGCTTCCATGAGTGCTGACTGTTGATTCAAGCAAAATGAAGTCTTTGATAAAGTCAATCTTTTCTCCATTTATATGGATGTTGTTTTTTGGCCCAGTGGTAAAGATTTTTGTTTTCTTTACATTGAGGTGCAACCCATAACCAAGTCTGTGGTCTTTGATCTTCATCAGCAAGTATTTTAAGACCTCTTCGCTTTCAGCAATCAAGGTTGTATCATCTGCATATCACAGGTTGTAATGAGTCTTCCTCCAATCCTGATGCCACGTTCTTCTTCATAAAATCCATCTTCTCAGAATTTGTGCTTAGTATACAGATCGGATAAGTATGGTAAAAGAATACACTCTGATGAACACCTTTCCTAATTTTAAACCCCTCAGTGTTCCCTTGTTCTATTTGAACAACTGCCTCTTGGTCTATATACAGGTTCCTTATGAGTACAATTAAGTGTTCCAGAATACTCATACTTCACAATGTTGTCCATAGCTTGTCATGGATACTTACCTCTGTTTCCATTCTGGTGCTATTCAACATGTTTCAATATCCAATATTTGGGAGCTTTCTAACAGTGTTCCACTGCTATTGATAAGATTTTCAGTAGCTAACCATTCAGAAGTAATCCATCTTGCCATCTTCCTAGTCTGGCTTAGTCTGGAAGCTCAGCTGAAACCTGTCCACCATGTATGTACCCTGCTGGTATTTAAAATAATGGTGACATAGTTTTCAGCATCACAGTAATACAAAGTCACCACAAACTGTCAGATGAGTTGTGGAAAACACAGATATTATCTTTTAAAATGATTATGAGTATTAAATGTGACAATGCATGTAAATCACTTAACAGGATTGATGGCACATGAAATGTTAATAAATGGTAGCTGGTATTATTTTGTAAGTCAGGGAAGTACTGCTTCCAGCATTCATACGGAAAACTAGCAAAGGTATGCCAAACATTCAGAAATAATGTTAAAGTCTATATTCATAAGAATCAGTCACTAACAATTACCACCATCAATTGCCATTGAACGGATTCTGACTTATGGTGACCCCATGTGTGTTAGAGAAGAATTGTGTTCCAAAGGGTTTTTATTATGGTTATGTCATCTTGTTCAATGGTCCCTTTAATCATGAGATAATGTCCATGATGCTGGTTTTTACCTTGTTCTTGTTGTTGTTGTTAAGTGTCGTCGAGTCGGTTCTGACCCATAGCGACCCTGAACAAGGTTTCCGAGGCTGTAAATCTTTATGGGAGCAGAAAGACTCATCTTTCTCCTGCGGAGCAGCTGGTAGTTTCGAACTGCTGACCTTGTGGTTCACAGCCCGATTTGTAACCACTACACTACCAGAGCTCAAAGTTTATTTTATCAGAGATTAGTATTGCCAGTCTTGCTAGTTTTTTATTGCAATTAGCTTGGTATATTTTTTTCCATCCTTTGACTTTTAGTCTGTTTTTGTCTTTGTGTGTAAGGTGTGTCTCTTGCAGACAGCATATTGAAGGATTTTGTTTTCTTGTCCATTCTGCCACCCTCTATCTCTTAACTGGTGCATTTAATCTGTTTACATTCAGTGTAATTATTGATTCTGTTGTTGTTATGTGCTGTGGAGTTGGTTCCGACTCATAGCGATCCTGTACAGGGTTTCCAAGGCATTAAATCTTTATGGGAGCAGAGAGCCTCATCTTTCTCCCATGGAACAGCTGGTAGTTTCGAATTATCAATAGGTATGGATTAATTGCTGTCATTATGTGTGTTTTTTGGGTTGGTTATTTTGTGTGTGTGTGGTGCTGCTGGTATCTTCATTCTGCATGTCTTCCTGTGCTGCGTTCATGGTTTTTTTTGTGTGTGTTCTTTCTTGTCAGTTTCTTCATAGTTTTAATGTTTCCATGTTCTTCTTGGATTTTCATATTCTTGTAATGTTGTGAAGTATTGATTTTCTTTAAGGCTCCTTATATTCTATTAAATTTTTCCTCCATTTAAGACGATCTATTTTATCCTATAATCTATCTGACCTTCTCACCACTTGGATCTCTGGTCCTATGTGTTCACCTTCTTTCACATTGTAACTGTTTTGATTATAGACTGACACCCCAGATCCTCTGAATTTGTCTTACTGTTTTATTCTGTTCTCAACTCTTCCATTTGTGGATTGAGTTCCAGGTGGTGCTGCCACATATGTCAATCTCTGGTTGTTGTCTGTCTTTGTTGGCTCTCTGTCCACAGAACTCCCTTTAGGAGGTTTTTCATAGCAGGGTTGGCTTTCACAAAATCTCTTAACTTCTGTTCATCCTGGAATGTTTTGATTACACCATCATATTTGATTGACAGCTTTGCTTGGTAGAGGATTCTTGGTTGGCAGTTCTTTTTTCTTTCAGGGTTCTATATACGTCTCCCCATTGCCTTCTTGCCTGCATAGTTTCTGCTGAGAGATCCAAGCTTAATCTGATTTGCTTGCCTTTGTTTGTAACAATTCTCTTTTCCCTAGCTGCTTTCAGGATTCTGTTCTTATCTTTGATTTTGGAGAGCTTGATTATTTTATGTATTGGTGATTTTCTTTTGGGGTCTCTATTTCCTGGGGTTTGTTGAGCTTCTTGAATGCTAATCTTTTCACTTTTCAGGATTTTAGGGAAATTTTCTTCCAGCAGCTCTTCAACTATCTCCTCTGTGAACTTGTGTGATTCTTCCTGTTCTGGGATGCTGATAATCCTTAAATTATTCCTCTTCATGTTGTCCAACATGAATCTTTGACTTTCTTCAGTTTTTAAAATCATTTTTTCTGCTTGCTCTTTATCTTAGTAGTATTGAGAGATTTGTCTTCCAGCTCACTAGTTCTGGCTTCCGTTTTTTCAATCCTACTCCTTTGCCCTTTCAGTGCATTGTCCATTTCTGATATTCTATTATTAATCATTTAGACCTCTTACTATAGATTCTGAATTGTTTCCAGTGCTGTATCTATCTTATTTGATTGTTGCTGTAGCACTTTCCTGACGTCTTACTTTTCTCAACTCCTCTGTAAAGTGTTTTGATACATTTCATTATCATTTTTCTGAATTCTCTCTCAGACATTTCCAAAGCCTTCCCTCTTTCCAATATGAAGTCTAGGTCTACCTCTGGGTCATTTGTCTCAGTCATCTTATCTTTTTTCTGGACATGTCCAGAGATAGTCATCTGTTTCTTGGGCATATTCAGTAGTTATCTATGACCTTAATACTTAGATGAGTGTATGTTTTGTATTTTATTATGCTTTCTGATCGCTACCAGGAAGATGTGTTCAGGACATTGGGTTCCCTTTTCACCCTTCTTATTACTCAACTCAGGGTATGTTCACAGGTATAGGCTGCCTACCTGGTGTAGGGCAGCTGGCATTGGCTCTTGCCTGGATGGTTTTTGTCAGGATTTTATAGGGTTTGATAGTAGCTTGACTATATGACCACAATTGCAGTCTCTTCTTGGGTAATATAGGGAGAGAAAGAGCCCCCTAAAGGTAAAGTGTGGACTAAAAAACAAAACAGCAACAGAAAAAAAGACAAATTGGATACTGTAGTCTATAATTGCAGAAAAGAGAGAAGAGGGGGAAAAAATCTGTAACCAAATATGAAAATGACTTTAATGTTGCTCTCTCAGCTTCCTACCTTCAAGGCCACCTGAAAAAAATGCACAATGCCACTGTTTGTCGTTATGACATAACTCAGGATTTAACTTTTGGCCTGTTTCCTTTTTAGTCTATGTCTCTCCTGCTCCACAAACCCTGTTCAGGCCTCTTTCCTAGTGATAAACAGTTCAGGGGCAACTGTGGCCATTTTGCAGTGCTATTGGATTTTAAGTGGAAACTGTTCCTTTAAATTTTGAGCAGATCTGTGTGCATGCATAGTAGAAGCCTTCAGGGGTGAGGAGATGTCCACTCACTCAGACACCCCGTCTAATCACCAGAATGGAGATGCACAGACAGTGAGAGACCAATGAACAGACACAAAAATAAAATTAAATTAAAGAGAATATCCACACCACTATCTCTGAGGACCCGTCAGGCATCAGTCTACAATGGCTCTGATCCTGACCCCCACTCCATATTGCCCAAGATGGTTGTTCCTGTAGCCGCTGAGGCCAGAGGATCCATAAACACTGGATTTCCTACTTTCACTACAAATTCCCCTAGGTGTAAGCCTTCAAACTTGCTAAATATTCCTTTACTTGTGGTTCAGTGTTCTGGGACCATTCTGAGCCTGCTTCATCCAGTATTCTGTGTTATTGCTGAAGAAGATCTGCACTACACTTCTCCCTGACCTATCACCCTCCACGTGGTTTGTAATGGCTGAATTTTTAAAAAACAAAACAAAAACAGATCACCAGAGATTGGAACCATGGCAATGAAACAATATATGATGGAATGAATGTAAAACTAATGTTCTCCCATGTAAACTATCATATAATTCACAATAAAACATTAAAAAACAAAAACAAAAACAAAAAACAGATCACCAGACCATCCTTCTGTATAAATTTGAACTTTTTTTTTAACAGCCAAATATGATAGCCATTTCTACTACCCACTGATATGTATCTAATCAGGGCTGTGACTTGAGTCACATATGTCATTGTATTGGGTACTTACACACACTTTGAAGGACTGATGTTCTCCAAATTTAACAAATGGACAAAACAAAACTCCAAGAAGCTAGAGTTGGCCAAAGATCTTAAACATAAACCAGAATGAAACAAGGCCTGGTCCTGTGTCATACTCACTATCACTGATATGTTTGAACCCATTCTTACAGTAACTGTGCCAATCTATATATGGAGGGTCTTCCACTTATTTTGCTGTTCCTATACTTTAGTTTAGAGGCAGTCGCTCAAACAGAACATGGGAACACTGAATGGTTTAAAATTAAGGAAAATGTTCAACAGGGTTGTATTCTTTCATCATACTTATTCAACCTGTATGCTGAGCGAATAATTCAAGAAGCTGGGTTCTATGAAGAAAAACGTGGCATCGGGATTGTAGGGAAGACTCATTAACAACCTGTGATATGCAGATGATACAACCTTGCTTGCTGAAAGTAAAGAAGACTTAAAACATTTACTGAAGAAGATAAAAGAGCACAGCCTGCAGTATGGATTGCATTCAATGTAAAAGAAAACAAAAATACTCACCACTGGACCAATAAACAACATTCTTATCAACAGAGAAAAGACTGAAGTTGTCAAGGAATTCATTCTACTTGGATCAACTATTAACACTCATGGAAGCAGCAGTGAAGAAATCAAGCAACATATTGCATTAGGCAAGTCTACTGCACAAGACCTTTTGAAAGTGTTGAAGAGCAAAGGTGTCAGCTTGAGGACTAAGGTGTGCCTGACTCAAGCCATGGTATTTTCAATAACCTCATATGCACACGAAAGCTGGACAGTGAATAAGGAAGATCATAGAAGAATTGATGCTTTTGAGTTATGGTGTTGGAGGAGAATATTGAAAGTACCATGGGTTGCCAAAAGAACCAACAGATCCCAATGGCAGTAGGTTTCGGTATACTTTACCAACCACGATATCCCTGTCCAGAGATAGTTTCCTCCTGATAACATGTCCAAAGTAACTGACACAAAATCTTTCCATCCTTACTTGTAAGGAACATTCTGGCTGTACTTCTTCCAAGACAGATTTGTTCATTCTTCTGGCAGTCCTTAGTATATCAAGTATGCTTCACCAATACCATTATTCAAATGCATCATTTTTCTTGGGTCTTCCTTCTTCTATGTATACATATGAAGTGATTGAAAATACTATCCTTTGGGTCAGGTACACCTTAGTCTTCCAGATTACATTTTTTGCTTTTTAACACTTTAAAGAAGGTCTTTTGCAGCAGATTTGTCCAATGTAATAAATTGCTCATTTTATTGTTGCTTCAATGTGTATTGATTTAGGATCTAAGTAAAATTCAATTATTGATGATTTCAGTCTTTTCTCTATTTATCATGATATTGCTTATTGGTCCAGTGGTAAGGAGTTTGTTTTCTTTATGCTCAGTGTAATCTATACTGAAGGCCGGTGTCTTTGATCCTCATCAGTAAGGTTACCTTCCAGCATGCAAGGTTATATCATCAGTATATCACAGATTGCTAAATAGTCTTCCTTAAATCCTGATGCCCTGTTAAAAGGCCAGCTTTTAGGACTTTTTTGTTCAGTATACATCCTGAGTGAATATAATGAAAGGATAAAAACCTGACACACCTTTCCTGATTTTAAACCATTCAGTATTCTCTTGTCCGTTAGAATAACTGCCTCTTGGTCTATGTATAAGTTCCTTATGAGCACAATTAGGTGTTTTGGAATTCCCATTCTTCACAGTGTTATACATAATTTGTTATGATCCACAAAGTCAAATGCCTGTGTGTAGTCAATAAATACAGACGTATCATTCTGGCATTCTCTACTTTTAGTCAAGATCTACCTGATATCAGAAACTATATCCCTCATTTAATTCCATCTTCTGAATCCAGCTTGAAGTTTTGGTAGTTTCCTATCCATGAACTGTTGCAACTTTTGGAATTATTTTCAGGAATACTTTACTTGCATGTGATATAAATGATATTATTTAATAATGACTGCATTATTCATTGTATTATCTTTCTTTGAAATGAGCATGCGTATGAATCTGTTGCAGTCAGTTGGCTAGGTATCTCTCTTCTAAATGTCTTGGCATAGACAAGTGAGCATCTCCAGTGCTTAATTAGTTTGTTGGAACATTGCAATTGGTATTCCATCAATTCCTGAAGCATGATGATACATGAAGGGGACTGTAACCATGGCAATGATACGCTATATGACAGGATGAATGTAAAACAAATATTCTTCCATGTAAACTATCACATAATTCACAATAAAACATGAAAAAAAAAAACCTTTATGAATATCAGAAAAACATTGTAATGGTTACAGTTCTTTATCTGCCAGGATTTCCAGAGGTTTAGCAGTTGGGAATATACTTGTTCCCATGGTGATGAAACCTAATACTGGCATACTATGATGAGTGGCTATGAGGAGCCAATCAACTGAGGGGATGCTTACTTGGGGCTATGGCCTGCTCCTAGTATAATGAACACTTGAGAAAGACTCTCTCTCATCTTCTGGAGAACTGTGGTATTACAATTGTAAGCCATTTCCTTGATAATAAACTTCTCTCTCTCTCTCTCTCTCTCTCTCTCTCTCTCTCTCTCTATATATATATATACATACATACATACATACATTAAAAAAAAAAAAAGACTGCCAGCTTGCAAGCAAAGACCTTTTCTGTGAAGTTGATTCCCACTCACAGCGCCCCTACAGGGAAGAGTAGAGTTGCTCCAGAGGGTTCCTGAGACTGTAAATCTTTACAGGATCGCACTGCCTCATCTTTCTCCCATGGAGTAGATGGTGGATTCAAACTGCCAACCTTTTGGTTAGCAGCCAAGCACTTAACACCTGTGTTACCAATGTTCCTTTTCAAGGTGTAAGCAGGGGTGGACCAAAGTCACAGGCCCAGGACTAGAAAGGCCCTTGATCTCCATCCACAAATCCCTGGAAGCATCTTGAGGCTAAATTCTTAAGTCACTTCTGAAGTGGCACACAAGGCCACTCCCTCAGTAGGCAGATTTTACTATGAACTAAAAGACAGGCCAGCAATGAAGAAGGTGGCCTGGGAGAGTCAAGAAACTCTCTGCTGTTTCCTGAATACTTATGAGTCCAAAAATGTGCCTCGTCTTAGCCAGAAATTGTTAAAAATGGTACCTAGGGGACAAGAAATCTGCATCCCATGATGCGGTTGTTGTTAAGTGTCATTGAGTCGATTCTGACCCATAGCGATCCTGTACAGGGTTTCTAAGGAGCAGCTGGTGAGCTTGAACCGCCGGCCTTGCAGTTTAAATGGCTTTGCATTCTGGTGCATTAACCCACAGCACCACATCTCTACCTCTATTCAATAATACAAAAGGGGACTTCAAAATGTTAATGGAAAAAATGAAACTGAAAGATGATCGAATTTTTCCACAAACTTTTTGAAGACCTCCTCATATTTTACTTAACTCATTATATAAAAATGTTATCATTTCAACATCTGATCTGTATAAAACTTATTAATAAGGTATTTCATATACTTTAAAGTAAACCTTTGAAATAGTGTTTTTTTACTTGCATTTCTTTTGAGAGTCCTGGTACGGTGCTGTAAGATTAGCACAGGACCGTTAACTATAATGTCGTGGTTTAAACCCAGCAACTATTCCTTGGAAATTTTATATAGACTCGCTATGAGTTGGAACAGACTCAACAGCACATAATAACAACAAACATCTCATTTTAGACTGGCCACATATCAAGCTTTCAATAGTCACATACTAGATTGCAGAGCACTAGAGTCTCATAATGGGTAAGGTAGCCAGAACAATATTGGGAACTCTTTTTCAAAGGTGAGGACACTGAGATCCAGAGTGAATAGGTCATTGAGTTGGTGGCAGAGCTATGATTAAAAGTTAGATTCCTTGGGAGGTACTCTTTCCCTGGATCTCACTACCCTCCTGGAAGAAGAAAATTGAACAAGAGAAGTAAGCCTACAAGCACGTGTGTGGAGGAGTCTCTCGGCGGTGCAGTTAATTCACTAGACTGGTAATTGAAAGGCTGGAGAATTGAGTCTAATACAGGTGCCATGATCAATCACAAATATTATATGTAAAATGTCAATAATAGGTCCACACACGGAAAGAAACATTTTTGTGATATTTACCAGGGATGGGAGAGATGGGTGGGGAGGAAGAACCACTAATCCGATTGTTGTTAAGAGCTATTGAGTCAGTTCCGATTCATCACAACCCTGTATAGTGTTTCCAAGGAGCAGCTGGTGAGTTTGAACCACTGACCCTGTAGTTCAAACAGACTTTACAGTCCAGTGCTTATCCTACACCACCACACCAAGATTCTATAATACACCAGTATTAATTATGATGAAGGGAAAGGCTATATGGGGAAATTAGTACAATATGACCAAGGTAAAGGAAAACAATGAGAAGTATGCAAGAATAAAGGGCAACTACAATAAATGTTGGACTTCTGGTGTGAGTTAATGTGCTGGACTGTAAAGTCGGTTTGAACCACAAGGTCAGAGGTTCAAACTCACCAGCCACTACTCAGAAACCTTATACAGGGTCACAACGAACTCAACAGCACTTAACAACAACAACAATAAATGTTGGACTCCTCATATGACACTGTAGGATAAGCACTGGACTGCGAACCACAAGGTTGACAGTTCAAACCTATCAGCTACTCCTTGAAAACCCTGTACAGGGTCACTATGAGTAGGAATGGACTCAATGGCACTTAATAACAACACAATAAATGTTATAACATAAACAATCCTGAAACAAGAATTATAGCAAACACTAGTATGTATGTAGATACACATATAAATATACATAGTAAATATGTGAAACTCAAGGAAGCCATTAGTCCAGAGGACTAACGGCTCCCATGAACCACAGCCTCTTCTAACCTGAGACCAGAGAACAAGATGATGCCTACCTACCACTATGGCCTCTCTAACCAGGACAATAGTTAATCCTAGTTAGGATGGATAAAAATGTAGAACAAAGCTCAAATGATTTTTTTTTTTTTTAAAGCCACACTTACTGGTCTAAAAGAAACCAGAGGAATCCCAAAGTTGCTCCAAGACAACTGTCTAACTTGAAACTCAAGACAATCCCAGAGGCCATCTCTCAGCTAAATAATAGATCTATAAAATAAGCAATAATATAACCTGCTGAACTTCAGCTATCTTATACACGCACCACATGGCTATTCTAGGTATTCCACTAGGCACTTCGCCAACCAGTAACCAGTTTTGAAGATGTAGCATAAGGATGGATAGATACTCATGGCCAGAAACTTTGTTCTTCAACTTTCCAAGTGCCAAGCTGCCCACTATAGCTCGTCCTGATATCGCCTCCTTTACCCAATGCCAGGTCTGCATATATAAAATTAGAATTAGTAGGATGTTCCAAGCTACAGGGAAGTTGTTACCATTTAAGGGTACTATATATTTTCTAAGGTGTCCTGTGATTCAGTGAATTAAGTACTGGATTGCTAAGCACAAAGTTGGTGGTTCAAACTCACCAACTACTCCTAGGAAGAAAGATGAGGCTGTCTGTTCCCATAAAGAGTTACAGTCTCAGAGACCATCTGGGACAGTACTACTCTGTCTCTATAGA
Organism: Chrysochloris asiatica; assembly: GCF_000296735.1. NCBI lineage: Eukaryota > Metazoa > Chordata > Mammalia > Afrosoricida > Chrysochloridae > Chrysochloris > Chrysochloris asiatica. The sequence continues at coordinate 11,228,206 of NW_006408566.1, forward strand.
GTCTGGGTTGCTATGAGTCCGAATAACCCCATGGAAGTGGGTGAGATAGGACAAATGGAATTATAGCAAGAGGGAATAAGAGGAAACAATCACTAGAGAACCTGGTCAAAGCCCTTGATGGAGAAGCTTTAAGGACGTGGGTGTGCTAAGGGACTGAGTCTCGGATGTATCTGACTATTGTGACTCTGTGAGTAGCTGTCTTTGACAAGACACAGTAGTGTGACCAATAGTTGTGTTTTTTGGTCTTGAAAACAACTTTAAGTGGTAGATACAAATACCCCCAATTCACAAGGAAGCTCAGAGTTGTAAAAACTCTGAAGCACATGTGACTAAGAACCACGTTATACCTTCCCGTACTGTGTATAAAACTCCAACCTGGTAGAGAAAGCCAGCTCCATTTTTAAAAAAGCAAGCCAGGACAAAAATACCCCCAAATCTAGTCTGTCAGCATACAGAAGTATTTGCAGTTGGAAGCAAGCCTCAGTATTTTTTTTTTTAAGTAGTAGACTCCCTCCCTTTCTGCTACCTCCGGGTGCAATTTCCAGTCCCTTCTCCAAAAGAAACATTTGACTTTCTGTAGAGAACCTCTGAGACTTTGTGTGACTGAATATGGAAGAAGGGGAAAGAGGCCCTCCTTACACCACACCCCAACACTCTCAAGGGGAAGTTGAGGTTAGGCCCCTGTAGATCAATTTGTTTTAGGAGGTATTCGGTTCTATAGCATTTGTTTCAGAAATTACCCCCTATGCCCCACCAATAGTAGCTTTCAAAGGCTCTTCCCGGGTGGCCTTGTCTCTTTTAAATTTCATTTCCTGTTGGAAAGGATAAACAGGTAACTGTTTAATGCCACTGGCTGGACCAGTGTGAGGTTGGGGAGCCAGGGTAGGATTCATGGGTAGAAAAGAGCAGCTGAGTGGATAGAAAGGCATTAAGAAAACCAAGTGATGGATTTACTTCAGTGCTTTGCCATATGGGGGAACTCACTCTGCAGGAGGAGGGGATATGAATGCAAGGGAACCAGTGCATTGAGCTGCCATTTTGGATATGGGTCCCATATCGTGGTGCCTGCAGGTCTTGATGGGAATACTGGCACTGCCATTCATCAGCTCTGCCTCTTAGTCAAGTCCTTTAACACCAGGATCCTCAGCTGCCTCACCTGTTCTATCTACTTTATGTTGCTGTGGTTAAGTGCTGCCTAGTCAGTTCTGATTCACAGAAACTCTGCAGAGGGTTTCTGAGGAGTGGCTGGTGAATTTGAACCACCGACCTTATGGTTTAAACAGACGTACATCCAGTGCATTATCCAACAGTACCACACCAGGACTCTGTGCTACCTCACAGGTGACGTGAATTCAAATGATACATTTAACATGCATAGCAAGTACCTGTTATGCAGCAGGTATTCAGAAAGCTATTCACTGTCATAGCTGGGATTTGAAGTAAGCCATTTAACACCATGTTTCCTACATTGTATTACGCAGTAAGAGTAATCAATAGGTAAAACCACCTCTTTCTTCAAAGAGGCAAGAATAAAATAGATCATTTCAATACAGTGTGGTAGGATCTAATCAACATATACAAATGGGCTTCAAAAAGTTCCTGGACAGGCTTGTAGGATATACCCCTTGGTTGGTTGATGATTCATGGCGGCGATTGTAACCATGGCAATGAAATGATATACGATAGGATGAATGTAAAACTAATGTTCTCCCATGTAAACTATCACATAATTCACAATAAAACATTAAAAAAAAAGTGCCTGGAAGTTTTTTGTTATTTTTTTTATGTCCGTGTTTCATAAGCTTTTTTTCAAAGAGACCTGATGTATGGGATGATAAAGTAACTCACAAACAGAATATTTGGAGTCAGAGTTGATGGTCAATTATGTTGATGGAAGGATTTGTTCCTTATCTGCTTCTTCCTCTAGAATGCAAGATTTACCAAGGCAGGAACACACCACTAAGTCCCCTAGGAGTACTGTAGGAGAAAGTGGAGGTGGGGATGTTTCAGATGATGGTTGAAGGAAAGTGAAGAACAGAGGTAAAGTACTCTAGTCAGAGGAAACTGCAAGAGCAAAGGCATAGAGGCCGGGAATAGAATGGCATGTTTAAGAAATTAGAAGCATGTTGTTGAAATAAATGGAGTGCAAACTATGGGGAGGAGGATAGGGTATAAAGAGTCGGGAGAGGTAAGACCATGGAAAACTTAGTTTGGCAAGTGAAGGAGTCTGGCACTTCCGTGGCACTTGTGTGGGTGAATACTCTTAAGGCATGATCTGGACAGGATCTGAAAGTTCTAGCTCAACCCTAACCGATGCCTACTTTACTATCCTGAGAAAGTGCCTATGATTTTGTTGTTTTCGTTACTATCATAGCCCAAAGAAATAACCACATTAACCCAAAAGCAGCTACTACTTTTTATTCTTTAATTAGTTTACCAGATTAGTTAGCCAGGTTAATAATTCTCCCAACAATAATATGAGGTACATAATTGTGTATTATATTACTATCACATTTTACAGATGAGAAAACTAAATCACAGGAAGACTGAATGTCTTGCTCTAAATCGTGCAGTGTACATGTATTTGAGTCAGGAGTCACACCTTGTCACCTTGGCATGAATACACTCTTGTAACTGCCATATCACCCCAAATCTGTCTTCCAGACCATTTCTCTCTTAAGTGATGTGCATCCACTATTTAACCCATTCCATGGATTTTCATTTCTATAACCCAAAATTTGAAGTCTGGAATATCTTTTAAATTATTTGAAGATCTATGTCATTGGTCTTATTATCTGCCCTCCATTGGTTTCCATTCCCTATTTTGCCATGAAACTTTTCAATCAGATGCAGATATCCTCTCAACTTCATCTGTTGTCTTGAGTTTCACGGTATGACTTCTCTGTGCTGACTCTCTTATGGTGGCTTGCCCTTCCCTCTTATATGTACTGTAATTTTCAAAAGTAAACTCAATATCAGGAGGAATTTGTTGTTGTTGTTGTTTTGTGGCTTTGATTTGTTTTTGGTGAAAACCCCAGTTGCCCTGGGGTGTTAAGATATTTTTATGAGTTGGTTTTGGGTTTGTTCTGTCAGGTTCCCATAGTTTAATCAATCCCAGACCAAGTTGTTATGTTATCTTCTTGGTTTGTGGCTAGTGCACCACATGAGGAGAACCAACCCCATACCCACATATAGTGATGGTTCTAATTTTTTTATAGGTGGCTCTTTTCCCATCAGTGGCCTAAGGTAGTTGATAGGCTTCTATACCACATGCTCAGAAGACTTTTCCTTAATTCATGCTTGGGCCAGTCATTTGGAGTTTGTTTCCTGTGGTCTCAAATCTCATTCCCTTAGGATACTGAAACAGCAGCTCCTATGATTACATGTACTTCCTATATTTTCATATGACCTTTTGCTTAATTCCTCTTCACTGCTAATTGCTCAACCACTGAGTGTCTTATTTGTAGTACCTGGGGATTATCACTTTGTGTGTGTCCCCCTGGCAGTAGATTTTTTTTTCCATTTATTTATTGATTCATATTTTTATTTCTACCAGCATCTGTGTTTGAGGGGTGGGGTGGGGGCTGGTCCCATGACAGCTTAATCTATCAAATTGACCAGAAGGCTGTGATTATAGGTTTAGATCTCCAACTCTTCCACTAGACTATGAATGAGTCCATATAAGACATAGCCCTTTGTTTGATTCATGAAATAGATCCTGATGCTTCACATAGTTTCCAAACTAGAGTAAGAATCAATCAGGATTGAATCAATAAGGATCTACAAAGAAATAAATGAACATGTCATCTTCCCATCGTCTCATGCTAAATAGGAATTAAAAAACCATACATGAACTATCTTGTAGGGAAAGATGACACTAAGAATCTTTGAAAACACCCATGTTCTCTGAAGGGCTGTGCTGATCAAAACAGGTTTGCGCAATCTGACAAAATCCTGGGCAAAGGTCTAATTTTTTGTCCACTACTGACACTGCTTTTTTCTTAAAGAGGCAACCACTGACAGTTACAGCACTGGGCTGGTGGAAATTCCAAGCCTGGCAAGTTTAACCGGTGACATTACTGTCTTTATTAGTACATGCTGACGCCATTCTATGGTGATAACCAGAACCTGGTCAGTAATATGTACTGCACAATGACATTTTTTCTGTTAGCTCCATAAGGAGCTGTGATAATTTAAGTCCACATACGAATCGGGCTGTGAACCGTAAGGTCAGCAGTTTGAAACTACCAGCGGTTCCGCGGGAGAAAGATGAGGCGTTCTGCTCCCATAAAGATTAACAGCCTTGGAAACCCTGTACAGGGTGGCTATGAGTCGAAACCGACTCCACGGCACATAACAACAACAACAACAACAATTAATAGCGCCTGGCACAGAGAAAACAATAAGTTAACATTTGTTGTTGTTGTTGTAGGGTTGATTCTGACCCAAAGTGACTCCATGTGACAGGGTAGAACTGCCTCATAGGAAGGTTCCTAGGCTGCAAACTACAGGGACAGACCGCCAGGCCTTTTCTCCAATGGATCCACTCCTGGGCTCAGACTGCCAACTTTTCATTTCATGGTCAGGCTGCTTAACCATTGTGCCATGAGGGCTCCTGAAATTAAAATTTAGTGTCCTTGATTTTTCCCTTCCAATTTTCAATATTCATACATATTTACTGGAAAATCCACTACCATTCAGGCACTGTGCTAGGTGTCAGAATAAAAGGAATTATATGCAGTCCCTGTTTTAATCCCACCTTTGTAAGAAATGCCACATTAAATTTGACAATTGAAAAATTATTCTAAATGGCCTTTGATTTAAAGTGAAAAGATACCTCACCTTCATCCTACCATGCTAGAATTCCTAATACAGTGTAACTAGCGAAATAGCTTAGCCTTTTAGCTTTTCTATAAAATCAAATTATCTCCTCCCAAAGAGGAAAAACAGCGTACAGTGAATATAGTATCAGCAAACAAAAGCAAGCTAATCAGAAAGGTAATTTCTGGCAATGACTTTTGAGCTCTTTTGTCACTACAATCCTGAAATGTAGAATAAAGCCTGAACTACAGTGGACATTTAAAAGTTGGGTGAACATATATGCACACATGTGTAGAGATATAGCCCTTCACTAGACAAAATGCAACTTGACATTCCACTCGTATTTATTAAGAATTTCCTATGAAAAAGAGTTTTTGCTAGATTTTTTGAGAGCTCCCCTAACCAAACCAAACCAAAACAACAAAAAACCAGGGGAGGGCAGGCCAAGGGGGACAGGACAGGATAACTTCTAGGCTGAAAGGTACAATAGACAGGAATATAATTCACCATGTTAAACTGAGAATATATCAAGAGAACAGTGAGAAAGCCTACGGGAGTTCCAAAGAAGGAAAGACCACTTTTTGTTGCGGAACTAGACAAGACTGTGAATAATACAGAATTTACACTTAGTCTTGATGGAAAAGTCTGTTGTGGACTTGTACAATGGCAATCCAAGTGGAAGGAATGGTTTCAACGGTCAGGAAAGTTCAGGGCTTTCAAAAAGTTTGTGAACAAATGGAATTTAAAGATAATGGAAGTTTTCCACAACGTTTTTGAAGCCATCTTGTATAAAAAGGAAATCAAAATTTGACTAACGTGTAAGGTATCTAAAAGGGACTACAGAAAAGGAGATTGAGCAGGGTTGCAGGGGCTTTGAATGTGTCTTGATTTACCATCCCAGGACATGTGATCTTTATAAAGTAGCCAGTTCTTGGCATTTGGTGGGCCTTAATACTCAGCACCAACCCTCAGAGCAGAAACCTGTTCCCCACGTGCACACAGGAAACAGCCATGTGAAGGCACAGACCAATTATAAACATTCCATGTACTCCATCCCGAACCCTGCAAGCACATCAAATGCTCCTTGTAAAAGGTCAGCCGGCACGCAGCTCTGATCGATCCTGGCTCAGGCGGAATCAAATCCCGTAAATAAGATCCAATACATGCAGTGTCAGGAAGGTCAGAAATGACCCTATTCCACATCTTGAAGCATTTTTACCATGTGGAACATTTTAAAGCTAGAAGGAAAAGGAAAGGGCGAAGAAGGGGAAAAAAAGCAAAACAAAACAAAACAAAAAACTCTTCCAGAAATAATAGACTGTCAAGTTATAAAATGTTAAATGAGCACAAAGTAAGCAGGAAATTTATTTTGGCCCCCACTTCCTCTTAGTGATCTAAAAAGCAGCTAATTTCAAAGAAAGCTATACCAGAATTAAAAATGGAGTTTCCCACCTCCCCACCTCTACCTCTCACCACCCCATTGTATACCTTTGTCCAGTTCACTGGAAATGTTCCATGATGAGGTAGGCACTAACTCAACAGTGACAGACAGCTCCGTTTCTGAAATGAAAAACAAGGGAGGGGAGAGAGATAAGGGTAATATTAAATATGGTAACTTATGGGCTGCTACACACATTACAGATTTCAAAGGCTCTCCCTTCTGAGACAGATCTCTGCCATCCCATACTTTATTAAACTGGAATGGCTCTTTTGGGTTTCCAGGCAAACCTTCTACATTATAGATGCCTCCAGACAAGCAATTGGTAGGACAGATTTGAGGGTTGTTTTTTTTCTTTGTAACACTGATCTGGACATTAAAATGAAAATATTTCATTAACAAACATCAAATCTATAGAAATAATCAAACATTACCAAACCAAATGCTTCCTTTCCTTTTTAGGAGATCAGTCTTAGACTAATATTTCAATCACCTTCCCATGAAAAATAGGAACATTGCTTTTGCTGCTTGATTAATTTGTTGTGCTTATGAATCAGTAGAATTTTCATTAATAGATAAACCCACTTCTCTACTTTAAGACCAATGCAAACTTTGAATGTAGCCATCTGTCTGTATGAATTATGTGTATATTAATTTGTCTGTTTTAATGTTAAATTATTAACTAAACTTAAACAAGACTTTTCAAAACGATTATGAATTAAAGAAAATGTGCAAAAATATTCTAAAGCGCATAATACAGTATAAGGATTTAAAAATTTGTCGATAACATATGGTAAACATACAAATAATGTTTTTTCATTGTTTTAGAACATTTAAGCCATCACACCATCCTGCTATTATATTTTAATAGGATTGAACTAATTCCACCCATGCCATGTCTTTTTTCTCCTTCTCTCTCTCTTTCTCACACACACACGGTATTAAAAACAAAACAAAACAAGAAAAAATGGCGGTCATAAGTCTACTCCAATTCATAACAAGCCTGTGTGTGTCAGAGCAGAATTGTACTGCGTAGGATTTTCACTGGCTTATTTTTTGGAAGCAGATCACCTGGACTTTCTTCAGAGATGTGTTTGAGTTGACTTGAACCTCTAAACTTTTAGTTAGCAGTTAGGCACTTTTAACCATCTGCACCACCCAGTATTATAGAATATTAATACTGGACAGAATGTTGGCGAGTCTCGGAAGTGTATGTCTGTATGTGCATCGTTGTCAATTCCTCTCCGACATTCCAGTGAAGACAGCATTAAGCAATGAGAGCCCTCCTAGGTCTGGGATCCTAGTCTTTTCAACATAGTACTCTATGTAACCACTATAAGTGGATGAGTTGGCATGCAAGAAGAACTTTAGTAGGTGGAATATGTTGTTGTTGTTAAGTACTGTCGAGTTGGTTCCAACTACTAGCGGCCCTGTGTAAGGTTTCTGAGGAGCAGCTGGTGAGTATGAACCATCAACCTTTCAGTCCAAACCAATCTTGTGGTCTAGTACTTATCCTATAGTGCCACACCACAGTAAGTGGAAGAAGTGAGATTCAAATTCAGGTCTGATGGTACCACCCACACATCTCAAAGCAATACACGCTGCCTAGTACTCAAGACTTTTTTGTGAGAACTACATTTTTTTTTTCATCTTACCTCTGACTTGACCCTTTCACCTAGATAAACACACTTTCTACATTTCCTTATTTACTAATGGTGACTGCATGCCAAGTGGCCATAGAAGTCACACACCATCATCAATAACTGGCTTTGCTAAGGACAGGATGTTTACCCATTGAGACCTTGCAAAGGGCTACATCTCATTTGTCTAGTGGGTATCCGATCTACCTGCCACACAGCAGACAAAAGGGTTGTTTGGTTAGGCCAGCCCTCCTTGGCTTACCTCTTTCCCTCACCTAGTAGCAAGTGGGAAAGAGAATAGAAAAATCACACATCTCTTTATACACCCTGAACCAAAAACAGAATAGATTCTTTTAAAGAGACCTGAAGTCAGTTGGAAAAACCTTGGTGGCACACTGGTTAAGTACTCAGCAGCTAACTGTAAGGTCATTGGTTTGAACCTATCAGGTATACCTCAGGAGAAATGCAGAAATCTGCTTTCTAAAAGAAAACAGACTTAGAAGCCCTATGGGGCATTCCACTGTTCTATTGGGTCCCTATGAGTCAGAATTGACTTTATGACAATGGGTTTGGTATTTTACTCTTATTTTTCCATTTTTGAAGTCAGTTGGGCAATATGGCAGGGATCATAAAGGACATCTAGATCCAAAATAATAATAATAATAATAATAATTCACTCAAGTAGGCAACACAAAAGCACAGTTGAAGATAGTGTTTCTGGGTAATTTCACCGGGATGAGCAATCTTTATTCCAGGGCCCTCCATATGTGACTCTCTCTGCATCCCACCCTGACCCCCAATTTGCTGCCACCACTTTGGCTTTTTGAATAATGGCCTCTCCTTTGCAGTAGTGTGGATGACTCTGGTTCAGGTGCCTTGCTAAAAGGCTCTACAAGTACTCCAAGACTTCAGGGCGTCTGGGAATTGAAGTATGGCAGGCAGGGTGGCATTTCAGGAGAAGAAAGAAGCAAAGGATGGGGAAGTGGTAGAATTAAGACAGGACTTGACTACATTTACATTCAATATTTTTATAGCTTCATCTTACTGCTACTCAAAGTTAAATGGCCAGAAATATAGGTTTCATTTTACAGCATTCATTTTATAGAAAGTTAGCTGTATGCTATTTGATTTTCCAACGTGAGTGTGAATGGCTGATTGGCTATAATTTGGAACCGATGACAAATGAATGGATTCTTGGCACTGCTAAGAAAGTGAAATTGTTCCCCCATGTGTCCCTAGACGCAAATTATCACTCAGTTCTTGAGCTATGGCAAAGATAATTTCAATTCATAAGTTCATTAAGCAACCGGGCTGATTCTGAGGAATTTTGTTCTCTGCCTTAAGATCCATTTCTTGAGATAGCCATATGTTCAGCTTCTCTGATAAAATGATAATAACAACAGATAAAATATTTTAAAATACGAAGCACCTTGAAAATATTATCTTCCAAGACCACATTAAAAAAAATAATAAATGCTGATTCTTACATGTGAAAAGTTTAATATTAGTCAAAAATGGTGTTTTTTTTTTCACTCCCTGAAAGAAAGGCTAACCTTAGGTGAGAAAAACTGAGCACATCTCAACTTAAGTTCTGCTGACTCCAGGGTCACTTACAGTTTTGGAGCGAGACATCGCCACATCAGTCTTGGCCTTCAAGGAGCTCTACTAATAAGTTCAAATTCTCTCCTGTCCTCCTCACCCTGCAAGAAGATTGGACCTTTCCAGGCAAATTGAAAACCAGACTAGCAGCTTTTCTTTATATAAAATCCATGTGGTAGTAGCAAATTGACATGTACCAATTGAGAGACAACAGAATCTTTAATAAGACCCCTGGTGTACTGTGGGTTAGATGTTCATCTGGTAACCAAAAAGTTCGATGTTCAAACCCACCAGCTTCTCTGCAGGAGAAAGATGAGGCTGTGTGCCCCTGTAAAGGTTTACCATCTGGGAAACCCTACGGAGTAGTTTTACTCTATGAGTCAGAATTGATTAGACACCAGCAAGTTTAGTCTTTCAGTAGAATCTTTATTGAAAATCTACATCTGTATCAAAATTATAATTACTAATTTTGTGATTCCAACTTCAATTTTCTCACCTGCAAACTGAAGACAATGAAGTCATATCAGAGGACTGTTGTTGTCAGGCACAGTCAAGTCAATGTTTGACTCATAGTGACCGAGTCGAACTGCCTTAGTTTCCTAGGATGTAATCTTTACCAAGTCTTTCTTCCATGAAGCTGCCGCGTGGGTTTGAACCACCACTCTTTTGATTAGTAGCTGATCGTTTGACCCTTATGTCAAATTCATTGCTGTCGTGTCCACTTGAACTCATAGAGACTCTATAGGGCAGAGCAGAACTACCCCATAGGATTTCCAAGGTTGTGTTCTTTATGGAAGTACACTGCCACATTTTTCTCCCCAGGAATGACTGGTGGGTTGGAAATATCAACTTTCTGGTTAGCAGTTGAGCGCTTAACTATTGGGCCACCAGGGCTCTGTCAGAGGATTGTTGTTATTGTTAAGTGCTGTTGAGTCAGTTCTGACTCACTGTGACACCTCTATAGGGTTTCCAAGGCTAGACATCATTATGGGAGCAGAAAGACTCATCTTTCTCCTGTGGAGTGACTAGTGAGCTTGAACTGCTGACCTTGTGGTTTGCAGTCCAGTGCTTAGAGCCACTGCGCTTCCATCAGTGTTAGTGTTATGTGTCAGTTGAGTCGGATCTGATACAAAGTGACCCTGTATGGGGTTTCCAAGGAGAGGCTAGTGGTTTGAACCACCAACCTTGAAGCTAGCAGTCTGGTGCTTATCCTATAGTGCCTCACCAGAACTCTGTAATAAGGCATAAATTAGATAGTAGATCAAAGGATTCTACATGGTATCCAGCACAGAAAGACCATGCCTGCCTTCCCATTGGTGGTCTAGTAAGGCAAATGGCAGTAATTCTCCACACAGACACCCTTGGTTAGCCACTCTTCTCTGTTTGAAATAATGCATTTGGCATGCTTTTAGAAAGACTGCATTTCACATGCCTCCCTAATCCTAGCCAATCTTTTCATTCGGTGAGGTTTTCCGGAATTGGTCACCAGTTCTCTAAGAACATAAGTGTTTTTTTTATGTGGGTTTTAGACAATTTAAGCAAATCGGGTATGTCTTAGAAACTCCAGCCCTTATCTTTCTCAACCTCTGCAAGAGGGCAAACCTCAAAAGCTATTCCTCCACCAATTTGATCCATAGGAGCTATTATCTTTGCAGTTTCTCTGGTGATTGATTTTCTGGCACTGATTCTGCAAAGCCAGAAACTTGGGTATTTTAAGTCTGAACAGTGGGAGTGTTACTTCGAGGGAAAGAAGAAAGAGAAAAAACAAGCCTTGAATCTTCGTCATTGATAAATGCCTCCATGAGAACATTACTGGTTCATCTCAGCACTTGGCAGGTAGAGACTCAGTGTTCACAGGATATGGAAGCTCTTCCAAGAAGCACCCAGCCATGCCACATCCTGTATGCCGATGCAGGGATGCATCAAGTCCCAGAGGCACAGTCCAGCACACTCACGAGGCTAATGGAAGGCCAAGGGTCAAGGACAAGCAGAGTCAGTGGCTTGCTGGGAGATTGTGCCACCACACTCCTCCTTGACCAGCGGGTAACTCAGTTCCAGAATGTTCTACCTGTATGGATGTTAGATGCTCAGGACTTGTTTATTAAACTAATTTCTTTGGAAATACAGGATTCTGTGCAGGGAACATTTTAGGGGGACAATGGAGGCTCTGGGAGTAAAGAGAACAAGAGTGCAAAGCTACAGACCCTTCTTTAATAGGAACAACCCTGCTTTTACCATATTCAAGTGCTACCAAAAAAAAAAAAACTTTCATGATTTAAAAAAAAAAAAAGTTTGAAGTTCTTATGTAGTTCAATCTCCTCACTACTCAGATAAAGAAAGTAAGGTCTATCATAGCTAACTGGGTTGACCAAGAGCATAGAAATTCTAGGACAGAGGCAGGTTCAAAGCCATGCTGCCTTTTCAATGAGTTTAATTTTCTTCTAGGACCCTGTATAGATTGCATATAACCTCAGCATGGATTCACTTCAATGTAAAGAAAATAAAAGTCCTCACAAATGGACCAACAAATAACATAATGATAAATGGAGAAAAGATTGAAGTTATCAAAGACTTCATTTTGCTTGAATACACAATCAACACTCACCGAAGCAGCAGTCAAGGAATCAAACAATATAATGCCTTAGGCAAATCTGCTGTAAAAGACTTCTCTAAAGTGTTAAAAAGCAAAGATATAAGTTTGAGGACTAAGGTTCTCCTGACTCAAGTCACGGTATTTTCAATAGTTTCATATGCAGGTGAAAGTTAGACAACTATTTTCGTGTTCGAGTCCTGGTGTGGCTGAAAGATAATGCGCTGGACTGCAAAGTTAGTTTGAATCACAAGGTTGGTGATTCAAACTCACCAGCTGCTCCTTAGAAATCCTTTACAGGTCTCACTATGAGTTGGAATTGACTTGATGGCTTTTAACAACAACAACAACAGAGGAATTGATGCATTTGAGTTTTGGTGTTAGAGAAGAATACTGGACTGCCAAAAGGACAAACAAATCTGAAGAAGTAAAGCCAGAATGCTCCTTAGAAGCCAGGATGGGCAGACTTTGTCTCTCATACTTCAGACATGTTATCAGAAGGGACCAGTCCCTGAAGAAGGACATCATGCTTGGTAAAGTGGAGAGTCAGAGAAAAAGAGGAAGAGAAGATGAGAAGATGAATTGGCACAGTGGCAGCAGCAATGGGCTCAAGCATAACAACAATTTTGAGGATGGTACAGGGCAGGGCTGTGTTTTGCTCTGTTGTGCATAGCATTGCTATGACCCAGAACCGACTCAATGGCACTTAACAACAATGTCTCTGAGAGAGCCCAGTGTGTTGCTGAAGGCTAACACACTAGACTTGTGACTACAAGTTCAGCAATTAAACTCCATCAACCACTCTTGGAAACCCTATAGATTCACTATGAGTCAGAACTGATTTAATAGCACACAACAACAACAGGCCTCTGAAAAGGAGCTCTGGTGATCCTGTGGGTTAGACAGGGGTCTGCTAACCACAAGATTGGTGATTCAAACTTACCAGCTGCTCCTCAGGAGAAAGACAAAACTGCTCTTGTAAAACAATTTACAGTTTAAGAAAACCTATATAGAGATGCTATGAGCCAGAATCAACGGGATGGGAGTGGGTTTGGCTTGGGTGTATGCCTTTGAGATGTGATACACATTCTTACATACTGAGTTCGGAGAGACACACAGGGGTTTCCAAACTGTCAGGGTCAGTCACACAAAAGGGGCACCCTTTCTGGTGGTAGAAAAAAGGTCTCTGCTTGGGATCATTCACTGGGGAGGGGAGCTTCCCTGAAGGATCTAAGACTTTGGTATGCAATATTATTTTAGCCATGATTTGGCAAAGGCTCTCTGTCTTGGTTCCTTCTTCTCCATAGGACCTCAGGGCAGGAGGCACCCACAGTCAGAGAAATCTTCTTAACCAATGGTGCCTACTTGGGGAGCAACACTCTGCTTGCCTTAGAAGAGCAGTCAGGCTACTTGCCGCAACAGCCCAAGAGGGTCAGGCAGCCTGGGTATCATTCCAGCCCTGGACTCACAATCAGCTACATGTAGACTTCTGTAGGAGACATTCCTCTACTCTGAGTTCTTGGCTTACTTGCTGATCAGAGAAGAGAATAGTGCCTCCACTTCTCAGATGGGATTGTCAAGAGTGGAGACTTCCTATACTCCACATCTATGAGGGTCTTACAATCCTCAGTGACTTCAAATTTGTATTTCTGGTGTCGTCTTTAAGTCAAGCTATAAATACAGTCACAGAGTGTGGTGTAATGGATCACCGTTCTTGTTATGGTATTATAACTCTCACCAAATAACCTGGTGGCATTCTGGTAGCATAGTGGTTACAAATTGGGCTGAGAACCTTAAGGTCAGCAGTTTGAAACTACCAGCTGTTCCACGGGAGAAAGATGAGGCTTTCTGCTCCCGTAAAGATTTACAGCCTCGGAAACCCTGTACAGGGTCACTATGAGCCGGAACCGACTCCACAGCACATAACAACAACAACAATTATACAAATAAGGTGATTGTGACCCACCAAGAGGATTAGAGAGCTTGCTAATAAAGCAAATAAAATGCCTAGAATCTGTTGGGTGGAATTGTAAGGGGAAAAATTAAATGGAACCAAAACAAAGGGATTAGTCATTTTTTCCATCCCAGACGTGGAAATGTGGGGAAGGGATCCCACGATCACTAAGAAAGAAGAGCCAGGCGGAGAATATGTCTTTGAGTCTAAGGATTCCTGTGCTGAAAATCTACCAGACCTAGGACATTGAGAGCTATAACACTTTGCAAGAGGAGCAGCAGTGGCAAACATGGCGGAGAACCCATGGCAGCAGAACAAGGAGACAGTCGGGAAATGGGGTGGAGAGAGAGAGCTGAGTGCCTTCCAGCAGGAGGCTTGCTGGTAGAGTGATCCCTCCAGACACTTATCAATGGAGCCATGCTTGGCTTGCTGACCTATGAAACTGGATAAAGGAGCACCTGAGGGTCAAGGCTTACTGGAGGAGTGGGGGGTCCTCTCTGCCCCGCTACCACTCAAGCATGTATCAATGGAGTTAAAAAGCGTTGTAACACTTTTCTCAGCAGGGCAGAGGCAGGGCTGAGAAGCATAACATAAGAGCTGAATCCTCAGCCATTCCTGCGAGCTCTGGTAGCATAAAGAGCTCTGGTAGCGTTGTGGTTACAAATCGGGCTGCTAATCTCAGGATCAGCAGTTCGAAACTATCAGCTGTTACATGGGGTAAAGAGGCTTTCTGCTCCCGTAAAGATGTTCAGCCTCGGAAACCCTGTACAGGGTCGCTAAGGCTTCACGGCACATAACAAGAACAAAACCTCCTAATAGGAGTCCTGGTCTGGCGCTGTGGGTTAATGTACTACACTGCAAAGTCGGGTTGATCCGACAGCTCACCAGCTGCTTCTCGAAACCCTATACAGGGTCGCTATGCAACGGAACCAACTAGACAGCACTTAACAGCAACACTTCCCTAATAAAACACATAATTGGTAATACTGTCTGTGAGTTCTGTGTGGTCCTTGCAACACATTATAGAGTGTGCCATGGTAGGTAGACACCGATGGTGTGGAAATTTGCTCAAATGGGGAAAGGAGGCATGTGGGTATTTCAAAAAGTTTGTGGAAAAAATTAAATGGAAAGATAATGAAAATTTTCCACGAACTTGTTGAAGCCCCATCATCTAGCTGATCACCTTTTCATTGGAATCAGTCTTGGGCTGCTGATGCTGACAATGACTCTCTCTCTTTCCCCTTGTGAAGTTAGATACTGAGGTTAACACTGCAGGCACAACACATTCTGTAAGCCTTGTCTCTACCCTGTTAGCCAACTACACTACTTGTATTGTACTATGAAATACTATTTTGTTATAAAACCTAGAATCACTTTGCAAATGGCATAGTTATGTTGCATTATATTGTATATGTGAAAAAGGTATTCATTTGTTGAAGAAAAAAATTCCAGTTATACCAAAATGTGTGGTCTTCAAAGCTTTTGTTCTTTTTTAATAGAGGGAACTGGGGGGAAAAAAAGTTGCTTATGTTTTCTCAACGTCTGTGTGGTACCATCTGTGTTTAGAAATCTCAACAATTTTTAAAAGTCGGTAGGAGTTCTGGTATGGTACTGTAGGATCAGCATTGGATTGATAACCACAAGGTCTGTGGTTCAAAACCACCAGCCGCTCCTCAGAAAACTTATACAGGGTCACTATGAATTAGAATGGACTTGACAACCCTTAATAATAACCCCATGATAGAAGAATCTGAGGTAGAGATGCACTGATTCAGCTTGTTGGGGGTGGAAGGTGGTGGGTAGTCCCAGGCAGTCTGACAGCAGAGCCAGGGTATCTCTGAATTAGGCTATACTCTGAAGGTCACCACAGAGCTGAGAACATACCTACTTGCTCTCTGGCTTAAGCCTCCTCCATTCCCGGAGGTCCCTTGTGAAATCCTAAAATGTATACAACACAGTTTGAGAAACAATACCAGAAAAGTCTCCTCCATCCAGATCAAAGCTTAGTTTACTAATTCTAAAATCCCAAACAGATGATGGAGGACATAAAGGGAACAAGAAATGTTTCCCTGAATCACATTTAAATGCATCTCTCCTTTGGAAATATTGTTTGGGGAAATATTATTTTCTTCTTTAAATCTCTTATATGTAATCTTTCAAATCATGTGCAGTTGCTACGTTTAAAGACAGTAGGCTATACAAAACACAATGATGACACACATCTTTAAAGTAAATAAGAAATAATTATATATTCTTGAAAATGATTGCTCTTAAAACAATGACCACACTTAGGTTCTCTTTTCCATGGAACTCTAGAGGTGAATTCATTCAATCAATCATTCACTCATTCTTTCATTCACTCATCCTATACACATGTGCAATAGAAGATGTTATTCGTAAGAACTGGGGATGATGGTACAGGACAGGACAGCGCTTTATGCAAGTGTGAATGAGGTCACCATGAGTTGGGGACTGATTCCGAGACAGCTAACAACAGCAGCAGCATGTACAAGAACTAGGATGAACTACAGTGGTGAGTAGCATTTGCTATGGAACTGTGGAACAGCAACAGCGGTGAGCAGTCATTTGCTATGGAACTGTTGGTTCTCCCTGTCTGGAGGAAATAAGAGTGATGAAAATTGAAGAGCCATGGAAACAATTCATCCAGTGGACTAACGGACCATGTGAATATCAGTCTTCATAATCCTGAGACAAGAACTAGATGGTACCTGGCCACCACTACAAACTGCTCTGAAAGGGATCACAATAGAAGGTCCTGGATGTTTTTGTTGTTGTTAAGTGCCATTGAGTCAGTTCTGACTGATAACAACCCTGTAGAGGGTTTCAGAGGAGTAGTTAGTAGGTTTGAAAAGCCAACTTTGTGGTTTACAGTCTAGTGATGATCCTACAGAGCCACACCAGGAGAATGTCCTGGAAAGAGTGGGTGAAAAGTATGGAGCAAAACTCAAAATCATAGAAGAGGTCAGGATTAATGGTCTACTTGTGGAACTCCTGAGGCTATAGCTCTTAGCACTCCTTCAGGTCTGAAACTGAACTCACCCCCACGGGCTCCATTTTCAGTTAAACAATAGACAGGTCTATAAGGGGAACAATAACACTAAGGAAATGCAAACACTTCAGAATCATCAACTGTTTGAAATCAAAAGTGCAGAATTTACTCAAAACAAAGTTCAAAAGGATTAGGAAAGAAGGAGGAATGGAAACTGAAATCACAGGGAGGAAGTGGGACAAAGGCTGTTTCATCATGGGAATTGCAGTCAAGGAACCGAGTTGAGATGACTTATTGAATGGAAAACTGATTTGCTCTGTAAACTTGCAACTGATTCACAATATAAATAAATAAACAAATGAAAACAGCTCAAGGCAGACCTGTTTTACTAGTTCAGCTAAATTATTATTCAGTTTCAATGGATAGATTTGGTTTTAAGTATAAAAAAAATCAAATAAATAGATGAAAAAACTTGACCAGGCCCTTAGTACTTTTAAGAAAAGGTATAATCAGTGCAGTGGGAGAGGAATACAGTAACACAAACATGCAATTAAACACATTGTGCTGAGAAACAAAAGGAATTGGCAAAAAAAAAATGGCCTCAGCATGCCACTAGCTAGCCATGCTCTACCCTAGGCTAAAACCACAAAGATTCAAATATCACAAGAAAAAAATATACTGCACTGCTGAGGTTTAAAGAAAAGGAAATGTTCAGGTGCCAAAAAGGAAGAAACCAGTAAATGGAAGCTGATAATGAAGGCATCTATGAATATAGACTCTCTGGTCTAGGGCTGCAGTTTTAATGCTCATTTGAAAACCAAAGATGGGGCCCTGAGCCAGCAGGAGTTCTGACCTTCCAGAATAAAGCATCTATGCTGGGGTGAGAAGTGGGGACGGGTTGGAGCGAGGTTTACCCATCACTGGGAAGCACTATTCCCAATGGTTCAGAGAAACTGTAATCTGTCCAGACTTAAGTCTGTCTACTTGTCCTCTGTCCAGGGCTTTCAGTGGGAGAAACAGTTTCTCCAAGAAATCCAAAGAATGTGAAAATACTGATTTATTTGCATGGTACAGACAAACAAAGCCAAAATTTCAATATAAAAACAAATCTGATATTTTTTTTAAGTTCTAGGCACAAATGGAAAAACTACTTTAAGACATTTAAAATCCAGGGCAAATGGATCTCCCACAAAAAAAGAATCTCTGCAAAATATGAAATTACACATTTTAAAAGATTTTTAAAAATCTTTTAAAATGTGTAATTTCATATTCTTTAAGCAAGCACAATAAAACAAGCCACCCAAGAATCAGAAATAGAATATCTGAGAGATCGAAATATATAAATCCTTAAAATGATTGGAAATTATTTTTTAAAATATTGAAAGAATAGGACCGTATGAGAAAAAGCACAAGTGCATTAAAAGGTAACAAGTAGATTTTGCATGATATTGTTTGTTGTTGTTGTTGTTGTGTGCCGTGGAGTCAGTTCCGACTCATAGTGACCCTGTACAGAGTTTCTGAGGCTGTAAATCTTTACGGGAGCAGAAAGCCTCATCTTTCTCCCGCGGAACATCTGGTAGTTTCGAACTGCTGATCTTGTAGTTCACAGCCCGATTCGTAACCACTACGCTACTAGAGCAGTTAGCCATTTATTAACCTGGGTACAGGCTGTCCTGGTATGGTGCTGTGAGATCAGCACTGGACTGCTAACCAAAAGGGTGGTGGTTCATACAGATCGGTCAGTCACTCCTTGGAAACCTTATACAGGGTCACTATGAGTCAGAATCTACTCAACAGCATACAACAACAATGAGTTGCTAGACCCATCCCTGGAGAAGGCAACGTATAGGGTCAGTGAAAAAGAGGAAGACCCCTCCCAAAGTGGATTGACACAGTGGTAGAAGCAATGGACTCAAATGTAGCAACAGTTGTGAGAATGGCCCAGGACCAGGCAGCATTTCATTCTGTTGTGCCCGGGTTTAACTCTGAATTGGAATCAACTCAACAGCACCTAACAACAAGATAGACAAGCTAAAGAGGGGTGAGAAGGTAAATGGAACCACAATTACAAATATACATTGGTTTGACAGAAGATATTTCTATACATGTGTTTATATGCACTGCAAATATGTCCATGAATATACTACAGGCTACAGTGGAGTCCTGGTGTGGCGCTGTGGGTTAATGAGCTGGACTGCAAGGTCTATTTGAACCTCAGAGTTGGTGGCTCAAGTTCACCAGCCACTCCTTAGAAACCCTACATAAGGTCATTATGGGTTGGAATCGACTCGACAGTACTTAACAACAGCACAGTGGGAAAGGTTATAAAAATGTCTTGTTGTTATTAGGTGCCATCAAGTTGGTACTGACTCATAGCAACCTTATGCACAGCCGAATGAAACACTGCCCGATCCTGGGCCAACCTCACTAATGTTGCCACACTTGAGTCCATAGATGCTGCCACTTGGCCAATCCATCTTGTTGGGGGTCTTCCTCTTTTTCTCTGACCGTCCACCTTACCAAACATGATATCCTTCTCCAGCGACTGGTCCCTCCTGACAATATATCCAAAGTATGAGAGATGAAGTTAGGCCATCTTGGCCACCAAGGAGCACTCTGGTTGTACTTCTTCCAAAACAGATCTATTGGTATAAGCAAATATCTTGAGGGAATGAGTTGTTGGAGAAGACAGGTTAGTACTATCATCTTGGGGACATCAAGGTCAATTGGCATAATATAGTCCACAAAGACAGTATTCTACATTTTACTTTGGTGAGTTGTTGTTATTCTTGTGTGCTGTCGAGTCGGCTCCAACTCATAATGACCCTGTTGTAAAGGGTTTCCGAGGAGTGGCTGGTTAGGCTTGAACCACAAACCTTGCAGTCAGTCCAGCACATTAACCCATAGCGCCACACCAGGATTCCATTTTGGTGAATAGTGACTGGAATCGTAAAGTTTGTGAGCAGCCAGTTGAGGTGCAGCTAATGGTCTCTCCCCGTCCAGAGCAAAGAAGAGTTTCCATTTTATTTCTTTTCAGTTGCTGCAGACACCTCACTCAGTTTTCTAATGACATCAGTAAACTTACCTCTTTTCTCTAAGCTTCTCCTCACAAATGCCTCTTGAATATTTGTCCTTCCCACTGGGATTTCAAACTGGTTCATTCCAGTTTGACTACCTTCTGAGAATCTGCATTTACACACGTTGATTTTAGGTGCCCTGGAGTCAGTACTGACTCATGGGGACCTTATGCACAACAGAAAGAAACACTGCCTGATCCTGCGCCAACCTCACAACTGTTACTATGCTTGAGCCCACTGCTGCTGCCACAGTACCAATCCATCTCATTGGGGTCTTCCTTCTCCAGGGACTGGTCCCTCCTAATAATACATTGGAAGTATGAGAGATGAAATCTGGCCATCCTGGCTTCTACACCAGGCTTTTACACCTACATGTAATGAATCAGAATCTACATTTTAATAAAATTCCTCCATTTAATCTTATAGGTTCCCACGTGATTCTTAGTGTGTGTGTTGTTTGTATATGTGTGTGTATATAAGACTCTTGTTAAAAAGTACACGTGACTGGCTTACAAGCTTTCAAGAGGTAACGTAGATCCAGAGGGCCTGGAGGAAGGTAGAATCTCCCGTGAGTAGTATTCAATCTGACTAGGCGGGGCTGATGCAACGAAATGCAGACTGGTCTCCTGTGATACAATAGTGAATAATTGTTATCAGGACTAATTGTGAGGGTTGGAAATGTAAAGGTAGACGTTTTATAGCAAGGAGGGGAGTGATTAACTTTTCAGTCTAGGAGCGGAGGTCCCTAGGACCATCAAGGGAGAAGAGCAGAGAGCGGGACCCTACCCAGAGAAGCAGTGATGCCTGAAATGGAGGCAGAGATGATGACGTGGAGCGATGGTCAAGCTGGAGACTTTAGATCCAGAGAGGGAGAGCGACTGTGTGCTGAAGACCTGGGGGGCACGGGGGAAGGATTACATGGAGGGGATTGTAACTATGGCAATGAGACGATATATGATAGAATGAATGTAAAACTAATGTTCTCCTATGTAAACTATCACATAACTCACAATAAAACATTTAAGAAAAAAATAATAATAATTTTTAAAATCTAAATTAATAGCCAAAAAAAGTATATTCTGTTTCAGCATATCTGAAGTGGAAATGTAAATTCTCAGAAGGGGAAAAACTGCTGGGAGCACTGCTTCTCATTCCTTCTGCTGCGTATTTGTCTTTCTCTCTGGTATTTGCCATTTCATTTCCCCATCTGTATGGTTCACTCACACTTTCATGTAATATTCTATAGGCCGTTTTATAATACAATCTATTACCCAATAATTGTCTAATTTGAAGTTACCTGCCATTAAAAAGAGACAAGAGACCCAAGAAAAGTACTTCCCTAGTGTAATTACATGACAGCCTGAGAGTTAATTTTGCAAAACAAATGAAGTCTTGGTTAGTTCTTCACGCAAAGGAAAGTTGTGTTAAGTTTCCCCTAAAACCATAGTATACTAGCAGACAGTTTGGCCACAAAAGTATTGTTTAAAAACTCCTTGTTTTCTCCATAGTTTAATACTACTAAGTTCATCCATTCATCCATCCATCCATCCATCCATCCATCTAATTAATGCTTTTGAATGGGCAGAAGTTCTAAATTAATGTTGATGTGACAATATGAAAAGAGGCAGTAAGAATGGTGACACACTGTGAAGTATGTAAGCAGCATCATTAAACTGCACACATAGAAATGCATGTTTGCTTAGTACATATATTGTCACATACATGCACACAAAGGGAATGAGAGAGTGAAACGTGCTCCGTTCTAGACCTCAAGTCTATTCCCTACTTCATGGAACTCATTGCCTGATGTGGACTTAGAACAGAGGTAAACACAGAATTTTAAATATAGTATGATAAATGCTAAGATGGGGAAAAAAGGATTAAATACAATCTTGGAGGATCCTGTTCTAAACACAGATTTTGGTGATGCGTCTTATATGATTCATTGAAACCAGATGTTTACATACACAGAAGCAGCCTTTGGATAATATAATTTCTTCCTTTGAATAAAACAGAATTTTCTGCAACAAATGAACAAAGAGCTGGAATTGGTTTTAGTTATCATCCTTTAGGAAGATTCTTATAGCTCTCCTACAGAAATGCCAATTTCTTCACCTGCCGTAACCACAGAACTGACCTGGCCTGCTGGGGTTGGCTACTCAGAAGAGTCTTCTATTATCAACAAGTAGCACCTGCCCCAGTCTTAGTGATTTGATCGAGTTCCTACCCTGATATATGTCCTAAATGGCCTGTTGAACCAAGAGTAGGTCTTTTATGTTTTTATCTCCCTGTTATCAAGTATCATTGAGTCAATTCTGACTCTTAGAGACCTTTTATAAAATTTCGGAGACTGTAAACCTTTGAGGAAGCAGAAAATTTCTGAGAGGTGAAAGACTTGAACTTCTGACCTTGTGGTTCAAAGTCCAGTGTTTATCCTACAGAGACACCATGCTCCCTACTTATGTGAATATTGGCTGGAAGTGGAAGTTTAGTCTAATGTTTGACTTTGTGGTTCTAATTATCCAGTCCCTTTTAGCTTTGTAACTTATACATGACCTCTGAAAAAGAGAAAACAGTTGCCCATCCAACATGGTAATATATACAGGTTAAATGACGTCTGCTTCAGCCTGCTTGTTTAGAGACCAATCAGATGTAAAAGATACAAAATAGCATATGTGACCACAAATTCCATCTCTTTAAGCGGTGTAACTGTAACATCAATTAAATCTTTTTTTGAGTTTGAATGTTAAACTAAAGGATACTGAGGTTTTAAGCTATGGTTAAATCATAGCAAAATTATCGTGTAATTCAACAGAAAAATAAAGTTGCTAATTTAGTCATATTCAGTTTATGATTAAAAAGACAAAGAATGAAATTACCCTAATTTTCTACTTAGCTGTATTTTCAATGAATTCTATGTTCTATGTGTTCCTTAATCACCATGGATAGACAGTAAACTTCTTGAGGGCAAGGATAATATCTCAAGTTTCTTTTGCATTCTATCTGGTCTCCATACCTAGTAGTGTAGCAGAAGGAGGCAAGGCTTTGAAGTCAGACATGTTCCAATTACAATTCTGTCACATACTAGCTTGTGACTTAAGGCAAATGATTTCATACCTCTAAGCCTCAGTTCCTCATTCAGAAAATGGGTATCATAATGCTCTTGTTAGATTGTCATGAGGATTCACTGAAATAATTTTCAAAGACGAGCTCAGTGCAAAGCAAATGGCAAGTTTCCAGCAAAGTAGTACCTATTACTATAGGATGAAGACCTATTTAGCATCATAGATGGAGCCTGCTGTTCTGTTATTAAGTGCCATTGAGTTGGTTCTGGCCCATAGCGACCCTTCATAGGGTTTCCAAGAAGCAGCTGGTGAGCTTGAACCCCTGATCTTGTGGTTCAAATCCACTTTGCAGTCTAGTGCATTAACCCACAGCACCACACCATAGGACTCCTCATATATGGAACCTAAAGGTATTTAGGAGTCCTGGTTCAAGCTCACCAGCTGCTCCTCGGAAACCCTATAAAGGGTCACAATGGGTTGGAATGGACTAGATGGCACTTCACAACAACAAAGGGTATTTCATGTAGAGATTCTCAAAAACAGTTGGAAAGTATGTTAAAATACATTGTTTCTTGAACTCTTGTCCTCTAAGTATTGAATTACACCCAAATGGGTCTTACATAATCAGCTCCTTGCTAGTCACCAGCTTAGGGAACATCAAATAAAGCTATGCCTGCAATAAACACAACCAAAAAGGCTTACCTGAACTGAGAAATTAATATAATTTTTAAATCTTGGGGCAAAAGAACAGGTTAAAACTTTACTCTTGTATTTATATATCCAACTTCAATGGATATTAGGCAAGAAAAAAGTTGGTACCTCTGGAATGTCTTCCAAAACCAAGTATTTATGTTTAACTTGAAGATTTCTTTAGGTATCTGATCAACAACTTAGCAAAAAAAAAACTTTTAGAAGGACAGTAATTTTCCTATAAAGAGCAGGACAGAATTGTCTTTACCATTCTAGAAGTCATATAGGATCTCAAAGGCTAGAAATTTTTTATTTGTGGAACACTTATCAAACGGGCAAATTTGACACACTCTAACAACATACCATCATTCTCTTGTAGGCATAAAGAGTGAGAGAAAAAAAAATATCTTTCAGTTCTGAGTCTCAGCAACTTGAAGCATTTACAAAGAGAAGGCCACTTTGGATAAAGTTGAAAAAGCTATTAAGATTCCAAGTACCTTACAGTTAGACATGTACCTTATATTTAGGTAGCACTTTTCCTTTTAAGAAAGCTCATACACAGAACAAACATTAGCTCATGACTTCACAAGTGAAGGAGCAAGGTCTGAGATAATTGTATCCTAGTTGGAGATGAAGAAATCCTGACTCGGCCATAGAACGTGCCTAAGGATTTCTGGCATTCCATCAACTGTGAGGAGAAGGTAGCCACCATCTCCCTTTATCCAAAGCTGACTCTCTTGATAACGTTGTTTATGAAGTCCGTTCTCCCAATTTTAAGGTTTGTTTTTTTCCCTAATGCTTTCTAGTACTCTGTTTAATGAATCATCTCAAAGTTTCAAAGAGAACGGAGTAAAAGACAAAAAAAAAAAAAAAAAAGGAAGAAGCAACTTTCAGAAAATCTATTAAGTATGATTTGCACCTTCTGGCTGTCCCTACAAATTAAGTGTTTCAGTTAATGGGATTGAGGGACTCCTGGATTAGTGGAAATTATTCCAATCAGAAAAGTAAATTTAGGAGGATTACTCTTATCCAGCAAGAGAGCAAGATGGTTTTGCTCTCGTCATATTAGCCTGGGCGTGTAGAATCTCGATGGCTGGCAATTTTCAAAAGCTTAATTTGCCTCAAATTGCTCCAGTTTCAAATGCTTAGCCGTCTGGTCTGGGTTTCCTGTACCATGTCATTATTGATAGCCTAGGGAGATCAATAATGAGCATTAAATAGAGGGAAACATTACACAGAACATAAACTGGACCAGAATCTTTTCACAGAGCCTGTTACTCTAATCTCTCCGTTTTCTGAAATGTAATAGTATTTTATCTATTCCTCTATTAAGGCACTTCATACGCCGTAAGGTGAGCAATAATTGTATCAGTTCATATCATCTAAGAAGCTCTGGTAGCATAGTGGTTACAAATAGGGCTGCGAACCTTAAGGTCAGCAGTTCAAAACTACCAGCTGTTCCATGGGAGAAAGATGAGGCTTTCTGCTCCCATAAAGATTTATAGCTTCAGAAACCCTGTGCAGGGTCGCTATGAGTCAGAATTGACTCCACAGCACACAACAACAATAACAACAACAACATATCATCTTCACTAACATTATACTTTTCTTGAGATTAGGTTGAGGTCGTGCTTACCTCAACATTTCGCTACAGCATCATATACATAGCAGGCACTCAATAAATGTTTTCTGGATGCATATGATATTAATAGCTGTGCTCTCCATTTATGAAGGTGCTTCAAAAAGCGCATGAAAAAAATTAATTACCTTTTAATTCATTTTCAACAAACTTTTTGATGCCTCCTTTCACCATCACATATATTCTTATGAGATAGTGTGATAGTTTGCAAAAAATTACCACAATTCTTCACACCTGTAGTCACATCATTTTGTTATGTAAACTCTTTTGGCAACTGTTTCCATGAAAAGATGGAAGTCTAGTTCTCTATCCCTTGAATCTGGGCTTGTCCTGTTGACTTGCTTTAGCTAATATAAAACATGCCTAGATCAGCCTGGTACAGCACAAATGAAAAGAATCATCCAGCCAGCCAATCCGCTGGCTCATGAACTAAATATATACTTGTTATTTTAAGCCACTAAGTTCTGGGGTGCTTTATTATACAGCATTATTTATATGCAATAGATAATCATTAACAGATGAGAATACTAGCGTTAGATGGTATTCAGAACATGCTTATAAAGTCACAGAGCTTAAAGTGTACAAAGTCAGGATTTGAATCCAGTCTTTCAAATATACTTGGCACATCCAAAACTGATGACGCTAAAGGCAAAAGGTAAATGAGGAGAGGACTCCTTTCATTGTTGTGAAGCACTATAGGTCTGTCTACCAGAGTGAGTCACCCCAGGATGACAGGGTTTATTTTGACAACTTACATTTTCAGATTTAAGAGACAACAAAGTACAGAATCTCTTGCAAACAGTGTCGGGATGGAATGATATTCCTACGTCCAGAAATACAGAACTCACCTAATGGCAAATTCAAGTCTGGTGATTTGGGTCATCCCCTCATTCAAAATGCACCACCCCCCCCCCACCATTTCTTTTATCAGAAAGAGAAATACTCTTCCATGTAATGAATCTGTGACTAGTCCCTCTCTTTGGCCACCCATCTGCCAAGACTGTTTGGGTTTTCCCATCTGATGGAAGCTATTTGAGTTGGGTCCCAGGTATCAATATCAGTATCTGAAATAGAGTTCCATCTGTGGTCCTTCAGCAGCCCTGGCATTTGGGACTGCATTTGGGAACTTTTCACAGCATCCCTACTTTGGATGTACTAAAAAGCTGCTCATATGTGAAAAGGGAGGGCTCTTCCTCTTCCCTGAGCTGTCAAAAAGCAGCATTTCAGGGGTTCATGCTAGTCAGCTGCAGTGAACAGGAACGACCGATGCTACTGTGCACATGACGAATGGAACAGCCTGTTTGCTCATGTATGTCATGTGTATCCAGCTGATAAGAGTTACTTTGCTCAGAGTAGGTATGTAGCTTCCTCACGTGGAATGTGGCCATCCATTTTCAGTGAGGGATGGCTAAGGTTTTTGGAATTTGTTGCAGCTGGTGGAACAGCTTGGGAGAGAAAATCAGCAAGAGGGGGATTGTTTTGTTGCTTCTCCCTTTGGCCCTCAGTCCTGGACCCATACTGAAGGGAGGATCCCCTTCTCTGGTGAGCCCATTTCCACAAGTCTTCCCTGCTTCCCCTGTTTTTGCTGACCTGCTGACCCTCAAGGTCTCCAGCAAGCAAGTTGCCTCCAGCAAAGCAGAGAGCAATTATCAATAATCTTGCAGTGGGAAAGACTTTCTGAAGCTACAAAGAAAAATAAAGATGATATACATTAAAAAAAATTCTAGCAGAAAAAATAGCCAAAATGAAATAAAAGCATATAACAACTGGAAAAGAAAAGAACACAAAACAAAACTGCAAGAGACCAGAAAGGGCTCTGTCCTAATTTAGGAAGCCAAAACTCCTAAAAATTAACAAGAACCACATCAAGAATGCAGCATAAAAGCAGGCAAAGGATATTGGAGCAGACAATTTATAGAATAGGAAATACATATTTTTCTCAAACAAATAAAAACATGTTGAGATCACGGACACAATCTAAGAAATGCAAATTAAAATTTCAGTGAGATGTCATATTTCCCCAATCAGACTGGAAATACTTTAAAAATTGATAACTCAGTATACTTGCAGGAAAATGAAGAAACAGGAAGTCTCAAATTGTTTAAGTACAAATGGTTACATTGGGGCAATGTCTATAATAAATTTAAATGCAAATTCCACTTCTACCAATTTGTCCCACAAATGTCCTCAAATATTTTAAATAAGATTTTCATTGTTATATTGTTTGTAATAGAAAAATATTGGAAACCAACAGGATACTGGTTAAATAAATTATGACATACCTGAAGTTTACAAAGAAATATAATGCAGCTGTTAAAAAGAAATAATGAACCTCTATAGATACTGATTTGAAATAATCACCACATGGTTGCTGTTGTTATTAGGTGC
Source organism: Chrysochloris asiatica (assembly GCF_000296735.1). Lineage (NCBI taxonomy): Eukaryota > Metazoa > Chordata > Mammalia > Afrosoricida > Chrysochloridae > Chrysochloris > Chrysochloris asiatica. The sequence continues at coordinate 11,256,117 of NW_006408566.1, forward strand.
TATCGAATTACTACCGGCTAATAAGGAGCTCTGGTAGCGTAGTGGTTACGAATCGGGCTGCGAACCTTAAGGTCAGCGGTTCGAAACTACCAGCTGCTCCGCGGGAGAAAGATGAGGCTTTCTACTCCCGTAAAGATTTACACCCTCGGAAACCCTGTACAGGGTCGCTATGGGTCGGAACCGACTCGATGGCACTTAACAACAACAACAACAATAATGACCTCATGCACAGCAGAATGAAACACTGCCTGGTCCTGACCCAACTTCAAAATCATTGCTACACCTGACCCCATTGCTACTGACACTGTGCCATTTCATTAGGGGGTCTTCCTCTTTTTCACTGACCCTCCACTTTACCAACACCATATCCTTTTCCAGGGACTGGTCCCTCCTGATAACAGGTCCAAAGTATAAGAGACAAAGTCTGGCCATCTGCCTCTAAGGAGCATTTTGGCTGCACTTCTTCCAACATAGATTTGTTTGTTCTTTTGGCAGTCCGTGGTCCTTTTAATATTTTCCTCCAACACCATAACTCAAAAGCATCAATTCTTCTATGGAATAAAGAAGACCATAGAAGAATCACCACATTAGTACACAGAAAAAAAAAAAAAAAAAAAGGAAAAAAGCAAAGTTCTGATAATGTATATAGGAAAATACCATTTGTGTAAAAATAGAAAGGAATTTGTTCTTCTGCTGGTTGTGTTTTTGCTGTTAAGTTCCATTGAGCCAGCTCTAACTCATAGCAAAGCTGTACAGGATTCCCAAGGAGCGGCTGGTAGGTTTGAACCACTGACCTTTTGGTTAGTAGTCCAGTGCTTATTCACAGTGCCACACCAGGGCTCCCTGTTGGATTTTGCCCTCTATTTAAATCACTATTAGTTAAAGCTATTTCCAGGATATATATACGCTCACATACACATTCTCATATAAGTATAAATAGCTCTGGTAGCATAGTGGTTACGAATCAGGCTGTGAATCGCAAGGTCATCAGTTCAAAACTACCAGCTGTTCCGAAGGAGAAAGATGAGGCTTTCTGCTCCCGTAAAGATTTACAGCCTCGGAAACCCTGCACAGGGTCGCTATGGGTCGGAACCGACTCGATGGCACTTAACAATAACAACATCTCCAGAAGAAATGCTCAAAAGTGGTAGCCATGTCTACATTTGAGGACAAGAAATGACTGACTGTGGATTAGGAGTAAGAAGAAGGCTTAATTTTTTTATTGTATATCCTTTTGGGACTTGTAAAATTTTGTACCATCTACAAGATTGTTGTTGTTAAGTGCCACTGAGTCAGTTTCGACCCATAGCGACCCTGTATAGGGTTTTCAAGGAGCGGCTGGTGTGTTTGAACCACTGGCCTCACGATTCAAGCTGACTTTGCAGTCCAATGCATTTACCCACAGTGCCACACCAGGACTCCATCTACAAGATAGGGGAGGTTTTAAAGAAAAACCTATTCCTTTCTTATGATGAGCTCTCCCCTAAGGGTGCGCCCAGAGCATAATGTGACCTCAGAGTCAGAGCATCTTATCAGCACTGGCAGGAGGGTCACAGAAGTGGTCCTTAAAGGTTGCCAAGGGATCTTGACCCTGGAGCAGGGTCCTGAAGGATAAGTAGACATTAGTCAGGTAGACACAAATGTTTTTCTGTGCTAGGGAGCCAGAAGTATTTGGGGAACTGCAAACTTCTCATTATATCATGCTCTATGTTCATGTGTGTTCATTTTGAATACTAATCTTTATATCATTAAGAGTCAGGTACTTATTAAGTACTTAATATTTCCTGACTCTAACTGAAGGGAGAAGACATGGTTCAAAAGATTCAGGACTTGCCCTAATGGTTCACTTATTAATAAGCCACAGCTAGGATGACAGTGGAGGACAGAGCGGTGGAGGAGGAGGTCAGCAAATACTACACTAATTAGAAGAACAATTGTATAATAACATCTCATACGCCAATTATAGTTTGCAAAGCACATTCATACATGTTATCACAAAAACTTGATGAAGGGTTGTTACCCCCATTCCAACGATGACAAACCAAGGATTACAGAGTGATGTGCTAAAGGTCATTGCTAAAAAAGGGGCCAACTGACAAACCATCCCTAATTAAAGCCTTTGTCTGTGACGTGTACATACATACATTCCATCTTTTTAAACACCGAGATCCTAAGTAGAAGTCTGCATGACAACAGTGACATATGATGTGGATCCTCACACCATCCTCTGGCATTTAATGTATCATATCCTATACATTATAATATCCATCTCCCAATAAGATAGATTGACATAGTGGAAGCAATGATGGGCTCGAACGTAACAACTGTGAGGATGGTACAGGACGGACCAGTCTTTTGTTCTGCTGTACATACAATAGCTGTGAACCAGAACCTACTCAAAGGTACCTTACAACAACTAATAATCATCCTTATAAAGGCTCTAACATGTACAAGGACTATTGCTTTGTTTACATTCAAAAGAAGTATCAAAAGAAATGCTCTCCAAAATTACAATGGTACAATATGTGGTCAAGTAATTTTAGTTACACTGGCTAAGGCATTACGGTTTTCATTCTTTTGACCTAAAGTCAAATGAGCCCTCGTAGCACTATGGTTTAGGCACTGGTCTGCTAACCTCGAGGTTGGTGGTTCAAATCTGCCTGCTGCTCTTCAGGAGAAAGATGAGGCTTTCTGCTCCCATCAAAATTTACAACCTTGCAAACTCTCTATAGGTCATTACAAGTCGGAATTAACTTGATACAGTGGATTGGTTCTGGTAGGACTCCTGATGTGGTGCTATAAGATTAGCACTAAATTGCAAACCACAGGTCAGCAGTTCAATCCCACCAGTGGCTCCTTGGAAACCTTATGCAGGGTTGCCATGAGTTGGAACTGACTCAACGACACTTAACAATAACAGTAACCATGTCCTATCCAGGACTCCTGTGTTGATGCTATGGGATAAAGCATGGAACCGTAAGGTCTGTTTGAACCACAAGGATGATGGTTCAAACTCACCAGCCACTCCTTGGAAACCATATGCAAGGTTGCTATGATTCGGAACCAACTCAACAGCACTTAACATCAACAATGTCCTATCAAGAACCCTGGTGACACTGTGCATTAGGTGTTGGACTGTGACCATAAGGTTGGTACACTAACTAAATTGCAAGGTTTGAATGTGTGAGTGATGGAGTTGGTCAAGCAAGAAAAGCAATATAAAGTGAGACGTGTCATCACGCTTTGTGACAACCAGGTTGGCGATGGTAGGATGGCTTCCCCAACACTGTTCAAGGTTAACTGTTACTGATAACCCCCTTAGGGTGTTCCTTTTTTGTAACAAAAACATCCTTCAACTTAGAGACTGCGAACTTCCCCTCATAGCAGATCTCAATGGGTAGAGAAACCAAATCATAATTAATAACAAAAGTGAAATCTGTTGCATAGATTATTCACCCACAGTCCAAATTAGACATGGAAGACAACGGTGCTCACGTGGGTAAAGCAGGGCTGCCTGTCTCTACAATTCATTGGTGATCATTCACTTCCTACACCACCAGGTAATGCCTGTGTGGGATGCTATCACCAGGCTCATTATTGCCAATGCAGACATGGCAAATAGACAAACTAAGAAGTACCACTCTGCTTTTAAAACAGATGTTGCAAAGTCCACACCATAAAATGCATACATGCTAATCTTGAGTGAATCCTAGAGTCCTCAGGAGTGCCCTGAGTGATAGAAGTGGTTAACACACTGGGCTACTAATCAAAAGGTTGGGGGCTTGAGCCCACCCAGAGATGCATGAGAAAAAAAGGCTTAGCGATCTGCTTATGGAAAAATTCATGGAACACAGTTTTACTTTGTTACCATGCATCAGAATTAATTTTTCGGACACTGGTTTTTGTTGTTTGTTTTTGTTTTTTAGCCAAACCTTTTCTAAAGACTGCTGTGAGCTTACATATAACTTTCACATGCCTTTCAACTATAATAGCACATTATGTTAGAAAGATTCTGGGTACTCTATTAAAATGCCAAGAAAGTGAGTTATCCCTTCTTCACATTTTTTTTTTTTTTTTAAGAAGAGAATCTGGCTTTTCCTTTCTTTATATAAACATCAGACTTCTGCTTGGGAGGGTGATACACGAGGACCTAAGTTTTCAAGCCCACAGATGAGGAGCTAGGAGGGGCACTATTCAAATATTTTATCCTTGACAAAAATACAACTTCCCTTCTCAGGAAAAGAGGGTTGGTATTTTTAAGAGTAAAATGGTTCATAATAAAACAGAAAGTTTTCTTGGATGTCAAAGAGCTCATAAAGGAAGGATATTTATTTAGATAAGTTAAGCACATAAATCAGAAAAGCGTGAGCTTTTTTTTTTTTTTTTCTTTCCCCAGCTACTCGGAAAGTTTCAGAGACAACATCAGTACTTCCAAGGCACTCCAAGCCCCCTCCTAAGGGCAAATTTGGAAACTTACAATTTAGCTTGGCGTTGAAGAGTCAATGAATTACAGGACAGTGTGGGGTGGGGTGAAGTAAGCCCTCCCTAGACTTTCATGTCTGAAGACCCAAGTTCAAAGTGCTGCTTGGATAATGTACCCACCCACCCCAACATTCTCTTCTTGGGCAAGTTTTTATGTGTTCACATTAACAATGGAAAAGGCTGATACTCCGCCAATGTCCTCAGCAAAGCCTATGACTTTGTCAAAAGGCACTACTAGTTTGTGGCTAGGAGTGCAAATAAATTTTATTTCAAAAGCACAGCCCTGGTATCTTCTGGGAACTAGTGAGCTCAAAGACAAAGTGGACCATTTTCTGTTATGCTACAAGCCGGATCTTAAATTGATTAAAAGTGGTACATGTACTAGGCATCCTCAAAAATAATGAAGAGCGATTGGGACAGAATGAGGAGTAGGAAGGAGTCTGACAGAAAGCCCAATCTGTTGAACAGATTCACCAACATCGACACATTCATCCTTTCAGTTGGACATCACTGTTAGGGAATAAAGACAAAAGAATGGGAGACATGATGCAATTTCCAGTTGCCCTATTTTACCTGAAAGCTGAGGTCCAGAATTAATTCATCTGCACAATGGGAGCACTAGACACCACATCATTTGCATAATAATTGGAGACCAGAATGTTTGGCCAAACCAAGAAAAGAAAAGACTAGCAATGGCTGCCTTCAAACATCAGAGAGGTGAAACACGAAAAAGGGATTGTGAGGCTGCAAAGAACAGAATTAGGATTGATGTACTGAAATTACCAGTTATACAAGTTACAGAAATGACTACATAGAATTCCAGAAATTTAAAAGCAGGCTTAAATTCATAATGAAGACTGAATGTCCATCAGAATGGTCCCTAAGTAGAATGACTACAAAAAAAAAAAAGAACAAATATTCATTGACACTCCATTATTTTTTTCAGATAGATGAAATAATGTGTCCAAGTTGACATAGCTAATATGTGTCTGAGCCAGATTTTAAAACCAGATCTGTCTGATTCAAAAAGTTCACAAGTATATAATTATATTATACTAATTAGCACAATTAATTATTTATTAGCAGTTAATTATAATAGGAGTGAGTCGTCCATAGCTGACAGTATTCAAGCAAAGACAGTGTCCATCTGAAAGAGATGCTGAAGAAGATATTAGCATTCTGGATAGGGGCTGGATTAAATTAACTGTGAGTTCCTTTAAAACTTATGACAAGATAAGCACTTCATCAATTACAGAAGTAAAAAATTGTTTCATTTTTCCACACACAAAAAAATCCAGACTACCTTTTATCCAGAGCTTCCCAGCATGGAGTCTGAGACAGCTGGGCCCTGGAGTTGATTTACAATCAGATCTCTCATGTTTGTAAAGCACATTACCAGAAAACCATTTCCAGCTCCATTTTAATGAGGACCAATTTGTTATTTTTTCTGGAAACCCCTTACTTCCATTGTTAGAGAAAAGATACAAGAAAGGAAAAGCTGGGTCTTGCAGTTCAAGAATTAATGAAGGCCCTGAAACAATTATGCCTTAAATATACAGAGGTCTCCTTAATGTAAATACACTGTATTTCACAGCAAATCTTCTTGGAACCAGGGATCCATTTCTGCATGACAGAGTGGGCAATGTAGCAAGGCTATCGTCTGTACTCAATTTGCGATTTTACTTCCGTTGACGTTGACTAATGCACAAATAGCCTGGCTTAAGGATCTGGGAAACACTAGGTCATAGTGTGAAATATATGCTAATATAGCACAATTTATATAAAAATAGAGGAATGTAAATAGCTAACTGAAGCCAGAGGTAGTTGCTCCAGCCAAGTGGGGACTGAGGAACATTGATAATGCAAAGAGAATGTTGTTCTCCTTAAAACCCCTGGGAACACTGATGTTGTTGTTAGATGCCATCGAGTTGGTTCTGACTCCTAGGGACCACAGAAGGAAACAACACATTTATCATTTGGTGCAGTTGTGAGGATGTTTGTTTTCTTTCTGTTGGAGTTTAATCCATACTGAGGTCTTTGATCATTAGTAAGTGCCTCATGTCCTCTTCACTTTCTACAAGCAAAGTTGTGTCATCTGCATATGGAAGGTTGCTAATAAGCCTTCCTCCAATCCGGATGCTTCTGGTCTTCCTCCTGGGAGCACTACTCTGGGAAGAGATGGGGTTGGGGGTCGTTCTCAGCTTAAATGTAAAGATAAATTTCTATCTTCCCTGCTCTTTGAAACTGTGTGTATATATGTACATGTGTGTCTGCATTACTGATCAGAATCTAAATTAAAAGGTAATATAATTTTCAGTCCCTACAGTTGAGGAGCCTGCAATAGAATAGTGGGGATAAGGTGAAAATTCACATAACTGGAATACAAGGCAAAATGATTTCAGTTGACAGACAACACGACAAACTGGAAAAAAAACTACTGTTGTAAGAGCACAAGAGTAATGTGGATCCTTATCCAGAGAAGCAGCAACACCAGAGATGGAGGCAGAGCTAATGACATGGAGAGACAGAGCAGCTGAGGACTCTCGACTCATGGAAAAGAAAGGCTGTATGTTGGTGGCCAGGAAGCAGGCTTGCAGAATGTGCCCTTAGGTTGTTTAAATGATTATATATCCCAGAGTGTTTTTGTGTACATCCCGCCCCCCAAAAACAGAGAGAATAGAAGCAAATACTGTTGAATGTTGATGCACAGAGGGGATTGTAATCATTGCAATGAAATGATGAGTGTAAAACTGATGTTCTCCCATGTAAACTATCACTCAGTTCACAATAAAAACTTAAATAAATAAATAAAAATAGAAAACATAATTTAAATAACCACTGCTGTGTATTTAGTAAGGATGTGTCAGGCATAAGAATTTTACACTTATTGTCTCATTTAATCCTTATGACGTCGGCTAAGAACCTGTACAATGTCCTTTTTCACCATTAACAAATTCCAAGGAAATTATTAAACAGAAAAACTGTGCTTACAAGTCTATTATCCCTTTCTCAGAGTTGGGCAGCTTCTTGTAACTCTTTCACATTCTGAATTCTTGGATTTCAACAGCATTCAAGTAACATGAAGAGCAAAAGCAAAAACAAGAGAAAGTTGTGAAACAACACTAGGTAATTGAGGAAGGAAACCTAGCATATAAGAGTTAGAAAGTAGGAAATTACATACAGTTTATAAGATCAAGTGAGTTTGGTTTTCCTAGCCATGCAACAATCCACCCACCATAAGACTATAATTTTCTAAGAACTACCTGGTTAGAACTTTCACTGGACATGTACTATTTGTGAGATAAATCCCTCAGCAAAGCACAGAAAGCCTTTTATAATCTTCTCTTCTATCACTCCAAACCAAACCAAACCCACTACCAGCGAGTTGATTCAAACTCATAGTGACCCTACAGGATAGAGTAGAAACTGCTCCCTAGGATTCTGAGGCTGTAAATCTTTACAGAAGCAGACTACCTCACCTTTCTCTTGTGGACTGGCAGGTGGGTTCAACACTGCAGACCTCTGGATTAGCAGCTCAATGCTTAACCCAGTACACCACCAAGGCTCCTTCTAGCACTCCAGACATGCTAAATTATAGCTCACCATCCCAAACACACTTCACCCTCTCAGCCTTAGGTCTCCACACTGGGATTCCCATTCTCATCCCTGTGTCCCTGCTCCCCATTTGTTGTTTGATATCCTAATTAGGGGAGTCCTGGTGTGGCGTGGGGGTTAATGTGCCAGACTGCAAAGCCCTTTGAACTGCAAGGTCGGCAGTTCAAACTCACCAGCTGTTTCTTGGAAACCCTATACAGGGTTGCTATGGGTCAGAACCGACTTGACGGCACATAACAACAACAACAACATCCCAAATAGGACAGGGATCAAGTCTTTCTTCTTCACTGCTGTAATTTCAGTATAGAGAAATATAGCTAGAGCTGAATAAATGTTTATTGAATGTCAGAATGAAGCATATACAGAATGCCGACAATGAAATACTGAAGGGATGGAAAGAGGAGAGGAAGAGAACAAATTGTCTCCTTTTGGAATCTTTCATTCTTCCAAGCAGATATTGCTCTCCTACTGTGAAATCTACGGAACCTAGTCACATACTCCCTTTATAATGTTTTCCAAGTTTATCTATTGCCATTTATTTCTCCCCATCCAACTCACAGCATCTCAAGGGAAGGGAGAATGGATAGTGAATACAGTACATGGCAGTACGTAAGAAATAATTCAACAAATCTCTCTGAAGGCCTTACAAAATTCCAGTTACAAGAACCACTTTAAGTAGTAGCAACTTAGAGGTCATCATTTGGGTTAGGTTCCCGTTATTCAAATGTGGCATATGACGTACACAAATAACTGACTAAATAGTGTCCATGTAAGAACTCTATATTTTGTGAGCCAACCTAAATGAATGCACTCTTACTCCTTAGACTGAGAAGGTCTTCATTCAGGAGTTGTTTGTGTACATTTTTCACAAGCTCGGTTATCAGGTTTCTCAGTCTAGAGCTGACTAGACACAATAAATTCAAAGCAGGAAAGGAGATGGAGGCCGATAAACTAGAAACTACTTTGAGGAGGAAAAGAGACCTAAGGTCTCAAAAGCTTCACAGCTGAGACAATTTACTGATGGGGTTCAACAGATCCTGGGTATAGACTATAATGCAGCACCATACAATAACTCAAAATAATGACCAAATATTATTGTGAAAAGGTAGCTTTGTTTAGGAAGGCAGAGGTGTGTGGACAATCCATTAAGATACATTCCCATAGAACAACAAACCATGTGGCACTTAATGGGGAATGCTCCAATTAGCTGTTAAATTCACTGAGGTGGAAAAGCTAATGAGCTGACAATGCCAAATAAGTAATGCGCTACTACGGAAACCAAAGAGCCTGCCTACTGTATATCTCTGTCCATTTTCAGCTATCCAACAAATGGAAAAAGACCAAAAGAAACATCAGCATGCAAATACTCATTAAGTCATGATTTAAATGCAATTCCAGGTGAGGCTGCTACTTCCAGAGACCTCCCAAATTACTCTTTTAAAAAAAAAGGTTGATTGTGTTTTTGGTGATAGTTTATAATTAGGTCCCCCTTTGATACTTTCTATACAAACTGATTATGTTACAATGTTCAGTGACACTGTTCGGTGACATTAGTTACATTGTTCACATGTGTCAATATTCTGAATTGTGTTGTAATAGTTCTGATTCCATTACTCTAGTTTCCCTGCCTCTGTATCTTCTCATTTTTGCTTTGGAGTAAATGTTGACCTTTTGGTCTAATTTTATAGATTTTTTTGGAGAGTGCCACTTTATTTTGTGTGCTAAAAGATAACCTTGGGGGATACTTTTGGTTCAAGTTTTAAAGAGTTATCTGTGTGGTACTTTCGGATAAGCACTGGGCTGGTCACCAAAATGCTGGCAGTTCAAACCCACCAGTCACTCTTGGAAACCCAATACAGGGTCTCTATGAGTTGGAACAGACTAGATGGCACTTAACTATAACAACAGCACTAATTAAAGGCAGACAACCAATGGTGCCATGGGAAAAAAGCTTGGTGACAAAAGATTGTTGTTCTTGGGTGCCATGAACTTCATCCCAACACAGTGGTCCCATGTGGCAGAGCAGCGCTGCCGTATCCAGTTTTCTTAGCTGTCATCTTTACAGAAGCAGATCGCCAGGTCTATCTCCCACAGAACTGTTGAGTGGTTTTAAACAACAAACCTTTTGGGTAGTAGCCCAACACTTCACCACCATGTAATGATTACAGCCATGTAAACCTTACTTGGAATCACACGAGGTCATCATGAGTCAGAATCAACTCAACGGGAACATGTTTGATTTTTAGTTTGATCTATGCCTGCTATGTTTGGTCAAACATTTAATTAACTCCCGGTGTGGCACTGTGGGTTAATGCAACAGACTGCAAAGCTGTTTGAACTGCAAGGTCAGCGATTCAAGCTCACCAGCTGCTCCTCAGAAACACTATACAGGGTGGCTATGGGTCAGAGCCAACTCGATGGCACTTAACAACCACAACAAGAGAAAGAAAGGGAATTCATGTTTAATAATCATCTATCATCATTCACACACTGTGTGAGATACTTTGCTTCCATTTGCATCTTATCTGATCTTTTATAATAACCTCACAAGGAAGCAGCATTACTCCCATTGAGTACAAGAGGAAACTCTGACTCTGAGAAATTACTAACAACTCAAACCCATGCAACTAGTGGTTGCGACAGGGAATGTGGTTCTCACTCAGTGGGAAAAAGATGAGGCTTTCTGCTCCTGTAAAGATTTATACCTTCAGAAACCCTATGCAGAATCGCTATGAGTTGGAACCAACTTGATGGCACTTAACAACAACTGTGGATGATAGAGCCAGGATTCAGACCCAGGTCTGCTGGATTTTGAAGACTAAACTTTCTCCACACTACTGTGAGAGAAAAGAAGTATGGAGCTTTCCTTTTTGGACTTAAGGTGTGGACTGATCCACTTGGGAATTGGATCATTCATAGAAGATGTCAGCTCCATACTCTTGTCCTGATGCACATTCTAATAGTTTAAAATCTAGTTCAATGCAACTTTAAAAACAGCTCTAGGTGGGCAGATTCACTAGAAATTGGCTCCAGAAACAGGAAAAGACATAGAAATGCCAATCAAAACTTCTTAGTCACAGCTTCTAGAGGGGCCTCCCTTATTGCTCGTCTCTCAGCAATGTAGGCAGAGTTAAGCGCAATATTCACTCCTTCTCCCCAAACTATCAAAAGATCTGTGGGCAGAGAACTTGCCACTCGCTGCCAGGCTTTGGCAATTTGGGGGAGTAGTAAAGGTGAAAGAAATCTGATTATCACAGAACCCTCTGGACCTCAGTTTCCCTATCTATAAAATGAGGGTTAATAAAATCTCTTTCTAAGGGTTATTATGATTAAAGTTGCAGTCTTGATGTGGCACTGTAGGAGAAGTGCTGGACCACAAGGTCGGTTTGAACCTCAATGTCAGCACTTAACAACATCAACAATGTGCCTTTAGCACTCTTGGTGTGGCACTGTAGGATCAGCACTAGACTGCGAACCGCAAAGTTGGCAGTTCAAACCTACCAACTGCTCCTCAGAAACCCTATATAGGGTCGCTATAGGTTGGAGCCAACTTGACGGCAATTAACAACCACAACAATGTGCCAAGTATTATGTTAAGCGCCATCAAGATAGTTCAGACTCATAGCGACTCTGCATAGGGTTTCCAAGGAGTGACTGGCGAGTTTGAAGCAATGACCTTGAGGTTCAACTAGGCTTTCAGTCCAGTGCTTTCTTTACTCTACAGCGCGACACCAGGATTCCATAGAGACACATTGCTGTTGTTGTTGCTATGTGCCGCGGAGTCGGTTCCCACTCATAGCGACCCTGTACAGGGTTTCTGAGGCTGTAAATCTTTACGGGAGGAGAAAGCCTCATCTTTCTCCCGCAGAGCAGCAGGTAGTTTTGAACTGCTGTCCCTGAGGTTCACAGACCGATTCGTAACCACTACACTACCAGAGCTCCTTGGAGACCTTTAATTATTACAACTGAATTTAGTATCTTTGACAGTCTATTGTTGTGTTCTTCAATAACATTTTGTGTGCTTAATAAATTATAACAACAGCATGAGGTCACTTTTATTGGGATCCCTGGGCAGCACAAATGGTTAATATGCTCAGCTGCTTACCCCAAGGTTGGTAATTAGAGGCTACCCAGAGGCATCTCAAAAAAAAACAATGATTGGTGATCTACTACTGTAAAATCCAGTCATTAAAAACCCTATGGAACAAAGTTCTATTCTGACACCCAAGGTGTCTCCAGGAGTCGAATCAACTCAGCAATTGATTAATGTTTATTGAGTGATAATTACATTACTGCCCCCAATTACTCAAGTAATTCTTACAAAAGCCCTGCTGGGTAAGCATAATCATTATCCTCATTTTACCAATAAGAAAACTAAGGCACCAAAAGATTAAATAACTTGCCCGTGTTATAGTGGGGGAGGCAGGATTCAAACCCAGGGAGTCTGGTTGGAAAACCAATGCACTTGGCATTGCTCTTCACTCATTGTAATCACTGCTGTTAGTATTTACTATGATTGTTACAGTCGCCTTTAGTACCACGGGGATTCGTATTCAGCTCTTTGAAAGCAATTCTGAGGAATATCCTAATTTCTTGAAAGCATATATTTTAAACCTCCAGAAAAGACATTCAGTTCTCTGACACTTATTGTCTCTTCAGTTTAACTTCCTGGCTATGTAAAGACTTTTTTTTGAGATTTCTCCAAGTTTACTGAGCCTACCCAGAAAACAAAACCTTCCTAATGGCTTTGGTTTTGTGGACTTGGTAAACATTCTCAGAACGATAAAAGGATCACATGTGGTGTTATCTTATTGAATAATGGTCTAGCGTGTCTTCTCCGAAATGAAATGTTTGAGCAGTGTTTTTGTAGGCGAGTGATACATTAGAATAATACCATACATTTATATAGTGCTTTGCAATTTTCAAAGTGCTTTCCCAATTACTGTCTCATTTGATCTTCACCGCAGGCTTGCAAAGCAAGCAGGGCAACTGTTATTACCATCCCCAGTTTATAGGCAATGTGGTTGAGTAGAAAGTACCAGGGGCTTTGAAGGAAAACAGTACAGGGTTCTGTTCCCCACCCCACGATGCTCTAGCTGTGTGACCTTGAACTGATTTCTTAACCTTTCTAAACTTCAGTTTCTTCTTTTGCTATTGGAGATGATAATAATGTATAGGGTTATGCAGAGAAGATCAAGGGAGGTCATCTATGTAAAGCAATAGTGGCAGCAACAATGGGGTGAAAGGTAACAACTGTAAGGATGGTGCAGTGTTTTGTGCACAGGGTCACTATGAGTTAAAACTGACACAATGGCACCAAACAACAACAATATGTAAAGTAACTAGAACACTACCTTCCAAAGATAGATTCTTAAATGGTAGCATATGGAAGATCAGAGGAAAGTTGATGTATTTGAATGATGGTGTTAGAGAAAAATGTTGAATATATATAGCATTGACTACCTAAAGAAACAAACAAATCTGTCTCTGAAGAGGTACAGTCAGAAGGTTCTGTAGAAGTGAGGATGACAAGACTTGCTTTTACTTACTTCAGAGATACTATTAGGAGGGACCAGTCTCTGGAAAATGATATCATGCTTGGCAAAGTAGAAGATCAGTGAAAAAGGAGAAGATACTCAGCGAGATACAGTGGCTTTAACATAACAATTGTGACAATGGTGTTTGGGTCTGCTGTACACAGGGTTGCTATGAGTCGGAACTCAATAGCACTTAACATTTTATCTCCATTTTTAGTATGTATGCCAGTATAATCTAAAAACATCATTAAAAATAAAATCAAAAGGAGAATAGCAAGAGCAATCTGAAAATGAAGCAGGCAAAGTGGATTTATTCACTTTAAAACAAAGCTGCAAAAGAAAGCAGTTTGTAATTCCTATTATCTATGAACCAGAGTAAAGGAAATTAATATAGGCAGAGTTTAACAGCTCAGGAGCCCCTTAATAGTACTTTTCTGTTCAAGGGACTTTTGCTTGTTAGGAACAGTGTGAATGCCTGCCTTCCATACTTCTTCCCACCAGGTTAGACCAGCTGAGCCTGCCAGCCTAGCTAAAGGATTCTAGGATACCAGGCTCTGCAGATATCATCCTTCTAGTCTGGTAGTATCTAAAGACAAACTTTCTTCTTACCTGAGTGATCTGCTCAGAAAACAACACTGGATGGCTTTCTAGGCAAAGGAGGAGGGAGGACATCCTCAGCAAGAAAGCTCTGCTTTGAAAACAAACCTAATCAAGGCCTTACTTGAGGTTTCACTTAGCCCCATGTAGGAAGGTAGTCTCTGGATGGTGCGAACAGTTAATGTGCTCAACTGCTAACTAAAAGGTTAGAAGTTTGAGCCCATCTAGAGGTAGTTTAGAAGAAAGCCCTACTGATTTACTTTGAAAAAAAATCAACCATTAGAAACCTTATAGAGCATAATTCAACTCTCACTCACATGAGGTGGTTATGAGTAGGAATCTACTCACAGTAAACTGGAGAGTATGTGTGTCTGTATGTATGTATGTATGTGTAGGAAGCATCGACCTTCTCTGGTACTCCACTCCCACCACAACCCATCTCAGAACAGATTTCATGACTGGATCTGGGGCATTCAGATACCATGCCTCCTAAAGAGTAGGTAAATAAATGGTGGAGATAGATTTTATTATTACTATCACCATGCACAGGGTTGTATTCTTATTCAACCTGCATGCTGAGCAAATAATACAAGAAGCTGGGTTATATGAAAAATGTGGCATCAGGACTGGAGGAAGACTCATTTACAACCTGCGATATGCAGATGACACAACCTTGCTTGCTTAAAGTGAAGAAGACTTAAAATATTTACTAATGAAGATCAAAGAGCACAACACTTGATATGGATTGCATCTCAATGTTAAGAAAACAAAAATCATCACCACTGGACCAATAAACAACATTCTTATCAACGGAGAAAAGATTGAAGTTGTCAAGGATTCATTCTTCTTCGATCAACTATCAACACTCATGGAAGCAGCAGTCAAGAAATCAAACGATGTATTGCATTAGGCAAATCTGCTGCACGAGACCCTTTTAAAGTGTCAAAGAGCAAAGACGTCAGCTTGAGGACTAGGGTGTGCCTGACCCAAGCCATGGTATTTTCAATAACCTCATATGCATGTGAAAGCTGGACAGTGAATAAGGAAGACCATAGAAGAATTGGTGCTTTTGAGTTATGGTGTTGGAGGAGAACATTGAAAGTGCCATGGGCTGCCAAAAGAACCAACAGATCTGTTTTGGAAGAAGTGCAGCCAGAGTGCTCCTTGGAGGCCATGATGGTCAAACTTTGTCCCTCATACTTTGGACATATTGTCCGGAGAGACCAGTCACTTGAGAAGGATATCATGTTTGGTAAGGTGGAGGGTCAGAGAAAAAGAGGAAGACCCCCAATGGGATGGATTGGCCCTGTGGCAGCATCAATGGACTCAACCATGGCAACCTTAGTGAGGTTGGCCCAGTATCAAGTAGTGTTTCGTTCTGCTGTGCATAAGGTTGCTATGAGTCAGTACTGACTTGATGGCACCTAACAACATCATTATGAACAGGCTTCAAACAGTTCATGAAAAAATTCTACTATCTTTTAATTCAATTTTTCCACAAACTTTTGAGGTCCTTCTGTATTATTATTGTCATTAAAGGCACCTAACTGAGTCAGGTTTCTATGATCTTGCAGGATGAGTGATTCAGACAAATGCATTTTTTTTTCTTCTAATAATTCCCAGAATTAAAAGCCTTCTCTGTACTACTCACACCGTCTGCTACTCACACGGTCTGAGCATTATAGCTTTCTATAGGATCATTCCATACTTCTGACAACCTATCCTGGGGAACTTTCCAGTAAAGAGGATCATGTTTGGGGGCAGAACGCAATATAACCACCCAGCATACAAATGCCCTTTGAGGAGCAAATGCTCCTTAGGCCTCTTACACAGATCCTGAGTGACTTAAGCCATCTCCATCTCTTTTCTTTCCAGAGACAGGAAGCTGAGGTCATCATGAATTCCCTCTCCTAACCCCAATTTCTAAGCTTAACATAAACCCAGTGAGGTGGCTGTTGACAGATGGAAAAGGGAAAGAGATGGAAAGTGACCTCTGAGGTAACAGCTGAGCTCTGTGTCTGCCCAACCTGACAATTACCTTGCTCCCCAAATGATGCCACTTATAGAAGTTTGGGATAATGATAGGTACAAGATTAACGATGGCACTTTTCTAAAGTAAGTCCTCAAACACAGGTGGTAGGAGTAGTTAGAGGAGCTATTTGCTGGTCACCAGGCAAGGGAACATAATGTAAACACAGTGATCTGAGTTCACAGTGGTGTTCATGACTGTATTGTGTGGCTCAAACATCTCAACTAGGCTGGAACAAAACAGTGTAATAAAGAGAAGGATTTGCATCAAGAATGTCTCTGACCTCTCATTTCCTTAAGCTTACATCAGCTTACACTCCTTGTGTAAGCTTGACCTTGTTCCTCAAAGACTTTGGGGCCTTAGTTGTCTTACCCATTTAACTTATAAATTAAGTTATATACGTGTGTGTGTGTGTGTGTGTAATGTACCAACCTTTAAAGCAAGTGAAGATGACAATGAAGAATTCTACCAACTTCTTTAATCTGAAATTAATCAAACATAAAATTCAGATGTACTGATAATTACTGGTGATTGGAATGTGATGGTTAGAAACAAAGAAGAAAGATCAGTAGTTGAAAAATATAGTCTTGGTGAGAGAAATGATGCTGGATATCACCAATATTCTAAGACCAATAATTTACTTATTGCAAATATCTTTTTTAAACACATGGATCTCACCAGATGGTTTACACAGGAATCAAATTGACTACATCTATGGGAAGAAAAAGGAGCTCTGAGAGCATAGTGGTTACAAGCCGGGCTGTCAACCTCAAGGTCAGCAATTCAAAACTACCAGCAGTTCTGCGGGAAAAAGATGAAGCGTTCTGCACCCGTAAAGATTTACTGCCTCGGAAACCCTGTGCAGGGTCACTATGAGTGGAACTGACTCCACGGTACTTAACAACAACAACAACATGGGAAGAAACAGTGGAAAAGTTCAATATCATCAGCCAAAACAAGGCCAGGGGCAGACTATAGAAACGTCCATCAAATGCGCATATGCAAGTTTAGACTGAAGCTGAAGAAAATTAAAAACAAGTTCACTAGAACCAAAATATAACCTTGCATATATCCCACTTGAATTTAGAGATCATCTCAAGAACAGATTTAAAGCATTCGACACTAATGACCAAAAATCAGAAGAGTTGTGGGATGATATTAAAACGTCATACAGCTCCTGAGCCCAAGGACAAGGACCTAGCCATGGAAGGCTAGGTCTGAGAGTGAAGCATCCCACTGATGTGCAGTGAGGAGAGATGCAAAAGAACACCCAAACTTGCAGATAGTACCTATTTGACCTAGCTTCGATATCCTGATGATCAGAACTTGAATAGAGGGATATAAAGAAATTTGATAAAGAAAACAAGTGTAAATTGCTACAATTTGATGAACTTGAACTGTACTTATGGATGTAGTAGCTCAAAATACCAACTGAAAGGGAGGGAGTCTTCACATCAAGTATCAATCCTATCCCCTCTGTACACAAGGTTGATAGGTGCAGACAACTTAGACATTGGCTACTTAAAATGGGGGGGGGAGGGGGGGCGAGGGGGGCAGGGGCTATAAAAGCACGAAGTGGCTGGCTTACAAGTTTTCAAGAGGGAGTTTAGTTTCAGAGTGTGGGGGAAGGTAGAATACCCACTGAATAGTTTTCATCTTGTCTAGACAGGTCTCATGAAACGAGATGGGGATAAGAGTCTTATAATTCAATAGGGAGTAATTGTTATCATGACTAATTGCAATTGTCCCAATATAAAGGTAGAAGTTCTGTAACATAAAGGGGGGAGTCGTTACTCTTACATTCCAGGAACAGAGGACCTTAGGACCATCAAGGGAGAAGAGCATGAGTGGAATGTGGGACCCTATCCAAAGAAACAGCAACACCAGAGATGGAGGCATAGATGATGACATGGAGAAACAGAGCAGCTGAACACTCTAGACTCATGGAAAACGAAAGGCTGAAAAAACACCAACAAATAGAAGTAAATACTGTTGAATGGTGATGCATGGAGGGGATTATAATCATTTCAACAAAATTAAGTACGATAGGATGAGTGCAAAACCGATGTTCTACCATGTAAACTATCACTCAATTCACAACACAAGCTTAAAAAAATCATCCAGGAAGAAAGCAAAAGGTCATTATGAAGACAGGAAAGAAAGAAAAGGCCAAAATGGTTGTCAGAAGAGACTCTTAACTTTGCTATCCTGCACACAGAGATGATTAAAGTGAATGGAAGAAATGAAGAAATCCAGGAGCTGAATGGAAATTTTCAAAGAGCAGCTCAGAAGACAAAGTATTACAGAAAAGATCTGGAGTTAGAAAACCAAAAAGGAATAACATATTCAGTATCTCCCAAGCTGAAAGAACTGAAAAAAAAATTAAGCCTCAACTTTCAATGTTGAAGGATTCTATGAACAAAATATTGAATGATACAGAAAGCATCACAAGAAGATGGAAAGAATACAAAGGGTCACTGAACTGAAAGAAATGGTCAATGTCCAACCATTTCAAAAGGTAGCATATGATCAAGAACTGATAGTGCTGAAGGAAAAAGTCCCTGCTGCACTGAAGGCATTGGCAAAAAAGAAGGCTTCATGAACTGAGGAATATAAATCTTTCAGCAAACTGATGTAGCACTGGAGGTGCTCACTCATCTATGCCATGAAATTTGGAAGACGGTTACCTAGCTAACCAATTGGAAGAGATCCATATTTGTGCCCATTCCAAAGAAAGGTGACCCAATGGAATGCAGGAATAATTGAAAGAGTATCATTAATATCATATGCAAATACAGTTTTTAAAATGCTGCAATGGTACATTGACAGGGAACTGCCAGAAATTCAAGCTGGATTAAGAGGAGGATGGGGAACCAGGGATCTTATTGCTACATCAGATGGATCTTGGCTGAAAGCAGAGAATACTAGAAAAATGTTTATTTGTGTTTTATTGATTATGCAAAGACTTTCAACTGTGTAGATGATAACAAGCCGTGGATACCATTTTGAAGAATGGGTATTCCAGAACACCTAATTGTGCTCGTGAGGAACTTGTACATAGTCCTATAAGCAGTCATTCAACCAGAACAATAGGATACTGAATGTTTCAAAATCAGGAAAAATGTGCATCAGTGTTGTACTCTTTCACGATACTTATTCAATCTTTGTACTGAGCAAATAATTCAAGAAGCTGGATTATATGAAGAATGTAGCATCAGATATGGAGACTCACTAACAACCTGTGATAAGAAGATGCAACTTTGCTTGTTGCAAACAAAGAGAACTTAAAATGCTTACTTACTGATTACAGCCTTCAGTATGGATTGCATATCAATGTAAAAGAAACAAATCCTTTAACAGGATCAATAGATAACATCATGATAAACAGAGAAAAAACTGATGTCAAAGAAGTCACATTGCTTGGATCCACAAGCAACACTCACAGAAACAGCAACCAAGAAATCAAACGTCAAACTGCATTAGGTAAATCTGCTGCACAAGACTTCTTTTAAGTAGTGGTGGAACGAAAAGTCAAGCTTCCTTGGTTCTAACCTATGTTACTAACAATATAGCACAGGAAATCCATCCATTACATGAATTGTAAAATGAATGGATGCATTGTTGATGATTCCTAAGGCCACTTCTAATGCTAAGTGCTATGAAAATCCATGCAGGGCAATCATCAATAAACTAATCAGCAGTTTCTCCAAAGGAGACTTGGTGGTACAGGAGGGTAAGCACTGGGCTGCTAACCACAATGTTGGAGGCTCAAACCCATCAGTTAATCCATGGGAGGAAAATGAGACTATTTTCTCCCATAAAGTTTTACAGTCTCAGAAATGCTTAGGAGAATTTCTACTCTGTTGTGTAGAGTCATTATGAGACTGGACAAACTCCAGCACAGTTGGTTTCCATGGGTGTTGATTACTGATCCACGTAAGATGAAATCCTTGACTTCAATCTTTTTTCTGTTTAGCGCGTGATGTTGCTTATTGGTCCAGTTGTGAGTATTTTAATTTTCTTTAGACCAGGTTACCCAATCAGAACTCACATTCCACAATATTATCTCTTGTTAGCTCTTTAATGGGTGCACTCCAGGTCACAAAGTTTTTGTGTACATTGTTATTTAACTTAAAAATGCAAGTCATGGCTCTTCAAATTGACTGTAAATTCCTTGAGGCAACGGCTCTATCATATACTTTGTTTTGGAAAAGTGCCATTGAGTCGGTTCTGACTCATAGTGACCCTGTAAAGGGTTTCTGAGGAGCAGCTGGTGGGTTTTAACTGCCAACCTTGTGGTTCACAGTTCACTGCTGATCTTACAGCGCCACACCCGGAGTCCATATATATAAAAAAATTTTCTAATTCACACAACAGATGATACAAAATACTTTCCAAATGAATGAATGTATGCTTGCAAGTCATGATTTATGCTTTGGCCAATTAAACACTGCCTGTTTTAGCAATCTCCCAGCAAGAATGTTGGAAGATGGCAGGACACTGGACATGTGCTGGAATGATGTGAAACCTGACTCCAATCACGGGTCCCTAATACAAGATATTATCCACCAAGGAGAGGCCTGATGGAATACAGCCCTGGCAGATTATATAGCATCAACCTCAGACAGGATCATGGGATCTCAAAGCCAGGGAGAAATTACATAACGCTCAGAAATTTGCTTTGGCACAAGACAGGGACACTGTGGCACCACTTCGTGTGTGTTCAGCAACTTCAGTATCCCATGATTTTTCTGTTTTATACTTCCGGGCATGAAAAGCAAACGTTTCTGTATAACTTTTTAACTGGAAGATAGCTAACCCGAAAGCAAAGCTGATTTTAGGGCAGTCACCAGGTAGCTAGTTACGTCATCTTCATTTTTAATTCATCTAAAATAAATAAACCTCTAAAGGTGCTCCGCTTTAAAAATAAAGATTCCATGTCTATTTCTAAAACAGGAAGAAACAGCCACAATTTAATTTATGGGTCTCTCTCTAGTCCAACACTAGTATGATTCCATTCATAAGATATACAGTATTATCAAACGACAGGATTATAAAAACACAATCAACTTTTATTTATTTGGTAATTATGTCTAGTTGGAAGGAAATCCAGATTTCTGACTCTGGTGTCTTCCTTTTTCACCTTCCTTTGGCAAGCTGTCTGGTTTTACTGTTCGTTAGCACTTCCAAAGAATGTGAGGAAATGAAACCGTAAACTGGGCTACTGTAGAGTTCTAGCAATGGCCTACTGGGCTCAAATGATATTTAATCTATGGTCTGCCTGATCGCCATTTGTTACAGATAAGTAAGAAATAGCTTGGATGCAAACAGAATATTGGGGTTGACAGAAACCTTAGATGTCTCCTAGTGCAAATCCACTTTAGAGATGATCAACCAGAGGTACAGAAATGGCCAGAGGCAGAGCTGGAGTTAAACCTCTTTATACTATGCAGTCAAAGTGGGTAAGATATAATCTACAGAAAAAAAAAAGAAACCCAAACCTATGGCCATGGAAAGATGTGAGAAAAGAAGAGTTTTCTAACACACATTTTCAGAAGATTTAAGTAATACCCATACTCAAGACTCATATTCAAGTAACACCTATTAAACACCTACCATGTGATCTTTTAGAGTCATGGTGTGGTGCTGTGGGTTAATGCGCTGGACTGCAAAGTCGGTTTGAACCACAAGGTCAGTGGTTCAAGCTCACCAGTCGCTCTTTGGAAACCCTATACAGGGTCGCTATGGGTTTGAATCGACTCTACTGCACTTAACAACAACATGTGCTTTTTTGGAGTCCTGGTGTGGCACTGTGGGTTATTGCATGGGGCTGCAAAGTCAGTTTGATTCACAAGGTCAGTGGTTCAAGCTCACCAGCTGCTCCTCAGAAACCCTACATAAGGTCATTATGGGTTGGAACTGACTCAATGGCACAACAACATGAGTTTTTTTGGAGTTATAGTGTGGTGCTATAGAATTAGCACCGGACTGCTAATCACAAGGTCAACAGATCAAACCCACCAACCACATCTCAGAAACCCTATACAAGGGTCACTCAGAGTAGGAATCAACTCCACAGCACTTAACATCAATCACTTAACATCTTGTACTTATATATGCTCTGTCATATTGCCCACCACAGTCCAGCAAAGTTTTCATCTTTCCATTTTGGTGAGAATGAAGTTGAGGCTTAAAAAGGCAAAGAGACTCACTCAAGTGTTCTCAGTAAGAATTCCAATCCTGATTTAAACCTAAGGCTATTTACTCATCTCAACATTTATCAGTCTTTAATGAGTCACATTTTAGTTTCATAGTTGTTTTGGTCTTTTTTTTTTTTTTTTTTTCAAACTGGAGCTCTTATTTACTTAATTGTTGTTGTTAAGTGCCAGTCAAGTTGATTCTGACTCATAGCAACCCTGTATAGGTTTTCTGTAATTTCATGGATATTATGAATTAAGTAAAGGTTAAATTTCTTTGACTAAAAAAAATAGTACATCATTTTTTTTTTTTAAGTTTTTATTGTGAATTGAGTGATAGTTTACATGGGAGAACATCAGCTTGAAATTCATCCTACCGTATTTTGTTTCATTGCAATGATTCCAATCCCCTCCATGCATCATCATTCACCAGCTTTGCTTCCATTCCCTCAGTTTGGTTTTTTGGATGTACACTGAAATACTCAGGAGTATATAACCATTCCAACAATCAAAGGGCATACCCTGCAAGCCTGACTCCCGGCCGCCAGCACACAGACCCTCTCCCTAATAGCGCATCATTTTAAAGGGCTGCATTAAATAAGTTAACTTAATACATTCCTTTAAACTGATTTCTAATTTTTACTCAAATGTAACCTTTACTTAATTTATAATATCCATGGTATTATGAGTTAAAGGTGTTATGCACATGAGTTTTATGTGTCCGTTAAACACAAAATTATCTATGTATTTTGTAAGTCCATCCATGTGACACCTAAAATTTCATTAATGAACTGTGACATCCATATCTATTTCAGGTTTTGACAATAGGGACTTCATAAGCATATTGTCAAGAATAAATAGGTAATATTTATATACTTAGAACCTTGTGTTCATCATTATCATTATTAGTCAAAGATTTCTAATCTTCACCAAGCATCAGAATCTCCTGAGGTATTTGTTAAAGTGCATATTCCCAGGTCCCAAGTATGGGATAAGAGTTCTTAACAAATTCCCAACAATTCTGCAGCTGATGCTCCTCAAACTGTATTCCAAGAAACCCTGTGCCACACAATTGGAGGTTAGATGATTTGCCTATTATAACTATTTCCATTACTATATTAAACAAGTATCACTATTGTTTCATAGTCTCCAAACCAGAAAGCTGAACAGATTCCAAAGATCTCTTAGCCCAGACCCTGTTAATAATCAGTGCCCTCATCACAGAAAAATGCCCAACAGGTTGTCCTTGATTCTGTGTTCATAGGTCTCCCTTTGGTAGCTCTTTTACAAATCTCCATTTCTCTTAGTCCAGGTTGAAGTATCCAAAGGGTAGAAGTTCACTCTCCACAGGCATCACATTATTATGGGTGGAACTTCCCAAACCAGCAAAGTCATAAATATGCTTCGAACAGCCCAGGGGGAGCGTTTGATCTTCTGCCCAGTGATCTCTGCTTGTCATCTGCTAAGGCTCATTCATCACAATAAAGACAAGGAGCTAAATTAGAGAGCAACATCCAGGGTTGAGGATCCCTGAGGAGGAGACAGAACAATCATCACCCCTGGGCAGCATAAAGAGAAGACAAAGAAGGCAGAAATGGAAGAGATGGAGACGGCTGTAATGCCAGGACTAGCCTTCAGAGGAGGGAGAGTTGGCATGAAAGCTGGTGTGGGGGTATTAGAGAGGAAGTAGGAGCAAAGGCCTTCCCTCAAACTGACTCCTCATCCTCGGGAGCATGGTCACTGTGGACTGTATGGTCACCCCGATGCTCAGCATTTTAAGATTACCCAGTGGTAACCTCCAGGAGTCCTGGTGTGGCACTGTGGGTTAATATGTTGGACTGCAAGGTTGGCAGTTCAAGCTCACCAGCCACTCCTTGGAAACCCTATACAGGGTCCCTATAAGTTGGAACGGACTCGACAGCACTTAGAACAACACAACAAATGATAATCACCAGCCACGTTGCTGTTTAGATGGTCAGGTTTTATTTTTTTAAATAAAATTAATTGCCAATGTAGAATAGATGAAAATTGTACATGTCAGTCAAGATTTGCAGCTTTTCTTTTAAAAAAAAAAGGAAACATTGAGTGACAGTAGGCCTGCATTTCAATGTGCCAACAAGTGAGTAGAGTTCAAGGATACCCAGTTAAAATCATTTTTCAATGGATTACACCCTGCCTTCTTCACTCAATTTTACCATCTGTCTTCCTTGATTAGCATTTGAACTGTGAACCCTCTGCAAGTCACCTTACTTAGTACAGTCACTGTGTTATCACCATACCATCCTATTTCCCTCCATAACCATGCATATTTGTGGATCGCTATGAGTTGGAACCAACTCAACAGCACTTACCAACAACAAGAGCTAAATTAGCACATCAAAATTTTAATAAACAAGAATTGAATGAATTAAAAAAATACAGTGAGCCGAACCACCATGGGTTAAGCTTTGGGCTGCCAACCAGAAGATCAGTAGTTTCTTGAAAGAAAGATAAGATAGTCTGCTTCTAAAAGGACTGACAGCCTTAGGACAGTTCTGCCCTGTCCTATGGTGTTACTAAGAGTCAGAATCAACTCAATGGCAGTGGGCTAAAGCTGTGATGAGAAGTCCTATTGGTGCATTGGTTAAGCACTCAGCTTCTAACAGAGAGACCAGTGGTTCAAACCTACCAGCCAGTTTCATGGGAGAAAGATGTAGCCATCTACATCTATAAAAATGTACAACCTTAAAAACCCTATGAGGAGGCAGCTCAACTCTTTCCTATAGGATGGCTATGAGCCCACAGCAATGGTTTTTTTGGGAAAGCTTTGCTACGCATTCCAGAGGACACGAAGTTGAGGAAGACGTAGCATATGACTTTAAGGAAGTGGTCTAGGGCAGAGAAAAGAGCACCAGAGTTGGAGACTGACCTGACTTTGTGTCTTTAGGCAAGTCACTAAAACTCTCTGAGCCCTGGGATCCTTATCAGGAAAATAATAATAATAATAGATTCCTCACAAGATTGCTGTAAGGGTTCAATAAAAGAATGGATATGAAAAATGTAAGTATTTGCGTGTCCAGTCTAGAGAAGAAATTCCCTACATGTTTACAGCAATGACAGAAAGTGGAAATCTGCACAAAAGAAATCTGCACAGTGCAAAGAAAAAGGAAAGAAATGACATATAATATGGATTGTGACACACACACATACACACAGGGCCAGGTCTTACTTTAAAAAGGGTGAGGACACTAGAGGCAAGGGAAAGGGTACGGTTAAGGATATAATATGGATTGTGACACACACACATACACACAGGGCCTGGTCTTACTTTAAAAAGGGTGAGGACACTAGAGGCAAGGGAAAGGGTACGGTTAAGGGAGGGGAAAGCAGCAGAAAGGTAAGAATGCCAGGCTCAGTATGTTGTTACTGTCGTTAAGGGCAGTCAAGTCAGCTCTGATGAAAGTAACCCTGTATAAAGTTTCTAAGGAGCATCTTGTGGGTTTGAACCACCACCCTTAATGGTAGGGGTTCAGGACTTATCCCACAGCACCACACCAGGACAGACAGTATACTGCTCTCCAACTGGTGGACATGAGCAAGGCTGAGGACAGAGCTGTATCATCTGCTGACTTCCCTTGGGCCTGAGTCAACTCCTCTCTTCATACCCATCAGGTAGATAAACACTTAGGTTTCCAGTCACCACACACACACTACTAGCCAAACCATTCCAGATCCTCCCTCCATAAACATCCCTATTACAACTCTCCCACTGAAGGCGTTTAAACCAATCTAAGCAGCTATCTTTGAACTTGGACCAACTTTTACAACATTTATGAAAATCTTTCATGTGAGTTTTTACAGATTATCTATTTTTATCTTCCTGAGTAATACATTATCTTTTAAAGCCCACAATGATACGTATGAATGGGTAGCTTTCTCCATCTCGAATGCTGTTGGGAAAACTGCCCCAGACTTAATAATAATAGCATGACTATTCAGTTGTCCCAGCTTGAGTAAACAGTAACAAGACTATTTTATTTATCTATTTTTTTCTCTTTTATTATGAATTGGGTAAAGGTTTACAGCACTGATCAGTTTTCCATTCAAGAATTCATAAACATTTTGCTTCATCTCATTAATTGTATTCCTCACAATGTCATGTTACTTTACCCACTTTCTCCCTGGGTTTCCTGATTCTGTATCTCTTTCTTTCCTAACACTATGAACTCTGTTTGTGGGTAAATGCTGCCCTTTTGATGTCAAATGATAGGAAATGTGGGAATGCCAGGCTAAGAATCACAGACCAGTATGTTGTTGCTGTTGTTAAGAGCTGTCAAGTCAGTTCTGACAAAAGTAACCCTGTATAAGGTTTCTAAGGAGCGTCTTGTGGGTTTGAACCACCACCCTTAAGGGTAGGGGTCCAGGGTTTATCCCACAGCACCACACCAGGACAGATAGTATGTTGCTCTCCAAATCATTATTCTAAATGATTAATTATTGTTCCCTTTACAGTCCTATCTATTGTTTAGCTGAAAATTGTGGCATGAGGGTGAATTTATTTCCAGACCTGAAGGGTGACAAAGGGACATAGTCTCCATTCAGAAAATAAGCCTGGTCCTTTTCTGTTGCAGATTGTGTAAGCCTGGTCAGAAGTTCGAGGCCCTATAGGCCCGAGTGTTACAGGCCGCAGGCTCTGAGGAAAAATTCTGGCCACTTGGCAGTTAATAGCAAATTGTTTTTCATCTTAGTGTTCAGTTATATTTATTTAATTCCAAACATGAGCCCTTAATGTCCACAGATAAATGTAATATTTTCCTAAAGCCGAAGACTGTAAAGGTTTCAAAGGTCAAGCCTTTCTCCAAAGGATTAACTGAAAATAGTTTAGCTACTTCACAGTTCTTTGTTCTACAGACAAAAAAGCCATCTTCCCTAAATCTGTCCCAGGTGCAAGTTATTCAGCCAAGTTCCTGAAAACCTGGCTCAGGAAGCCGAAACAGCGGGACTCCACCCAAGCCTTTTGTCCTTCCCTTTCACCTTGCCCCAACTGACTCAGGGGCTATAGATATGTTAATTGAGTCTGAGAAACCAAGTTGCAGGCCTGGGATTCGAACCAGCGAAGTATGATGTAAAGTTACCTGAATGTCTGGAAAATTACTGATGTTAGCTGTACCTTGTCTTAGTCCCTCCCAGCTTGGTGTGAAGCTCCTCCCCTAAATAAAACAGAGGCCCAGGTCGGCCCAGTTTGTACTCCCAAGTCTGCCCACCAGTGATGTATCCACCCTGGCTTTGGGGTGTCTCTTTGTCTCCTTCCTTCTGTCTGTCTGTGTATTCTTTCACTATCCCTATCGCCGCCGGATATCCCCTCCTCGTGAACCAAACACTCGTGAACCAAGTTCCTATGTCGAGGACAGTCCCCGACACTTTTCTTTATGGTTTTGAGTTTGGGTCCACATTTTGCTGCCACTTTATCTAGGACCTTCTAATGTGACCCCTCTCAGAGCAGCTGGACTGGTAGCCGGGTACCATCTAGGGCTTCTGGTCTCAGAATCGTGGAGATTTCTGTGCACATCATCTGTGAGTCCACTGAAATCATTATTTCCATGTGCTTTTGATTTTCATTTTCATCAGTTTTAGCAAAAAAATGTCAAATTATGAAAATACTAACACAAATTGGTTGTGGTTGTTGTTAGGTACCATAGATTCAGACTCTTCAAGACACCATGGGGTAAAGTAGAACTGACCCACAGTGTGTTCTAGGATGCAATTTTTACAGAGCAGATAACCAGGTCATTTCTCCCATGGAGTCTAAGGGTAGGTTCCAACTACCTACCTTTCTGATAGTAGCTGAGCACTTAATTGCTGCACCACTAGTGGTCCTTTAACATAAATATAGTTAGCTTCTTATGTGTCAAACCCCATTCTAAGTGAGTTACATGTATCTACTTCTTTAATTCTCACAACAGCCCTGTGGGCTATCTATTTATATCCCCATTTTATGAATGAGGAAATGAGGCCTGGGGCTAAATAAATTTCACAGAGCAACATACCTAATAAGTACCAGAGCTTGAGCCCAGGCAGTCTTACCTCAGCGAGCTTGTTTTAACAACTATGCTACACGGCCTGTCTGTAAATGCCAGCATCTCTGCAGGAAGTAATGAAGTGATCCCTGAAGGCTTTAAGAGAAGGGATGACCAATCTGGATTGTCTGGGGCCTACAGCAACTGGAATAATGTTTGAAGGAGAAGAAACCCCATAATAGTTCATTTCTTATTGGCCAAACTCAATTTTTCTGTTTTTGAGAACCAGAGAGACATAGAAGGTCAACGCTAAAGAGCCTTTAGAGCTCACCTAAGGAGGTAGGAAAAGTAAGTGTGATGGTTAAGAGTGTGGGCCCTAGAATCAGGCAGCCTGAGTTAGTTCCACTGTCTCCTCTGAGACCTGAGGCAGGCCATTTAAATGTCTTTGTACCTCAGTCTTCTTATCTGTGCTATGGGAATCATTATACTGATAGAGTTGTTATTATTATTATACCTCATAGGAGCTCTGGTAGCGTAGTGGTTACGAATCGGGCTGTGAACCTAAAAGGTCAGCGGTTCGAAACTACCAGCTGCTCCGCGGGAGAAAGATGAGGCTTTCTACTCCCGTAAGGATTTACACCCTCGGAAACCCTGTACAGGGTCGCTATGGGTCGGAACCGACTCGACGGCACACAACAACAACAACATAGAGTTGTTGGGAAGATCAAAATAATTTATGTAATTTGAATGGAGCCAGACATAGATGAAACTATCAACAAATGCTAACTCTTATCCTTATTTCAGTATTATGTTCTGGTTAGACTTTTATACAACATCCCTGTGTATACTTGTTTTTATTCAAATTTTAAGTGTGGTTGACTTTAGGGTTCAGTCATATCTAGCAGGGACTCTGAGATCAGTGGTAGACCATCTGAGGTCAGTTATCTACATTTATTGTTGTTGTAAAGTGCTGTCAAGTCGATTCCGACCCATAGGATCCCTATATAGGGTTTCCAAGGAGCAGCTGGTAAGCTTGAACCACCAACCTTGCAGTTCAAACAGCTTTGCAGTCTGGTACATTAACCCATAGCATCACACCAGGACTCTAATTATCTACATAAGAGAGAGGAATTTCAGATTTCCCCTCAGCGAAGAAAGACTAATTCCCAGAGTTTGATTCAAAGAAAAATGGCCCAAGAATTAAAAAAACAATTGTTTGGCTGTTGTTCTTACATCCTTATCTTTACTCCCAGAAAAATGTTATCTGGGGAAATAAAAAAATACTTTTTCCATCAGTATTTATTAAGTACCTACATGGGGATAGAAAATATGGGAGCAGTGTCCTAGTAGTGATGATGACAGAAGTAAAGGGAACCAGGGTCAGAGAGTAAAATAGGCAACCCAGACTTGGGGACTCAAGGGGGACTTCCTGGAGGACGTAACATCTGGCCCAGCATCGAAGAATGAAATGAGTGGTGGTGGTGGTGGTAGTGTGTTGTTGAGTCAGTTCTGACTCATAGTAACTCTGCGTAAGGTTTGCGAGGTAGTAAATCTTTACGGGAGCAGAAAGCCTCATCTTCCGCCCATAGAGCAGCTAGTAGATTCAAACTGCTGACTTTGCAGTTAGCAGCCCAATGCACAACCATTATGCTACCAGAGCTCCTTGAGAATGAAATGAGTAGCTTCAGCTCTGGTAGCATAGTGGTTACGAATCCAGCTGTTCCGCGGGAGAAAGATGAGGCGTTCTGCTCCCGTAAAGATTTGCAGCCTTGGAAACCCTGTGTAGACTGACTCACTATGAGTTGGAACCAACTCCACGGTACTTAACAACAACACAGCAACATATAAATAAGGAAGGGGTGGGGAAAGTGGATGCAAGGGAGAAGAATGTAGACAGAAGGGGCAGCATGTATGAAGATCTCAATGTTCGAAGTTCTAAAGGTTCAGAAAAAAAAAGAGAGAGAATGAGATAGGAAGAATAAAATGATTTAGCATGACAAAAGCTTTTAGATTTAAGGGAAAGGTGGCAGGTAATGAGGCTGGAAATGCCAGAAGGCCTTGTTATATTCATTAGATTTTATTCTGAAGGCAGTGGGACCCAGGCAGGGGGTGCTATGCAGAAGAATGATATAACAGCCCCGTTAGGTTCAAGAAATATGAATCCAGATGGAATGTGAAGAAATGACTGAAGAGGCCAACGCAGGTGGCAAGGAAACCGGAAGAGAAGCAGGAGTTACTGATAAAGAAAGGAGACTGAAGTGAATGCATCTACATAAGAGAGCAAAATCAGCAGAACGGGATGGTTTCTTAGATATGGAGGGCAACAAGGAAGTGGAGGAGTCCGGCTTCGGCAGTTATTAAGACTCCTAAGGGGGACTATGCAGCTGACAACTGGCCTTGTAAGTCTCTAGCTCAGACGGGCAACTCAATGGGACATATAGATTTAGTGCTATCACTTTGTAAGTAAAGGAGAGGATGAAACTCTCCAGTGAAATGGTGGAACTTGAGAGAAAAGGACCTAGGACCAAACCAACAGAAACAGCAGTGCATCACAGGGAAGCAGAAAAGAAAAATCAATTGCTACTCAATCAACTAAGAAGCTCTGGTAGCATAGTGGTTACGAGTGGGGCTGCTAACATCAAGGTTAGCAGTTCAAAACTACCAGCTGTTTCATGGGAGAAAGACGAGGTTTTCTGCTCTGTAAAGATATACAGGCTTGGAAACCCTATTCAGGGTCACCATGAGTCGGAACTGACTCCGCGGCACACTACCATGACTTCCACCATTCAATCAGCTCCGACTCATTGCCATCTGTGAGTAGATGTGTGCTCCATAGGGCTTTCAATGGCTGGTTTTCCAGAAGATCACCAGGTCTTTCTTCTGGGGCACCTGTGTGAATTGAACCTCCATCCTTGTGGTCGCAGCCAAACACGCTAACCATTTACATCATCTAGGCACTTCACATCAGAGAAAAACCAAGAAAACAGGAGTTGTAGAGAAGTGCAGTAACTTGTCTGTAAATCCTACCTATCTCCCACCCCTCGAGTGCATCAAACTCCATGGAAACAAGTACCCCCATCTTGTTCGTTATTCTATTCCCAACACCTGGACCAGAGTGAGTGTGGTATGAAACAGGAACTCAGCAAATATTTCTTGAGTGAATAAGTAAATTGTTTAAGGTCATACAACCAGAAAGTGGCACAACCACAGTGGTCTGGATGCCTCTAAGCAGGCCTGTCCCCTCGTGGCCTGAGAAGATCTGGAATTTAGAATAAGGAGATATGGAAGGTCTCTCCCTGCTGACTCTACAATTCTCCTGTGACCAGAAAGCCCCTGTTTAACAATCCCCATTAAAAAACACTTCATGGGAAATTAAATTAATTCATGTTATTATTTCCTGGGTCTGCACCACCTTCTGTAAACACGGAACTCCGTGTTGACCAAACTCCTGCAGATTTAGATACACACTGGCTGTGCCACCCCGGTCCTCGGCAGAACAGTTTATAGAGTGACCTTCTCTCTCCACCTGCAACCACAAGGTGATGGACATGGAGCTCAGCCAGGCCCTACAGTCAGAACCTTTCAGAGAAGGTACTGCTGCCAAGCATGCAACTAGTGGGTGTGTACAATAAACTTGGGGGCAGAATAGTTCAATTCATCTCATTCTGCTGCCATGGCATTCCCTACACAGCAAAGAAATGGTCGGCAGTGCTCATTACATGTTCATCTATATCTTAGATAAGGTATGAAAGCTTAAATATCATTTTCCTCTTAAGAGAAACAATATTCATTGTAAAAAAAAAAATTAAAAAGAAGAATCTAGAAAGAGCAGAGTTAATAAAAGAATAAAAATATTTCATAACTACTCCATCTGAAAATAACCATTATCATCTTTTGGGGTTATTTCCTCTCCTTTTATGTATACTCTTTTAAATAGCTAAGACTGAACAAAATGTCATTGTACATTGCTTCTGTGTGCAATACTATAGTCTACGTATATGTCAAATTTACTTAACACATTTCCCTTTTACTGGCCACTTTTTCCAGTTTTCCAGTACTGTAAATAAAGTCAACTGCCTTCAAGTTGATTTTGACTCACTAAGACCCTATAGGGCAGAGCAGACTGCCTCAGTTTCCAAGGCTGTAAGTCTTTAGGGAACAAGATGCCACATCTTTTTCCCATGGAATGGCTGGTGGGTTTGACCTGCTGGCCTTTTGGTTAGAGGACAAGTGCTTTAACCACTGTACTACCAGAGCACCCATTGGAAAAAAGTAAGATTTTACTAATAAATTTGTCCATACATTGTTATCTATATTCTAGGCAATTTCCCTAGAACATATTTCTAAAAATCAAGTACTAGGCCAGATATAACTTAATTGCTATTTAACCTTCTAGATCTGATAGAAGAAATGTTTACCATCTATGTGAAAATAATAAACAAGATGTAGAAGTGCACACATATGCCCCCAACGATTCCAAAGGGTGCAATGTATTGAGAAATATATATACTAGTTGTAAGAGGAACCTTACAACTAGTATATTCAAATCTCTACCTAATTCATTTTCCACAATAAAAAACCTATGTGATACTTTACTTCATTTGCACATGAAATTCATGAAATGTTATAGCTCACTACCAGCTAGCAAAAACCCAAATCCTCCATGAGGTCTTGAAGTTTGAAGTGTCAGTTCAGAGGAGACAGGGGATGGAATACTCTGCAGATCCTAAAACTCTAATCTCCATTCTATGAATAAAGAACTTGAGAAAGACAGATTTCACTCAAGTCACACAAATAATAAACAGCAAAAGGAGGTCTATTGTTGTTGTTGTTAGGTGCCATTGAGTTGGTACCAACTCATAGAGACCCTATGCACAACAGAACGAAACACTGCCTGATCCTGAGCCAACCTTACAATTGTTGCCGTGCTTGAGCCCAATGATGCTGCCACTTGCCAATTCATCTTACTGGGGGTTCTCCTCTTTTTCTTTGACCCTCCACCTTACCAAAAATGATATCCTTCTCCAGTGACTGGTCTCTCCTGACAATATGTCCGAAGTATGAGAGATGAAGTTTGGCCATCCTGGCCTTCAAGGTGCACTCTGGCTGCACTTCTTCCAACAGAGATCTGTTTGTTCTTTTGGCAGCCCATGGCACTTTCCATATTCTCCTCCAACACCATAACTCAAATGCCTCAATTCTTCTACAGTCTTCCTTATTCACTGTCCAGCTTTCACATGAATATGAGATTATTGAAAATACCATGACTTGGGTCAGGTGCACCTTAGTCTTCACACTGACATCTTTGCTCTTCAACACTTTACAAGGGTCTTGTGCAGCAGATTTGCCTAATACAATATGCCATTTGATTTCCTGACTTCTGCTTCCATGAATGCTGATGATTAATCCAAGAAGAATGAAGTCCTTGACAACTTGAATCTTTTCTCCATTGATAAGAATGTTGTTTATTGGTCCAGTGGTGGGAATTTTTGTTTTCTTTACATTGTGATGCAATCCATACAGAAGTCTATGGTCTTTGATCTTCATCAGTAAGTATTTTAAGACCTCTTCACTTTCAGTAAGCAAGGTTGTATCATCTACATATCGCAGGCTATAAATGAGTCTCCAATCCTGATGCCATTTTTCTTCATATAACCCAGCTTCTCAAGTTTTTGGCTCAGCATATAGTTTGAATAAATATGCTGAAAGAATACAACCCTGTCACACACCTTTCTTAATTTTAAACCATTCAGTGTTCCCATGTTCTGTTCAAATAACTGCCTCTTGGTCTATGTATAGATTCCTC
Source organism: Chrysochloris asiatica (assembly GCF_000296735.1). NCBI lineage: Eukaryota > Metazoa > Chordata > Mammalia > Afrosoricida > Chrysochloridae > Chrysochloris > Chrysochloris asiatica. The sequence goes on from NW_006408566.1 coordinate 11,290,376, forward strand.
ATGAGTACAATTAATTGTTCCAGAATTCTCATACTTTGCAATGTTGTCCATAGTTTGTCATGATCCACACTATCAAAGTCCTTTGCATAGTCAATAAAATGAGGTCTAGGACACTCAATACCTACTGAACATCTTCCACATGATGCCAGGTACTATGTAAGTGGTAGACATATAAAGATGAATACAACAGTCTCTGCCCTCAAGAAACTGAAAAGAGGGCATTGTTCCTAAATATAGGATTTCAACTTGGATAACTGCTATCTGTGTCAACTACTAAGGCACAATTCAGAAGCATTTAGCTCATTTTTACCCCCAATTTGCCATTTGGTTGCTTCTCTCTCTGATTTAACATTCTTGGCTGATGAAGATAAATAAGCAGTGCTAAGTAATGGTAACGGTGCTGCCAGATCAGCACTGGACTGCAAACCACAAAGTCGGCAGTTCAAACCCACCAGCTACTCCTCGGAAACTCTATACAGGGTCACTATGAGTCAGAACCAACTTGACGGCACTTAACAACAACAAAGTGTAAAAGAGAAACATTTCCCACATCCAAGGTTAGGATGATGATGGGGGTAAAGAGCAGGAAGAGAATGAGTAGAGAGAGTTGTCAGAGGGAATATGCTACTGCTATTGCAATCGGTTCTGAGGAGCAGCTGGCAGTTCTGATCCTACAGTGCCACACAGGAGAGAACTATAGTAGGGCATTTGTTTTCCTGTAGGATAGTATCTTTAATACTTCACTTTCTGTTAGGCACAGGAAATACATATATTTTTTCTCAACCTGAGTTCTAATGATTTTATTGCTTAAGGAGGATTGGACTGCAACCAAGACTATTGCCTGAGAGTTTTTTTAAACCTTGAACTGAAACTATCTATCCATTGAAGTCACTTTTAACTAAACCGCAGGTTAGCCCAAAAAGTAAAGAATATCACCCTTGAGCATTGTGCTCTTTTGAAATATGATCTATATGCAACCAAATAGACAACAGTTACTCTCAAGCACAGAGAAGAAGGTTAGGGAACAGTGAGACTAAGTTAATGAGACTGAACAACCAGACCAGAAATAATGAGAATCAAGACAAAGTGTGAAGAATTTAACCAATTATCACTGAAAATTACGTGTAGAAATTATTGAATGGAAACCTGTTTTGCTATTACAGTTTCATCAGAACTAAAAAACTTAAATACATATATGTAAAAGGAATAAAGATGCTTTACACTTATTCTTAGACCTGGATATAAGACATAAATGACTATGAATGGCAGAATAGGGTAGATGAATTGCTCTCATGAAAAGGCATGGCAATGACTGTGTCAATACATGGAGCCTGACTGTGCCCTGGAGCACAAGAGGAAGCTACTCATACATGAGACCCAGGAAGCACAGTCTTGGACATGCTCAGCTGGCATTCAATGAAGGGGATTCTAGCTGTCACTTCAACCGTTCCAAGTAACTGAACCAACACAGTGGTACCTACATCGCTGTTTTATGCTTGTGTACTTGTTTGACAGCTTTCAAAGGATCTGACTGAGACATTATAGATTATAATCACATCTGAGACATCATAGATTCACAGAGCATGAAGATCATAATAACTGACCATGGGGTGACCTTTACTTGGCATTTACCCTGTGTCAGGCATTTTCCTCAAATAATACCTACATTCTAGAATTTAATCCTCACAACTCTAGCAAGGATAACTACTGGTGACAATTCAGATCTCCACTTCACGAGGAGTAAATTGAGGCTTAGAGAAGTTTAGTGACTTGCCCAAGGTCACATAGTCCGTTAGTTGTTGTTAAGTGCCATGGAGTCAGTTCCAACTCATAGCTGTCCTGTATAGAGTTTTCAAGGAGTAGCTGTGAGTTTGAAGTACCAACTTTGTGGTTCAAACTGACCTTGCAGTCCAGTGCTTTATCCCACAGCACTGCACCAGGGCTCCTAGTCTGTTAGTGGGGAGCAGGAATTAGAATCCAGGTCCACCTGACTTGAAAGTCCACTGCTAAAATCACTGCTTTTCATGTTCAGTCCAAGTTCACCTCAAGCTTACTTCGTCAGTTACTCTAAAACTCTATAGTTTCCAAAGGAATTATCCTCTTTAGCATGCAAAAGGCCGATCAAAACTGAATCAGAGACACAGAAAACAGAGTCCTGGAGTTATAGTGAGGGGATAACAATAGAGTAGCATAAAATGATCTTTCTAAGCACATCTAAGTCTTAGAGACTGAAACTATGCAGGTTCCTGGTGAAAAGAGTTCCTTTAGTGCCTTTGTGTGCTTTCAGAAACTCAGGATTTCATTTTCCTTCTTTTAAAGAAAATATTACAAATTGCAGCCCGTTTTCTCAGAAAGGTTTAACAAGTTGGGTATTTTCCTAAACAAATGTAACATCTGGGAAAATGTGACATGGCTAACACTGCTACTGAAGTGTCCAATAACAACACTTTTCATGATACAACTAGCCAGTACTGGTCAGTCTTGCCATGAGCTAGCCCTGGAAAGACGAGAGGTCACATCCTTCCCATCCAGCCTCACTGGGGGTGGATTACAAAGGAGGGAAGATCGTGGCTTTGGAGTCCTTAGAACTGAGTTTGAGCCCAATCTCTGCCATTTACTAGCTGTATTAACTTTGGGGCAATTTGAATTTTTCCAAAACTCAGTTTTACATCTTGATAATAAAGATACTTCTTTGCAAATAATGATATACCAGTTGAACTGCTAACCTCAAGGTCAGCAGTTCAAAACTACCAGCCATTACATGGGAGAAAGATGAGGCTTTCTGCTCCCATAAAGATTTACAGCCTTGGAAACCTTATACCAGGTGTTGGAACTGACTTCACGGCACACTGCCACTACCACCAGCAGTCCTGGTGTGGCGCTGTGGGTTAATGTGCTGGACTGCAAAGTCAGTTCAAACCACAAGGTCAGTGGTTCAAGCTCACCAGTTGTTCCTTGGAAACCCTATACAGGGTTGCAATAAGTTGGAACCGACTGGACAACACTTAGTAACAACAACATCGAGTCAGTTATTAAATGGCCAATAGCACAAAGAGAACTGGTAAGAGTAGTGGATTACGAGCTGGGCTGCTAACCACAAGGTCAGCAGTTTGAATCTACCAGTCACTCCACAGGAGAAAGATGAGGCTTTCTGCTCCTATAAAGATTTACAGCCTTGGAAACCCAATACAAGGTCTCAGGACTGACATAACTACACTTAACAATAACAACAGATGGTATACGAAATTCCTGGCATGTTAGCAAGTGTTCAATTAACAGCAGCAATTAATACCAAATGACATTCTATTTCTTGATACCTATTGTGGTTAATGCACTGGACTGCAATGTTGGTTTGAACAGCAGGGTCAGCGGTTCCAGCTCACCAGCTGCTCCTTGGAAACCCTATATACAGAGTTGCTAAAGGTCAGAACTGACTCAATGGCAGTTAACAACAACACCAGGGGCATAAGGCCATAGGGAAAATCAAACATAAAGCTGACACTTACGGGAACCCTTAACAAGCACTTTGTCTAGGTTTTCAATTGTTGAGCCTCCTAATGCCAGCTGCTTCTCGGAAACCCTATACAGGGTCGCTATGGGTCGGAACCAACTTGACGGCACTTAACAACAACAACAAACTATAAAAAGAACAAATTTCTGTTCACCCACAGCACTAGATAACGAAGACACTGACTCTTGGTTCCTTTACCTGTCAAATAAGGATGATAATGAGGTTGCTTTGTAAGAATCACTGTTATAACTGGGCTCAGTTAGATGCAGCCAAAAAGTAAAACTCAAAATGACAGTGGCTTAAATAGAATACGAATACTTTTATTTATTTGTGTATTTATTTATTTATGTCATTTAAAGAAATTCAGGACTGATACGGAGGCTCTGTCGTTAGAAAAGACCCTGGTTCCTTCTATCTTACTGCTCTGCTTAGAGAGATGGATGCTGGTGATCCAAGTACAATATGAGCATCAGGAAAGAGCAAAGGGTGAAACAGAAGGAAAAGGAGTAAGATGCTTTCTCCTCTTGTTAAAAAGACTGTCTTGAACATCTAAACACCTCTACTTGTTTCTCATTAGCTAGAACTTAGTCACATGGCTTCATCGAACTGTAAGGAAGACTGGGAAATCTAGGCTGTATTTTTTTAGCTGGTATAAGGGTGTGGCACTGTAGGATAAAGCACTAAACCACAAAGTTGGTTTGACCACAAAATACAAAACAAAGTGACTTTTTTAGCCTGAAAGTAATGTTGTTGTTAAATGCCATCAAGTCCTTTCCAACTCACAGCAATCCTGTATAAGGTTTACAAGGAGGGACAGGTGAGCTTGAACCACAGATCTTGTGATTCAAATTGACTTTGAAGTACAGAGAATTAACCCACAGAGAAAGAAAAGAAAAAGATAGTTAAATACTAGCCCCGCCCTTTGAAGAATCAAATTACTTGTCCACATGACAATCCCTAAAATATTTTAAATCTGCTGTTTTAGTCTTACTAATGCTTCTCTTTCCCTAATTTACAAAGCTTTCTTAGACTCCCAACAATACATTCTCTCATGCCATTTCTACACTTACTCTGCTCATTTTGAAATCACCTCACTTTGCAAGCTTGCTGTGGTTGTTAAATGCCATTGAGTCGGTTTTGACTCATAGCGACCCTGTGTGGGGATTATGAGGAAAGGCTGGTAAATTTGAACTGTAGATTTTGTGGTTCAAACCAATCTGTAGTCCAGGGATTATATTCTACATCACCCCACCAGGCCTCCTTCCAAGCACAGTTCTCCTAATAATAAACATTCCTCCTAGAAGATCTAATCCTTGAAAAATAATTTAGAAAAATGAAGTCTCAATAATTGGCAATAAATGGCTGGGAGTTGAAAGGTTTAAACCAACCTTCTGAGGGGACACTATTACACAAAACCCTTTTAAGGAATCTTTACAGGAATGTTAAGTTACTTAAGCAAAGTCATGCATGACATACTCTCACACCAAGTGTCTGGTCAAACTTTAACAACAAATGTAACGTGATGTCTCTTGGCTCATCTTTCTACTAAACAGAGCTCCAAGATTAGCACCACAGACCAGTTTCTATGAAAAAAAATAAACCACTTCCAGAGTTCCTTCATTCTACTATATTGAACTTTACAGTAACTCTGTGTTCACGGGAAAAGGTCCTAGTTTGTGCAGCTAAAACAAGCTCACAAGACCTCCTCAGGCACTTGTATAAAATCTTGGCTGAGGAGGTCTTGTGAGCACAAACTAGGACCACAGAGTGGTTATTAAATATAGTAGAATAAAGGGCCCCAAAGGTGCTATAGGATCAACATTGGACTGCCGATTGCAAGTTCTGCAGTTCCAGCCCACCAGCTACTCACTCTGTGGGAGAAAGATGAGGCTTTCTACTTCCACAAAGATTTACAGCCTCTGAAACCCTATACAGGGTAACTGGAAGTCTGAACAGACTCAACGGCACCCAACCAATCACATTTTCTTAGCGCATCTGAATAGTAGTGTTTTGCAGTATATTTGTATATGAATTTTTTCAAATATCTAGAAAGATACCCAAGACAATGGTTACCATTTTGACGTTTAAAAACTGGGGCTTAGTATTAAGGAAGGAGTAGCTTTACGTTCATCCTATTGTATATTGTTTCATTATCATAGTTACAATCCCTTCCAGGCATCATCAGCCAACCAAAGTCTGCCCCTATCCCCGCCCCCCTGGACATCAACACACAGTCCCTCTCCCTCTCTGGTTCTCAAGTCCCCAGGCACTCCATCTCTCTGTGTCATCATATCTGCCTTGATCTCTGGCGTCACTGCTTCTCTGCATAGGGTCTCACACTCTGTTCTTCTCCCTTGATGGTTCCAGGGACCTCAACTCCTGGATTGCATAGTCATTCACTCCCCTCCTTTTCCTACAAAATGTCCACCTTTACATTTCTAACCCTCGCAATCAGTCCTGATAACAATTATTCACCACTGAACCACAAGGGACCTATCACCATCTCCTTTCATTAGTCCTGTCCAGATGGATTGGATACTACCAATGGAGATTCTACTTTCCTAGGCTCCCTCTTAAAAGCTTGTAAGCCAGTCATTTCTTGCCTTTGTAGCCCCCCATTTTGGGTAGCCAATGTCCAAGTTGTCCATCCATGTCTACTCTGTGTATAGAGGGGGTGGGAATGATCCTTGCTGTAAAGATTTGCTCCCTCTTTGAGCTACTGCAACCATAGGTATAGGTCAAGTTCATCAAACTGTATCAGATTACTCTTTTTTTTTTCCCTCTTCTTTCTTCTTCTAGTTGAGCTCTGATCATATCTGCCTCCATCTCTGGCATCACTGAAGCCAGGTCGAGTGGGTATTATCTGCAAGTGTGGGTGTTCTTATGCATATGTCCTCTCGTATTATCAGCTGGACGCTTCACTCTCCACTCTAGTCCTCTGTGGCTATGTTACTAACAATGGGCCCAGGAGTCCCCAGGTCTTGCCACACTGCTGGACAACCAGGTCTCCACCCAGGTTCACAGGAATCTATTGAATATTGTAGGGCTTAGCTCACAGCTTCATTGCTGTTTTTCCCTCACTTCCCCTTATCAGTGACAAACGTGGTCACCAATCAGGGCGCATGTATGCTTGTGTATACCCATTGAGTCTTAGTCTTGGAAAGGGGTTTCCCCTGAGGGGACTCGACCACTTGCCTTGATGTCTCCTGGACAAGCAACTTGCTTGTTGTAGTGGTAATCAGTCAGACTGCTGTTACTGTTTTGTATTTTTCCTGTTGGTCTTTCTTTCAAGAAGTATCTTCTGTTTTTCTAGTCACTGCAGGCTGGTCTGCTTGTCTTTTCAAGTGGAAATTTCCCACCTCAGAAGATTATGGGTGAGGTTCAGGATTCCACCTATAGTCTTATGTAATGCAGAGGCTCCACAGGAAGCCTCCTTCACTGGGCATGCTGTAGCACCATTTTAGGTATTCCAATCAGTTATAGGCAGAAGACTGATTTACAAGCTTTCTATGGTGATATTTCTCGTTATTCCTTTCTCTCCCCCTCCAATGTCTATTTTATAATGGTATGCCAGGGAAACCAAGATTCAAAAGACAGCCAAGCAGCTTAACATTATTCCCCGCCCCCCCCTTTGCCCATTCTAATCATGTCTCAATCCCTGTATCCCAGAGCCCTGTTGTTCCAAGGTTGTGCATACATAATTTATCTGTCTCATGTAGCCCATGCAAACCTGCCTAATTGTTTTCCCATCCACCTTGGTCTTCCATTCCCCTCCCTCTTATTGTGTATTGCTCCCCTCCCTAGCACCCAAACTATCCTGTGTCTATTCCCTACCTTGCACTCCACCTTCCCCTCCCTCCCCTCCCTCCAGCCCCCATGTCCCCATAAGCAGCAAAGAATCCCCCTCTTCCCCCTTTAGTATTGGTTCTTTTTCTTAGTCTTTTATTAAGTAGTGGTCATATGCAGTATTTCTCCTTCTGTGACTAATTTCACACATAATGTACTCAAGGTTCACCCATGTTGTAACTTACAGCTTCCTTGTTGTTCTTCAAGATAGCATAATATTCCATTGTGTGTATGTACCACAGTTTATTTATCTATTCTTCAGTTGATGGGCACTTTGGCTGTCTCCATCTTTTTGCTATTGTAAATAGTGCTGTTATGAACATTGGTGTGCATGTATCTACTCATGTTATGGCTCGTATTTCTTGTGGGTAAATACCAAGTAGAGGAATTGCTGGATCATACGGTATTTCTATTTCCAACCTTCTGAGGAAACGCCATATTGCTTTCCAGAAAGGTTGGACCATTTTTCAATCTCACCAGCAATGCAGGAGCTGCATCCAGACTCTCCACATCCTCGCCAGTATTTATTGTCCTCTACTTTTTTGATCTTTTTTGTAATCGCTGGTGTGAAATGATGTCTCATTGTTGTTTTGATTTGCATCTCTCTAATGGCTAGTGGCAGCATCGATGGACTCAAGCATGGCAACAGTAGTGAGGCTGGCCCAGGATCAGGCAGTGTTTCGTTCTGTTGTGCATAGGGTTGCTATGAGTCTGTACCAACTCGATAGCACCTAACAACAATAATGACTAGTGATCATGAACATTTCTTCATATGTTTGTTGGCTGCCCAGATCTCTTCCTTGGTGAAGTGTCTGTTCATGTCTTGTGCCCATTTTTTAATTGGGTTATTTGTCTTTTTCTTGTAGAGATGCTGTAGTTGCCTATATATTTTAGAAATGAGTCGTTTGTCTGATGTGTCATTGCAAAAGATGTTGTCCCCATTCTGTGGATTCCCTTTTTACTCTTCTGGTGAAGTCTTTTGATTCACATAAGTTTTTAATTTTAAGTATGTCCCAATCATCTATTTTGTCCACTTTTGTTTGTATCATTTTCAAAATGTTTGGTAGTCTGCGTATTCCCTGAATTAGTGCCCTTATATATTTGTCTTTCTTTTTTCATTGATGGGCTTCATAATTTTGGGATTCACTTTTAGGTATTTAATCCATGCTGAGTTGGTTTTTGTATAAGGCATGAGGTAAACGTCTTGTTTCAATCTTTTGCATATCACTTTCGAGTTATGCCAGAATATGTTTAGGTACTTTGTCAAAAATCAGTTGGCTGTATGTGGATGGGTTAATTTCTGGCTTCTCAATTCTGTTCCTTTGATCAATGTATCTTTCATTGTACCAGTAGCAGCTGTTTTGACCACTGTAGCTGTGCAATACATTTTGAAGTTGGGGAGTGAGAGGTTTCCAACCTTATTCTTCTTCTTAAGCAGTGCTTTGTTTAGCCTGGGTCTCTTCCCTTTCCATATAAAGTTTGTAATTATTTTTTCCATCACTTTGAAGAATGTCATTGGAATCTGGATTGGGATCGCATTATATATGTAAATTGCTTTGGGCAGTATTGAGATTTTCACAATGTTAAGTCTTCCTATCCAGGAGCATGGTACATTCTTACATTTTTGTAAGCATCTATTACTTTTGAAATGTTCTGAAATGAGTTTTACAAATAAATTTCTCAACAGAGTTGGTTTCACAAGGCAGCAGGATGCCTATGAGTAACACACATAGCAAATAAATAATTGTGACATGAAGACACACTAAATTACAGAGATTTAAGAGAATTGGGATAGCACTTGGGCCCATCCAATAGTAAATAATCATTCATGTTTATTCAATGCCTACTACTACTTTAAGAATGTCACCTGTATGAACTCACTTACTTTAATATAGCCCTATGAATCAGATTCTAGGATTCTGGGTAAAAATCTAGGCCTACTGCTATTGGGGACCCTGGTTGCATCCACTTTCCTTCTTAAGCCTCCTGAGAGCTGAGCTGTGTTATCGGTGACTTTCTAGCCTCCTTAAGAATGAGTTTCGCTCTCCTGATGTTTGGAGTGGGCTGAGATGGACCAGCCACCCTGACAGAGAAATGCCAAAGGAATTTATTCAGAGACAGAGACTCATTCTGGCATTCAGATGAGACACCCTCTCCATTCCTTCAAAACATTTGTAACATTTCCTTTTCCTAAGGTTCAGTGAGTGCTAAAGCTTGAAGAGATTGGAAACATAATCTCACCCAAGCTCCAGACCACACATTCACTAATGTGGACTGTATTACCAACACCAGTACCACCATGAACCACATCCTCTGTGGAGTCAGAGAGTGAGTCACGTGGGACCTGGGAGTGCTCCAGCTGTTCCTCTGTCTCCTTTTCCCGAACAAGCACCCAATGAATAAATCTTTTGTAGACACTTACAGGCTGAGGAATCAGCAGCCTTCAAATGCGGGCTCAGCTGCCTTTGTAGCCTCTCAAAAGCCATTTCATATTAGATGGGATGTTATCATTGTCAAGTGTCATCAAGTCAGTTCTGACTCATAGTAAATCTGTAAAGGGTTTCTGAAGAGCACCTGGTAGATCTGAACCACTGACTTTAGCAGTCTAGTGCTTATTCTACAGGATCACACCAAGATGAGATAAAAGTGCCTGACTGAAGTTTCTATGAGCTACAACATGAGGAACTCAATGTCATATACACAGTAGGAACTCAGGTAGTTTTTGTTGTTAAGCGCTGTTGAGGTTTCTGAGGAGCAGCTGGTGGGTTTGAACCATCTACCTTTCAGTTCAAACCAACCTTGCTATCCAGTGCATTATCCTACAGCGCCACACCAGGACTCCTGCAGTAGCAACTGTCTTTATCATTATTATTAAAAATACGTATGTTTAGCTTGGAGTCCTGGTGTGGTTCTGTGGGTTAATGCACCAGACTGCAAAGCCATTTGAACTGCAAGGTCGGTGGTTCAAGCTCACCAGATGCTCCTCGAAAACCCTAAACAGGGTCGCTATGGGTTGGAATCGACTGGACGGCACTTAACAACAACATGTTCAGCTTATCTCAGAGCCTTACATGCTACGGTAGGACTATATTCACATCAATCAGAAATGAGGCAGGGAAGGGGAAGAGGGGTAAAGGAAGCTGTTGAAAGGACCACAGCATATCCCATGTCACCCCAGGTCTGTGAAGAATGTGAGCGGTGCTGAGTACCCTTTGAGTCCTGAGGGGCAGATGAAATTTTGGCATTTTTAGCTTCCCTCCAAAAGGGAAAAAATTAAGAAACACAAAAACAGGAAGTCTGCTAAATGTACTTCTCCTACTTTGATTTACGCTCCTCTTTCAGGTCACAATCATTGTTTTTAAATTAATACTTTAACTGTCTCTTCTGAGAAAAAGGAGGGAAAACTTATCTGTTTTTAGAAAGAAAATAAGTCCAAAGGGCAAAGAATCTGCCCCCACTGAAATAATTCTCTTCAGAAAAGCTATAAATAAGATTTCTGATTTAAAATTGAGATAAGATTGTCTAAGGGAGAAGGGGATGGAGAAAAAAAAACTGACAAAGGAAAAATTTACGCCCACATTAGCTAACCCCTTAAAAAGATGAGTTCCTTTCAGTTGAGAGGTTTTTGTTGTTTTTTTGTTTTTAAATTTAAAAGCCTCTTCCCAATTAAAAAAAAAAAAAAGTAAAATTAATATCTGTAGACCCTTTCAGACATGTGAACTTAATTTCACTTGGCCTGGCTGCACTTGGGGTCCCATGCTCTTCCTTGGTCCTTTTGATGGCCAAATCTCTCCAGTGTGATACACGCCCACTATCTCCATTTGTACATGCCTTATCCTCCTCTGCCTTTCAGCCTTTGTCTACCTTCTATCACTGAGGATTTTCTCTACTAAGTTGTATTGTTGTTGACTTGTAGCAACCCTATATAAATAGAGGTAAGGAAACATCTGGCCCACACGCTACATAAGGCCCTTGAAATCATTTGGTCAGGCCCTGCCAAGAGAACCACAGTTCCAACCATCACACTGTTATTGCTTGTACTGTTGAGTCAGTTCCGACCCATAACAACCCTATATGGGGTTTTCAAGAAGCAGCTGGTAAGCTTGAACTGCCAACCTTGCTGTTCAAACCGACTTTGCAGTCCTGTGCTTTAACCCTCAGCGCCACACCAGGACTCCGCCATCACACTTGTTGTTGTTAGGTGCGATCGAGTTGGCACCAACTCATAGTGAACCTATGCACAACAGAACTAAACACTGCCCGGTCCTGGGCCAACCTTACAATTGTTGCCAAGCTTGAGCCCATTGATGCTTCCACTTTACCAATCAATCTCGCTGAGGGTCTTCCTCTTTTTCTCTGACCCTCCACCTTACCAAACATGATTTCCTTCTCTAGCAACTGGTCCCTCCTGACAATATGTCCAAAGTATGAGAGATGAAGTTTGGCCATCCTGGCCTCCACGAGGCACTCTGGCTGTACTTCTTCCAACACAGATTTGTTGGTTCTTTTGGCAGCCTATGTCACTTTCAATATTCTCCTCCAACACCACAACTCAAAAGCATCATTTCTACTATGGGGTGAATTAATTAAATCATCATACTAGGGATGAGTTAATTAAATGTTTGACCAAGTATAACAGGCTAATTTTTAAGTTGATAATTTTTATGGCCCATGAATGATGTTATAAATTTTGGCAGAAAAAGGTTCCCCACCCCTGCTGTATAGGGTTTCTGAGGAGCGGCTTGTGGCTTATCCTACAACGCAACACATAAAATTACTAATCACCAAGTAATCCATCTCATCTTGGACTCTACAGGCTCTGACACAGCTGCTCTATCCCACCACATACACTAGCCAGCTTCACTTGTCTATCCTCCATATTTTTATTAATTTCTTAGCTTCCTCCATTGCCGTAACAGGGTTTGCCTAAAAGTCCAACTCATCATCCCCATCTTACACTTTTTCTTCTTGATTTCACCTATCTTCAGGTCTGTATTTAATATTGCCTGTGATAAAGACGCTGCACTTAGCACTCCAGTTCTATTCCTACAGTGCCAACAGGGATCCTGTTGTGTTTTGTTTGTGATAACAAAGACTGCTAACTGCTCCCAAATTTAATCTCTCCCTCTTCCAAAGTAATAAAAGTGTAGTCAAGAACTTTCAGAATAAAGACTACATTTCCTAGCCTCTCCTGCAATTAGGTGTAATCATGTGACCAAACTAGCCAATGGAATGTGAGAAATGCAGTGAATGCAAAATCTAAGTTGTTTCATTAAAGGGAGTGGGTATGTCTTTCCTTTACCCCAATTATCCCATTTCCCTTTCCCTCTGGATAGAATGTAGGCATACTGGTAATCTGTTCTGGTCCATGTGGATTAGGGCTACAAATTAGTAAAGGTACAGCAGCAAGAAAGGAGTTGTTGTTAAATACATTGGAGTTGGTTCTGACTCATAGTGACCCTGCACAGTGTTTTTGAGGCTGTAAATCTTTACAGGTGCAGAAAGTCTCATCTTTCTCCCATGGAACAGCTGGTAGTTTCAAACTTCTGACTGTGAGATTAGCAGCCCGATTCGTAACCACTATGCTACAAGAAAGGAGTATGGACCTGTAATACAGTACAGTTGCTAGTTCACACACTCACACATATGCTCTCTACTCCACTGACCCTGCTTCATTTCTCACCATCACTAGCATGGAAGCTCCGGGAGGACAAGGACTTTGTTTTATTCACTGTCAGTGACTGACCCTCAATAAACTAATGTTGAATGGATGAATTTAGCACCATAATCCTCCATGAGCATAAACTCTACCCATACAAGCTTTGAGGTGTTTGGTTTTGTTTTAGGTTTTAAAGAGATACCAAGTTCTTCCTATCTCAAAGCTTTTGTACTTAACATTCCCAAGGGCAGATCCAGGTTTTAGGAGAAATGATGCTTATATAATTAGTGGAGGGTACAAGGAATTCTTTAAGAAACATTATAAACACAGAATAGCTCAGGCACCTCCCAGGGCCTTAGGCCACTTAAGATGAAGCAGAGAATGTTACCTTCTTGGGAAATCCTCCTCCACACATTCCCTTTGCCAAGAGTACTCACATATTCAGATGGGATTTCCTTGCTATCAAGGCCTCAGTTCAAATCTTTCCTCTCTTCAGAGGAATTGAGTGAAGGTTTATGAAGCAGATCATCAGTGTTACAATCAACAGATAATAAATTTTGTTTCATTTCAATGATTGCAATCTCCCCCATGTAATACCAGTTATCCCACTTCATTCTTATGATTTTTGTTTCTATTCCACTTACCTTCCCAACCCTTCTAAACTTTGTCCTTAGGTAAAAACTATCCTTTTGAGCTTTCTCAGGTTTGCCCAGTCTCTTTTTGACCAATAAGGCCAGTCTTTTATATAATTTTTAGTTTTGTTTCACATTTTCTCCCAGGTCCTTCTAATGTGATCCCTTTTAGAATATTTGGTATAGTAGTAGCCAGTCACCATCTATTTCTTCCCGTCCCAGGTTGTGGAAACTGATGTTCACATATTCTATTAGTATATCGGACTGATTGATTCCAAACATCTTCAATTTTCATCACTCTACTTTCCTCCACACAGGGAGAGATCAATAATTGTATCACAGATGGCTTCAACGCTCCCAGTAACTACTCACAAAAGTAGGTTCATCATCTTTATTAATATTGTGTTTACCTCTTTACTGTCTATCTTTATCCAAAAAATGTCAGTTCATGAAGGATTATGTCCAGATCAACACTGCATGGCACCTAGATCAATGTGTTCCACATAGTCAGGCTCTAAAACTATTAGATAAACAAACATTGGCACATATACACAATGGAATACCACCCAACAATGAAGAATAACAATGAATCTATGAGACACCCCACAACACGGATGTACCTGGAAGACATTATGCTGAGTGAAATTAGTCAATCACAAAAGGACAAATATTGTATGAGATCATTATTATAAAACGTCAAGAAAAGGTTTTCACGTTAAAAGAAACATTGTTTGATAGTTACCAGGGGTGGGAGGGAAGGGAGAGTAATTAACTGGCTAGAGGGTAGATCCATTTAGTATTGGAGGGTAGACATATGTTAACTGGGGTAACATGAAAGGCAATATATAACACAAGGGAGGTTGGCAGAAGAATGATGAAGGTAAGGGAAGACACAAGAAGGAGGGCAAAGGTTAAAAGGAATAGAGGTAAATACTCTAACATACACAACCCTGCAACAACAGTGATCTATGGGTAAATCTATAGACATATACACAGGCTGAATGGATAGAGAAGGAGAAGGAGAGTGTACCCACTAACATAAAGGTTTGAAACAGGATATTTGAACATGGGTATTTACCACTGCTACAAACTTATCTATGAATGTGATGGCACATACAGGAGGCAAAGTTATGAAAACTTTTTAGATGTTACCTACCAAACACCTTCAGGGAATGATCTGCTGGGTCTGGTCTTGGGGGACACCATGGTCAATTGGCATAACATAGCTCACAGTGTTCTACATCTTACTTTTAGGAGTAGCTACTGGGAGTTTAGGCTCATGAGTGGTCATCTAAGGTGCAACTATTAGTCTCTCCCCATGTGGAAGTAAGAAGAGTGATGAAAATTGTATGACCCTTGGAATCAATAATTCCAATGGACTGATGGAACACATGAGCATAAGTCTTTAAGACCCTGAGACCAGAAGAAATAGATGGTGCCCGGCTATCATTATCACAGTGCTCTGAAAGAGATCACAATAGAAGATCCTGGATAGAGAGGGATAAAATGTGGAACAAAACACAAAATTAATTTTTTTAAATAAGACTGGGCTTGCTGGTCAGAAGAGACTGGGCAAATCTAAGACACTGACCCTCAGTAATCCTTCAGGTCTGGAACAAAACTCATTCAAATGGCTCAGTTTTCAGCCAGCAATAGATAGGTCTGTAAGGGGAACAATAACACTAGTAAGGTATGTTAACCATGGGATGGTGAACTATTCAAGATCAAAAGGCAGTATTTACCTGAAGACAAAGTTCAGAAGGGTTGGAAGCAAGGTTCAATGGAAATAAGAATCACAGGGAGGTAATAGATAACTGTTGTTACAATGGAGGGAACTGCAATCATTGAAATGAACTGAAGTGAATGACTTGTTGAATGCAAAACTGATGAGCTGCTCTTAAACTTTCACACAATTCACAACAATAATAATAAATAAAAAGTTAAAAATATTTGTTGCACGATAAAGTAAGCTAATAGTCACCTCCCATGTTCTCTGAAAACCCAAATGATAAATGTGCTCAGGGCAAAGAAACTTGGTAAATTAACTGTTCTATTTTATATTGCTTCTCTGTGACTAGAAGATGGACTATGTTCAGTCTATTGCTAACGACTAAATACAATGAATCACTTATTGGCTATATCACTGATTTCTTCATATTTCAAGTTCAAAATTCAACATAGTCTCCAGAGAGAATTTCTTACTCATCAAGGATGCAAAGTTTGGAGTTTTATTCCCCATACTATCTTTGAAGATGTGATAGGAATTTCTAGTTAATTTAGTGGATTTATTGTTCGTTTGATGAAGGCTTTTGGTTGCATTTCATCATCCTTTCCCATGATGAATGGTGATCTCCTCCTCCTAGGTTCATAGCTTTGCTGAAATTCGAGTGTCATTTATGCTCTTTTCAGTGTGGTTTCAGAATACTTTAACTCCTGAAGGGCACCACTCACTATTTTCTTTGAAAGTGTAGGAATGACACTCAATTTGGCTTCCAAATCTGGCTGCCCTCAGATTCACCTGTGCTGCTTGCTAAAAGCACACATTTTGAGTTCTTGCCTAGATATACTTGATCAGAACCTCCAGAGACTGGAAGGGCATTCTATATGTTTAATAAGACCCTCAGGTGATTCTGTTGTGTAGCCAAGTTTAGAAACCACTGCAAAGATTCCAAGACCATCAGATAATAAAGAAGAAATCTCCAAGATACTGACAAGACAAAGGTAGAGCCAAACAACTGGACCAACTCAGGAAAAACAAACAATTTTACATATATTGTTCAATGAAAATTTAAAATATCCACTGTACCACTGTAGGATAAGCACTGGACTGTGAACCACATGGTCAGCAGTTCAAACCCAACAGCTGCTCCTTGGAAACCCTGTAAGGGGTCACTATGAGTTGAAACTGACTCAATGGCACTTCACAATTACAGCAACCACCTCTCAGAGTTTGGTGTAGTGCTGTAGGATAAGCAATGGACTGCTAACTGCATAGCTGGGGCTTCAAACCCACCAGCCACTCCTCAGAAATCCTATGAATTGGAACTGCCTTGGGGGAGGGGTGGGCACTTAACAACAATCATACTCTGTTTCATATGCATGTCCTATTTTCTCCAACCTGCACAAGTTAGTGTATTGAGCTGGAGCGTTCAAGGAGGAGATAATTATTAAGATCCTCAATAATTCTCTAAATCAAAATTCCTAACGTGTCCACATGAACCCCTTTGAGAAACTCAATCACTTCTGGAAATGGTGTGAAATCTTTGCGATTTTGAGAGAATCACTGAAGGAATGAGGGACTAAGGCTTAGTATCTGGGAGAATTTTCTAATACAGGCTAAGATTCAAACACATCTGAGAATGTCCCATAGTACAAGGTAGAATGTGGTGGGAAAAGAACAGCGACTCTAATCAGAAAACCTGTTGTATGTTCTTAGACAAGTTGCTTAACCACTCTGAGCCTCAGTTTCCTCATTTATAAAATAGGCATAAAACAAGGCTGTCTCGTAGAATAAAGCCAGTTCAGGCTTGTACACTAAACACTATTTAAATGTAGCTATTCTCCTTATCACAGATCTAAAGTCAGCCTCAAATCTTACCACCTTGTTGGAACCTTCTCCTATTACCTCAGCTCAGACAAAAATCTTCCCTTCTCTGTGGGGATGGCGTAGGTACTAGAAAAAAAGTAGTTGATCAGTGAGCAGATAAAGAACAGTAGGTTGTCAGTAAAAATCACTTCATGACACTGAATTTAAATCTGACTTCAGTTACTTTGACTTTCCCGTCTCCCTTTTCCATGCTCCTAAAGGAGCTCTGGTAGCGTAGTGGTTACAAATCGGGCTGCGAACCTTAAGGTCAGCGGTTCGAAACTACCAGCTGCTCCGCGGGAGAAAGATGAGGCTTTCTACTCCCGTAAAGATTTACACCCTCGGAAACCCTATACAGGGTCGCTATGGGTCGGAACCGACTCGATGGCACATAACAACAACAACAACTCCACATAACCTCTTTCCCAAATACAGCCCTCACTCCAGCCTATCTTATATAGAAAGGTCCAGATGCCTATACAGTGACTTATAGACTTACAGCACAGTGAGCTAAGCATTGCCAATGAAGAACAACTCATTAAATGTGTTGTAGAATGTCATTGATCATATCAAATGCAAAGAAATATCAAACAATTTATTATGCATGTTCACCTATGTTCACACACTTATGTTCACCTTCTATATTGAGTGCATTCTATGTGCCAAGCATCGGATTAGGTACTGGGGATACAGAGGTGTACAAATTAGACAAAAATCCCTATCTTCAAGGGGTTTACATTTTCTTGAAGTACTGGATTTCCCATATTATAATCAGGAGTCCTGGTGTGGTTTGTAGGATAAAGCACTGGACCACCAGGTCAGTTTGAACAGCAAGGTTGGCAGTTCAAACCCACCAGCCATTCCTTGGAAACCCTACACAGCGTCGCTATGAGTCAGAACTGGCTTGACAGCACTTAACAAAAACAACAACATTTTATCATCAATATCAACTACTCATTAGGAAAAGAAACTCATTCTTTAATTGATTTTAGTGGCCAAGTACAGTGCTATACAAATTTATTTGACCTCTGAATGAAAATTATTTGAGCAGAAACCTCCATTATATATATATTTATTTACAAATAACTTTATATTTATAGCAGATATTTCCTTCTGTAGTAATATAGTATTTATTTTAAAATATACATATGAAAGAGAAATGTGTAAAGTATAAGATTTTTTAAAGTATAAATATGCTCTAATATTTCTACCTTTTTGTTAAATGTCAGTGGATCACATTGCATAGGTCTTTGTTGTTATTAAGTGCCAACAAGTTGGTTACAACTCATAGTGACCCTGTCTAGGGTTTCTGAGGCTATAAATCTTTGCGGGAGCAGAAAGCCTTATCTTTCTCTTGAGGAGCGGCTGTAGGCTTGAACTGATAACTTGTGGTTCAAAGTCCAGTGCTTAACTAACAGAACCATGGTGCTCTATAGTATCCTGGTCTAGAGCACAGTATTCAAATCCCAGGTCTTCCACTAACTACTTTCGTGGGTAACATCAGTATCTGTCTTACAGAGTTATTGGGAGTGTTAAAACAAGCTAATGTAGGTAAAACACTTATGCTTGTCATATTATAAACACTTTTTCCTAATAGCAATTATGGATAATGCACTGAACCACAAGGTCAGTTTGAACTATGAGGTCGGTGGTTCAAATTCACCAGTTGCTTCTTGGAAACCCTATACCTGGCCTTTATGAGTTGGAACCGACTCGACGGCACTTATCAACAACATATTATTCTTATTTTTAAGTATATTTGTACACAAACAAAATTTTAGCAGACCGATTGTGTGTCTCCTAATGTAAAACCCTCAAGTGTAGACATGCTTTTTAGCCATTTGCTATCAGGTATCAGGAGGGTCAAGGGTTCAAGACCCATCTGGTGATCATATTCTCCATTGTAACAGATGTAGGCAGAACATTATCGTATATGGTGTCTGTTCCCATTGTAAATCTTATTTTGAACCCCAGGAAGGTTTTCTGGCTGATCCTAGCTCACACAGGTCTCAGCTGTTACCTCTCTCACCTGCTGCTGCACCTCCTTTACAAACTGCCCCTAAGCTCCCTGAGGTCGAGAGCCTGCACTGGAGCTGACTATTTCATGCATTATGGATCATTAGAGGGCATGGAAAAGTGCCCAGACCCCAATGCATATTCAAGGGTAGTTTTCTAACATCCCAGTTTGGATGGGAATGCTACAAAACCCAAGTATGTTTTCCTTGGCAGAGACACTCCCATTAGATGTAATTTCTTCCTGACATTTCAAGAATTGTTTTATGTCCGTGTTCTCTATAAGGGATGTCCATAGGGGTCAGAACGGAAATTACTGTTCTAAGAATGTTCACATTAGCATAGAGGGTAACTCACAAATCCCAAATTAAATGTCTCAATCCAGACCAGACTGCTACAGCGATGATTAACACGCTGGGCTGCTGCACAGGGGGCAGTATTGGGAGCACTCTGGGGACTGTGCTCCATCCGCCAACATGGGCAACTATGTGTGTTTAGTCTATCAGAGTATTTACTCAGGATGCCTATCAGTGTGGAGCCCAGACAGCCATCTGGGACAGGGCTCCTGCCATCCCCTGGAGGGCATGTGTGGGGAGAGGTGGATCTAGTTTTTCACAAGATTCTGTTCTCAGCCTAACTCAGCCCCCACAGCCAGGAAAGATTTTGTATCTTGGTCAATCCTAAGCCCCAAAGTTAACAAACTGCTTTAGGAGCTAGGCATGTGGTGGGATCCACCACCTTCACCTTTGCCAAGCTCATGCCTGGCATCAAGGTATCATCTTTTCTACCTTTGCTGTTTTCCTTCTTTGTGTCTTAGATCAAACATGACTTGGGGAAACATGCAAAGTCCACTTGTTACCGGCATACAAAGTCCTGAGGGGGAATAAAGGGGTCATGACTTAGAATTTAAAGGCCTGAGTTCAAATCCCATGTCTGATACTTAATAGCCATAGAAGCCACACTATGCTCTGAGCATCCAATCTCTCTTTGATATAGTGGGAATTATAATTGATAATGCAATTATAAATTTAATATCTCTCTTTGAGGATCACTCTAGAAGTGAAAATAAACAATACCAGGGGCTTAATGGTCTGACAGAGACTGTGGAACCCCTTAGACTGTGGTCCATAGATATCCTTCAGGCCTGAAACTGAATTATTTTCTGTGAGTTCAGCCTAACTTTTAGTTATAAAGAGGTTATGAGGTGAAGCGTAATAGCAGGAAGGAATGTAGTTCTTAGAGTAATCAACCATACATGATCGGAAGAGCAGTATGTGCCCAGGGATAAAGCTCAGAGACCTGGTGTGGCACTGTGGAATAAAGCACCAGACTGCAAGGTCGTTTGAACCACAAGGTCAATGGTTCAAAGTCACCAGTCGTACCTCGGCAACCCTACATAGGTTGTTATGAGTCAAAAGGGACTAGATGGCAGGAATGGGTAGGAAAGCAGGACAACTGGAAAGAGGAAAGCAAGGGAGGCAGTGGGAAAAGTGCTTCATTGAATGGAGATTGCAATCAATGTCATGATTCAAAATGTGAATGAATTATTGAAAGGAAAACCAACATGATCTGAAAACTTTCATCCAAACCACAAATTAATAGTTAATAGATGTTGAAATTTGACTAGCTTTGATTTTGTGTAAATTGTTAAGCGAACTTAGAGGCAATATAGCACAAAAAACATTGAGATAAATGGTCAAATCTACATGTAGAAAGAGGATTTCTAAAACATGTTTTCTATTTTTCCCAGATCCCCTCACCATCCCCCTCCCACAATCTAGCCCCAAATGTTCTAGCCCTCATGGCCGTAAAGTAGAGAGGATCAACCTGTTGGAATCTGATTAGGTGGAATATTAACATCTGTCTTGAGAGAAAACTTATGAACCTTAAGCACCTTCCTTTAGCCTCACAACAGCCAACAGAAGCAATAAGCAACTCA
The DNA here is from genome assembly GCF_000296735.1 of Chrysochloris asiatica. Taxonomy (NCBI): domain Eukaryota; kingdom Metazoa; phylum Chordata; class Mammalia; order Afrosoricida; family Chrysochloridae; genus Chrysochloris; species Chrysochloris asiatica. The sequence continues at coordinate 11,311,562 of NW_006408566.1, forward strand.
GAGCTATGGGAAGGTAATAGAGGATGACTTGGGCTGGGATTGCTAAATTTTTAAGGAACAGCACACAGAGAACAGCTGAAAATGCTGAGTGGCTGGTATAAGGAAGTATTTGAAGCAAACCTATTTGTTGTTATTGTTAAGTGTCATCCAGTCGGTTCTGACTCATAGAGACCTTGTATAGGGTTTCCAAGGAGCAGCCTTGCAGTTCAAACTGACCTTGAGGCACAGTGTCCTACAGCGCCACATCAGGAATACACTGAGGAGGAGCAAAAAAAAACCATTGGAAGATGAGGGTCTAGGCAGAGCAAATGGGAATCCCTTTTCCACAACTGACCGAGGGACTTCCTCATTCTCAAGGTACCAGAATTATCACCAAGACCACACTGCAGCTAGAGTTATGTATTAGCTGGAATTCTGTCCTTTTTTGCCTAAGCAACCTCTTTAGTAACACTATATGTAATTCAATTGACAATGCAGGTTGTGTTTGTTTCATAAATCCTGTGTGTGGTATGAAGTATGAGGTATAATGTCTACCAGTAGACCCAATATGGAACCAGAGGGGAATAAGCATTAAAGAGTGGGTGAGTCTGTTTTCCAGAAAGATGCTAGCTTTTTACACTGTTTTTCAAACTACAGGTCAGAGTTCACTCGCAGATTAGTAAATTATTTAAGTCGCTCTCCAATGATATACAAAGAAAAAATGGAAGGCTAGTCTAAACTGCAATGGAATAAAAAGAAGAAATATTAGAATGAATTGCACACATTAAAATGTATTTATGTATGGCTGAGTATATTTATGTACTACTGAGTGTGTATGCTGGAATGTAATGTAGTTCTCTTTAGTTTATTAAACTAAAAATTTTGAAAGCCACTATCCTATAGGTCCTTAACAGGTACCCATATACCACCATTTGAAAATGGAAGAATATCACACTAATGGGGGTAGTTTTCATCTTTTCTCATGAATTATACTCTTAGGTCTTCTAATACATTATCTGTTTGATTTTCTAGTTTCCAACCCTGGTTCCACAAGAAATTCCACAATAGAATCCCCTGGATTTAAAAACAAAAACAAATCAATGCCTGGGTCACAAACTCAGAGGGCTTTTGATTTAATTCGTCTGGGGGAATCTAGCAGAAGGTTATTTTTTACAAGCTCCCCAGCTAATTCTATAATACAGCCAAGGTTGAATACCACTGGATTAGGTCATTTTAGCCTTACAACATCCCTGTGGGAAAGCAGAGAAGAGATGATTATTCCCATTTTCAGATGAGGAAATTAAGGTCGAAGTCAACTAGGAGGTTTAGCCAAGGCTGGATCCATTAAGTTAGTGTGCAAACTGGGTGAAAAGCCAGTGTCTTGAGTCTTGGTCCAGAGTGTCCTCTTCCCAGTGTACCACATTCACTACTTTATCCAACACCTTCGTTTCGTTTGAAATAAGACTATCAATGAAAAGACAAGACGGTTAGAATCTCAGCCTTTCTTTGTCTGGCAATTCTCAGAAATGTGTCAAAAAATATTATTTGGAATAACTAAATAGGCCACGTAAGTAAATCAAGTCATTTTATGGAGGCCAAGAGAGCTATTGATACTATTTTGCCTGTCTCCAAGGAACAAAATACTGAAAGGCAAGGGCTTAAAATGAATGAAAATGTATCCAATGTACAATCAAATGAAAACGTTGTGGGCCTGTGGCCAGGGATTATCTGCCAATTGGATCTCTTTCAGCGCCCTAAATTTAACCAGCTGGGATTCTTTTTTCTACCCTCCCCCCCCCCACCTTTTTTTTGTAAGTATCATCATTTTCAACCTTCTGAAAGGAAGAGATTTTCCTTTTAATGGGAAATCTGTATTTCATCATAAAGATGGAACACAGCATGCTAGATTTAGCCAATCTCCTGGGAAGTAGGTTCTTTGTGTATTATATGTTTGGCATAAAAGAAAGACACATTCCAGTAAGTTTATTTCAGTCATGATAGACTGAAAGAATAGATCTGTGGAACTTAAGGTGTAACTTCATCTCCATTCCCTGTGCATTAATAAGACTTTATTTACATTTGTAATCAATTGATTGCTTTGCTTTTACAAATCAATATAATATCTAAATTCACAAACTATTCCAAAATGGAAGTTAAACTGTGTGTGTTTGGGGCAGAGGTGGGGTGGAGGTGGGGGAACAGGAAGACGAAGATGATGAAGAGAGAGAAAGAGAGAGATCCTGAGCAGTACAAACAGAACTAGCCACCTAAAAGTTGGAGGTTCAAGCCTACCCAGGAAAAAATGCCTGGCAATCTACTTCCATGAAATCAACCAATGAAAACATTATGGAGCACAATTCCATTTTTCCACACATAGGGTTGCCGTGAGTCAGAATCAACTCAATGGCAACTGGTAAAAATGTATGTGCTGTGTGTCCCTGGATTACAGAGTTTCGATTTACATGGAACCTTTAGTCATGAACCAACTCCCGTAAGCCTATTAAATATTCAAGATACATGCAATGGTTCATAATAACAAATGGGCACTACTTTGCAACATGCGTCAAAACATTACTATTACAGTTGTTAAGTGCTGTTGAGTTGGTGTGGACTCATCGTGACCCTATGAGTGAGTTTCCACGGCTGTAAATCTTTGCAGGAGCAGAATAGCTCATCTTTCTCCTGCAGAGAGACTTGAACCACCAATCTTGTGGGTAGTATATCACTACTGGTGTGGTGCTGTAAGAGGATCACTGGACCTCAAGGTCAGTTTGGATTGCAAAGTTGGTGGTTCAAATTCACCAGCTGCTATTCGGAAATGCTATAAAAGGTCACCATGAGTCCGAACTGATTCAGTGGCACTTAACAACAACTGTATTATCATGTTGAAGATGTTTTTAATGTATCTGAAAATGTTTAATGGTTTTTGTGCATAAAAAGGTACATTCGAAGCTATATACTAAGAAACATTTGACTAACTGGTGTTACAAAGAACTGTATTTAACTGTTCCAATTTATGTACAAAATCAACTTAGAGACAGACAGGAATGGAGCTCCTTTGTAACCTGGATAATGTCTAAATTCTTTTCTTCTTGTCTGCACTGTCACAGCTATGACCTTCTAAAAGAAATTATTTTACCTGTAAAAGAATGTCAAAAATTACAAATAGAAAGTAGCAATGACTCTCCTTGTTATCAAAAGACAATGTCAAGGCTATCTTGGCAAATGTGACTGGCCGGCTGGGGCTATTTAACCACATGGCTCAGACCCCAGCCTGAAACAGCAAAGTTCTCACCTGGTAAATCCAACAATTATCAAATGAACTTGCTTTCCTTCCTAAGTGTGAGAGAGTGACTTCCCAGGGAGGACTGGGGAGACGTCAGGGCCTGCCATAAGCATGCTTAGACTTTCTGCTCTGGCCTTTGCGGCACTGTGGGATTGGGTGTTGGTGCGTAGGTTTGGACCTCCATTTGGATTCTGCTCAAGGGCTGTTACAGAGATGCAGCCATTTCCACAGTTCAACTCAGCAGGATTTCAGGAAGGGAAAAAAGTCCTGTGACAACCTTCTTAAGTGTTAAAAAAAAAAAAAAAAACTGAAAAAGAAGCTAATGCCTAGACTCTGGGCTTAGATCCAGAGATCTATTCTTTCAGTCTATCATGACTGCAATAAACTTACTGGAATGTGTCTTTCTTTTATGCCAAACATATAATACAAAAATAAAGCAGCTATGAAATCATGTATCTTCTTAAATCATGACACAAAAAAAGAAAGTGGGGGGAGGGGGACTGAGAAGGGAAAGGTATCCTACCCCTTCACTCATGCATTTGACAAACTATACATTCCCTAAACTATACATTATGGCTGTTGCATACAACTGTTTTGTTGGTAAAACCCAACTCTACTTGTCAAACAGTGAATTCTGGCAAAACAATGTGTACCTCCAAGGAAAAGGTACCATTTTCTTCACACAAAGGTTTAGTCAGCTAAGCAAAACAGAGTTGTGAAAATGATCATAGGGAGCATCTTTTTCTAAATGTCGCAAAAGTGCCAAATGGGCTAGCAATGGCCCTGATTCTAGAGCCAGCCAATGTGCTAGAAAATGAGGATACAAAGTTGCATGTAGCATGGCTCTGTGCTCAAGAAAATCACAAGTGAGACACAAAGCTAACAATTGCAACATGGCATTGCAACCAGTAAAAGAATAGGGTGCAAGAATCGTAAGAGAAACAAAAGAGAAAGAATGCCTGGTTAAAGCAGTAAGTAAGACTGTACACAGGTGAAGTGTCTAGGAATAAGGATAAGAGAAACAAGATAAAAGAGATGATGGAAGAGGAGCAGAAGATGAATCATAACCATGTTTTAAATGCCTCTTCTGTGCTCAGATTGTTCTTAACAAATGTGGGAACTGTGGTGTAGAAAAGCTGAGTGTGGCTAGTAAAACACACGATGGCGACTCTAAGACTAATCTAGAGCACTTGCTTTTCTAAAACACTGGTCCCCACCATTCATCCCATGGACATTTATGCAGCCTGACAAAGGTGTACAGACATTTGTCAGGCACGATGGTGGGCACATGAGATGCAGATTTCAGAAGCCATAGAGGGTTCTGGTTGACAGCATAAACTCTTTGAGAGTAGACTGTCTGGATTTGAATTATAGCTCTGCCTTCTCTCCTAAATAGACATAATTACAGTACTTACCTAGAGTCTCTGAGTGGTACAGTGAACACACTTTCTGTTAACAGAAAGGTGGGAGGTACCTCGCAAGAAAGGCCTGGTGAGCTACTTCCAAAACACTAGCTGTTGAAAACCCTGTGCAGCACAGTTCTTAGACACACACAAGGTTGCCATGAGTCAGAATTGGCCTGACAACAAACAGTTATAGTTCCAAACTTCTGCTGTTGTTGTGCGTCATTGCCATCAAGGAGATTCTCTCTTAAAAATACATATCAATTGTATTCTGTTTTCAGTAAAAGTTTATACAGCAAGTAAGATTCCCATTCAGCAATTCATACACAAATTGTTCCCTGACATTGGTGCAATCCTCACAAAGTGTTAGCACTTTCCTCATTTCCATTGGCCTACACCATTCCCAGCCCCCCAGTTTCTTTGCCCCTCCTTGCCCTCTCATCTTTGCTTTTGGGTAAATGCTGACCATTTGATGGTTTTTGTTGCTGTTGTTAAGTGCCATCAAGTTGTTTCTGACTCATGGCGACCTTGTATAGGGTTTCCAAGGAGCGGCTGGTGGCTTTGAACTGCTGATCTTACAGTTCAAACCGACCTTGTGTCCAGTGCTTGTCCTACAGCATCACACCAAAACTCTAGCTGATTGTTTAAAGGAGCACTTTTCTCCCAAGTGTTACTGTTTGTTGTTTGGGCCAATCTATTATATGGCTGAAAGGTTGTCTCCAGGAGTGGCTGCTGTTTCTGGTTAGATAGTACATTGGGAGCATTGTCTCAGGGGTTCCTCCAGGTACTATCACCCCAGTAAGTCTGGTCTTTTTTATGACTTAGGAGTTTCATTCTACATTTGCCCTACAGGGTTTTCATGACTACAATCTTTACAGGAGTAAATCACCAGGCCTTTTTTTTCCGGGGAGTCTCTGCCTGGGTTTGAACTACCAACCTGTCAATTAGCAGCTGAGTGTTTAGCTGTTGTGCCACCAGAGCTCCTTAGGGGCTACCTTAACAGGGTTTGTATAAGGATTCAATGAGTTAACACAAGTATAACTACTTGGAAAAGTCCCTGGAACACAGAAAGTACTACACCAGGCATAGAGTACTGTGTGTTTTCACCTTCCATGTGGGAGACCTGGGTTCAGATCTCTCTAATGTACTGCATTTGTCATCGGTGTAACACTGGATGAGGAAGCCTGGTGGCATAGTGGATTACGAGTTGGACAGCTAACTGCAAGGTCAGCAGTTTGAATCCACCAGTCACTTCATGGGAGACAGATGAGCCTTTCTGCTCCCATAAAGATTTACGGCCTTGGGAACTCTAGACAGGATCATTATGAGTCAGAACCACCTTACCAGCCTACCACCACCACCACCACCAGGATACTGTATGGAAGAGTCCCTGGCCCCCATTTGCCACTTACCTAGCTATCTATTTATCTTTCTATTTATTTATTACAGAATGGATTCATGACTTCCTGTTTTATGCAATAAATTATAATCCATTACTGTCCTTATTTAGTTTATGGTCAAAATTATCCCAGACTTGGCCAGGAGAAGGAAGCCTCTTCAAGCTGGTTCCTATGTCCTCTTAACATCACCTATCATGTTTGCTTACTTTCTGGCACAACAGAATGTTCCAGATTTATCTTATGCCTTCCCTGTCCCTACCATGCAATCAGCCTCCACCTTCTCAATCCCAAGAATACCTGTTTTTGTTTTTAATGGGGAATTATATAACCTAATACTTTCATTCTTCATCTGACATGCAGTTACTGAATGAATAACTGGATGAATGAAAACCTTCCTTCTCTGTGGGGGAGTTCAGGAATCACTTTTGAGCCAGAAAATTGTCATCGTACCCTTCCTGAACATGGGGTATGTCAGAGGGTGACTTTAACCCTCTCTTGTCTGCAAGACACTCAAGTTCCGTCCCTTACTTGCTTCTTTCCCCTTCATGTTCTCATCCTTCTCAATAAAACAATGAGTTTAGAACACTACTGAAATGGCCTTAGTAATTAATTTAAACAGCGCTCAGGTAAATTATCTATCTAAATCTTTGCAATCCCAGCAGCAGACCTTCCTGTATCTGGTGACAGATTTAGGAAAGGGAATCGACACTAACCCAAAACATATAGGAAAGAGAAGGGGAAATGGAGACAACATGCAGTTCTAGGTCCTCTAAGGACATTATTTTTTATCTTTACAAGGTCCTTCTATGGTAGGAGTTTTCAGTCCTATTTATGTATGTAAGGCTTAGGTAAAATGTTCCCTGTTCAAGGTCACATAAATGGTGGCCTGTAGAATCAGAATCCAAACCTAGGGCCACCTGATGTCAAAGCATATGCCCAATAAAACCCAAACCAAACCACTGAAAACTAATTTGATATCAGGGTGGTTATTTTCATTAAAATAGAACTCAGAATATGTTTCCCCAAATTCAGTTTATTTGAACTTTTTTCCCCCAAGATTCCAAACAAAGATAGAAAAGAAGAAAGTTAGACTGCACTCCTTTAGCTGCTGGAGGATCAGCACTAGACTGCAAACTAATAAGGTTGGCAGTTAAAGCCCACCAGCTACTCCTCAGAAACCCTGTACAGGGTCACTGTAAGTTGGAACCAACTCAACGGCAACTGACAACAAAGACCTGTGTAAGAGACTTCACCAGGCACTATAGGATAAGCAGCCCAATGGGTAATCCACTATGCTGCCAGGACTCCAGTAACGGACATGCTTATCTAAATGGGCAAAAAGTCAACAGGAACTATATAAACACGGGAATGAACAATTTATCAAAATTCACCGATTTGTAATGCATGTCATATAAATGCTTAAAATGGGCCAAGAGAAATTTAACTTCCTCCCTCTGTCATGGTGCTACAAGTTAATGCACTGGACTGTAAGGTAGGTTTGAACCACAAAATCAGGAGTTCCAAGCTCACCAGCTGCTCCTCAGAAACCCTAGGGTCACTATAAGTCGGAACAAACTCGATGGCAATTAACAACAGACTTGTTGTTGATAAGTGCTGTATAGTCGATTCCGACACATAGCGACCCTGTGTAGGGTTTCCAAAGAGCAGCTGGTGAACTTGAACCACCGACCTTGCAGTTCAAACGACTTTGCAGTCTGACGCATTAGTCCACAGCGCCACACCAGGACTCCAACAACAGACTTAGGTAAGCCCATTTTCTAAGAGCACCTTGAGATTTGGTTTACAAGTGTCTGCCAGGATGAGTTTTGTCCTTTCTCTATTCAGAGTCTGGATGACTCTTTTCTTCTCCACATCCAAGATGACTATCTGAACAGCTCACACTAGAAGATGAGAGACAGTCACTCCATGTCTGTAAACGAGTTAGCTGCACGATGAGTTTTTGTCATCTTCAGAGTTAGAATGGTGACTGGGCTTTTGAGATTGTGTAATTAACACATGGCAGAATGGACAAGGAGCTCTGATACTGTAGTCATTACGAGTTGGGCTCCTAACCTCAAGGTCAACAGTTCAAAACTACCAGCCATTCCGCGGGAGAAAGATGAGGCTTTCAGCTCCTGTAAAGATTCACAGCCTCAGAAACCCTATACAGGGTTGCTATGAGTCAGAACCGACTCCACAGCACAACACCACCACCACCACTAACCTAAAGGTTAAGGGTTTGAATTCACCCAGAGGCATCCTGGAAGAAAGATCTGGCAATCTGCTTCTATAAAGATCACAGCCAAGAAAGCCCTACGAATCGCTTACACTTTGTAATGCACAGGCTCACCATGAATCAGGATCAGCTGGGCAGCAATGGGTTTGATTTTGTTGTTGTTTTTTTTCCAGAGGGACCACATTATTTGCTCAGAGCTCTTAAAACTATCAACAGTGAATGTCTAATAAAGATGACGCCATTTTTCTAATGGCTGATCATTTCATCTTTCTTGGCCCTGTGTTTGGCACTGGGGAGATAAAGGGGCATATCAGACATGAGCCTGGCCTTCCTAGAGTTTATATTCACAACTTTACATATGCTTGTTACTTTATAAATGTTCAGAAAACTCTTACAGGCAGTGAGCGCTTCATTTGATCCTGCTGGCAACCATATAAGGAGCTTAAATAGATGCTCATCTGCCAGGTGAGCGTGATCAGATGCGTTCTATCACTTGGCCCAGATCTGCAGCAGAAGTGGCAGTTCTTGTGTCACTACATCCCGTTGTGTGGATTAAATAGCACACTAACGAACAAAGAAGGAAAGAAGAAAAAAGAGTCTATTCAGTGCCAAGTACAATTTAGTTCTTCCTAATTTCAACTTCTCCAGCAGCCAGATACAATGTGCTGAAAAACACGTCTTAACCTAGTCATGTATCCTAGACAATTCTAACTGTCCTGCATTTGAGGTAAGGATGTTTCAGAAATAATCATTTTCACACCCCCTCGCCCTAAAGTGTGTACTTCGTTGTTGAAGAATAAACACTGATTTCTCTGTGAAGGTGGGGAAAAAAAAAAAAAAAGACTTCAGAAGACAGCTGAATCTGTAGTGTCTACTTTTTCACTTTAGAGAACCCCTTTCTTTCTTAGCTTTGATACACTCAAGGCAGGAAACTAATAGATTATAAATGCTTTGTGATAGTGTCTTTGGAACCAATGGATTTTTTTCACTTATTTCTAAACAATACTAGATCAGCTGGAAAACACTGGTAGAGTTTTCCATGGCAACTCATGATACAAAGGACAACCAATCAGAAGGCTGAAGGCATTAATCCTTTCTCCATGATGGTTACTTACATTTCTTTGGACTGTCACTTTCAATCAGCAGGTAAGGCCACGGAGAATTCCACTTACTACTCAGACAAACTTTCCCATTTTCTTCCTGGATAATCTCCTTTTCACCCTCTCAGAAACGCCAGCAATATCCAACTGGGATGACCAAAGGCTTCATAATTTACAGGACTTTCCTCCCCCCTTTAAACATTTGAAACCACAGCTACCTCATAAATAACTCCTTTTATCATGAGCATAGATGTTCCTGTAATGCTACCTGCAACATGTCAAACGTTTCAAAAGTTATCTAGTGAGCTAGACAGAAACTGCTTCTGACCTCTGGTTAACCAAAGTCAACCAACACATCTGACTGCTTTAATGACTCCCTCCTGCTCCAGCTGCTGTTTCAGGCTATAAATTACTGCCCATTCCATGCTGTGACTAGACAGGACTTTCTCTGACACTGTACAGTGTGCAATTCAATAGGATCTTGGATACCTTTTATGGTAATCAACTATGTGGACATTATATATATAAATCTTGAAAAGAGGTCTTCCTGGTAACCTAACAACTGAATGAAAGGATAAAACAACAAAACAACTATGGCAAATAATTAGAGAGAAGACATGTTTTAACCATTTTGGGCATTTTCAATTAGGGAAACTCTATTTTCTCTTGTTTAGCATGCTTATGCCTGAGTTGTGCTATCCTCTGCAATTAACCAGACAACTGAAAGCCACTGTGGGCCCCCGATGCCATGACTTACCCTTAGTTGTGCCTCTGTTTGCAAAGCCCTCACTCCCTTCCTCGCCAATGGAACATCTGTTTTCTCACCTCCCAGATCCAGTTTCCATGGAACCTCCTCTAGGTGAGGCACTGTAGGATAAGCACTGGACAGCTAACGAAAAACTTGGCAGTTCCAACCTACCAGCTGCTCCTTGGAAGCCCTATACAGGGTGGCTATGAGTCGGGACCAACATGATGGCACTTAATAACAACAAAAACAACAAGTAGGAGACCTTGCCCAACATCCCATTCACTGGTGAACCTCTTTTGTTCATTTCCCAAGAGCACTTTGGACCCCACTGTTTCAATGCACATTCTAGTGCTTTTCTTACATGTCTGTTTTAACCACCTAACCAGGTAGCCTCTTCATTTCTAGCATTATCTTTGAAATGGCAGATATGGGTCTGAATTCAAGCTGATCCACGTGTAGACTTGGGCAAGCAGTTTAATAGAATCCTTTACCATAACCACTAAAGGAACCTAAAAATACCTTCAAGCAGGTGTTTGTTGTCATGATGATTAAATGAGAAAAGCTGTGAAAGTGTCTGCCCCAGATGCTACCAAAATGGCAGTTACGGACCATCCTCTTGCTGCGTTATCAGGTAACCCTTAATCAATATGATTATGTTCTGGAACCCGAGTGGCACTGTGGGTTAAGCCATGGACTACCCACAAAGTCAACCATTCCCATGTCCTTCTCATAGAAAGAAAGATGAGGCTGTCCACTTCTGTAAAGATTTACAGTCTCAGAAACGTCTATAAACATACAGAGCAGTTCTGCTCTGTTCTACACGATCACTAGGAGTCTGAATTGCCTCAACGGCAGTGAGTTTAATTTTACTTTGGTTTGATTAAGCTCTAAACCGCTGATTCATTATTGTACTGTCAAGCCCCCAGAATGCTGAGCATACAGGTATTTTACCATTTGTGCTGTATTTGAAGATAAATATGACTTTACTATTGGTCAATAGGACCTGGACATTCCTTGGTGGTGGTGTGCCATGGAGTCGGTTTCAACTCACTGCGACCCTGTATAGGTTTCTGAGGCTGTAAATCTTTAAGGGAGCAGAAAGCCTCATCTTTCTCCCATGGAACAGCTTGTAGTTTCGAACTGCTGACCTTGAGATTAGCAGCCCGATTCATAATCACTATATTGGACATTGATTAGAAGTTGCAAAATTATATTTTTAGCACACCCAAGGCTGTCAAGTTTCCTCCTAGGCTTGAACAGCTAAGTTACAAGCATGAGATCAAATCTATTTTATTTCTCTAACCAAAGGTGGGAAATTAATACTTGTTGTCAAGGAACATGGACATTCATTTTTTATCCTTTTAGAAGTGGGAGTAGGTGGATATTCAAACATACAAGGGGGCTTCAAAAATTTCATGAAATATAGAATGAAAAGATAATGGGATTTTCCTTGAATTTTTTGAAGGTCGCCTTTGCTTCTTCTATATTTCAACAACCACAAATAGACAAACAGGCTACTTTTAAACATGTGATTTCTCCCAAATCACACCAAGTTGGAGCTGGATGGCAGATTGCTCCATTCTTGACGATTCAAAATGTAAAAAAAAAAAATCATGACAAATTGTTCCTACTCCCTAGTCTCTCTGAGCCAATAATTTACAATATGGGATGGGTTAACTCCTCTTTACGTCTTCTAAATCCTGAGAAAATCGATGGCAGGCTCTGTCTGAACGGCCAATTTGACCCCATGGACCTGATCTTATAAGATGAGCTTTCTCACTGCCCCTGACATTAGACACAGGCTGTCTGTCACTCAAAATCTTGACTTCTTGAAAGCAAAAATGTTAAAAATAAACTTTTTCAAGACGGAAACCCTGCCAAAGCTAGCCCAAATGTTTTCCTTCTGTGTTAAATTGGATTCTGTCTGGCAGGTCTTAATAAATTTAAGTCAGGGATAAGAATTTGGTAAACAGCTTTATTTGTCAAAATCATCTCTTAGGAAATGAGAGAATTTTGGAATTTGGCTTTTGTGTCAATGATAACACCTAACATTTGTTTGGTGTATAGTTCTGATGTCATTTATAAATTCTACACAACACATTTATAAGATTGGTTTCACTCGATCTTATTTCATCTTATGGATAGGGGGTGGGTGGGAAATGAACATTAAAGTGTGCAGATCTCTTGTCCATGGTCACACCGTAAATGAGCGGTTCAAAACCCAGGAAGGCCTGACTGGCTTCATAGCCGATGTTCTCAACCATTATGCCCCAGTGCCCTTTCTCCGTAGCAGCCACCATATTCCAGCCCAATGAAGTTCAATGATGGATGCTCGAGCTTATTCTTATCATTGAATCCCTAACATTTTGCTGCTGACTCTTGTTCTCCCCAACACTGTTCTAACGCTTCACCACCACCCTGAACCTGAACCTGAACCTGAATGACAAAGTCCTGCTCCCTTGCACTGACTCTTCCATGAGTCCTCACCCAGTTTTTCTCAATTTCCCCTATTACTAGAGCCTCATGAAAGCCATACTGTTGTTGTGGCTCTTGAATTGGCTCTGACTCATGTGGACCTAAGGAGCTCTGGTAGTATGTTGTTGTTGTTAAGTGCCGTCGAGTCGGTTCCGACCCATAGCGACCCTGTACAGGGTTTCCGAGGGTGTACATCTTTACGGGAGTAGAAAGCATCATCTTTCTCCCACAGAGCAGCTGGTAGTTTCGAACCGCTGACATTAAGGTTTGCAGCCCGATTCGTAACCACTACGCTACCAGAGCTCCTTAGTATAATGGTTATGAATTGGGCTACGAACCTCAGGGTCAGCAGTTCAAAACTTCCAGCTGTTCCGCAGGAGAAAGATGAGGCTTTCTGCTTCTGTAAAGATTTACAGCCTTGGAAATCCTGTACAGGGTCGCTATGAGTTGGAACTGACTCCACGGCACATAACAACAACAACCAGGTTAGGAAGAAGTACATGTGGACCATTTCTGAATGGTTAGCCGCTGAAAACCTTATGAATAGCAGTGGAACATTATCAGATATAGTGCTCGAAAATGAGCCTCTGAGGTTGGAAGGCACTCAAAATACAACTGTGGAAGAGCTGTTTCCTCAAAGTAAAATGACCTTAATGAGGTGATGCAGCACAACTTAAAATGGAAAGAAACAGCTGAAAACATCCATTAATATTTGGAACCTGAAAAGTAAGAAGTATGTATCTAGGAAAACTGAAAGTCATTAAAAAAAAAAAAAAAAAATGAAATGCATAAAGACAGATGTCCTAGGCATTAGTGAGCAGAAATGGACTGGTATTGGCCATTTTGAATCATACAATCATATGGTTTATTATGCAAAGAATGACAAATTGAAGAAGAATCCCATTGCATTCACCATCAAAAACCACTTCAACATCTATCATGAAGTACAATGCTGTCTGTGATAGGATAATATCCACATGCCTACAAGGAAGACCTGTTCATATTACTATTATTAAAATTTACACAGTAGTACATCAAAACAGATGGAGCTCTGGTGGCATAGTGGTTACAAATTAGGCTGTGAACTGCAAGGTCAGCAGTTCGAAACTACCAGCTGTTCCATGGGAGAAAGATGAGGCTTTCTGCTCCCATAAAGATTTACAGCCTCGGAAACCCTGTACAGGGTAGACTATGAGTCGGAACCGACTCCATGGCACATAACCACCACATCAAAAGGGAGCTGCTGCCAGAAAGTCAAGCCAGATCAGTAGAGAATGTGAAAAGAGGAATATCATTGTGGACCTCAGATGGACCTTGGCTAAAAGTACAGAATATCAGAAAGAAGTTTATTTGTGCTTTATTGACTATGCAAAGGCATTCGACTATGTGGATCATAACAAACCTTGGGTAATATTGCCAAGAATGGGTATTCCGGAACACTTCATTGTGCTCATGAGGAACATATACATAGACTAAGAGGCAGTTAGTTATTCAAACAGCACAATGGGATACTGAATGGTTTAAAATCAGGAAAGGTGTGTGTCATGGTTGTATTCTTCCACCACATTTATCCAATCTGTATGCTGATCAAATAATCTGAATGCTGAATTATAAGAAGAACATGGCAACATTCACTAACAGCATGTGATATGTAGATGACACAGCTTGCTTGCTGAAAGCAAAGAGGACTTGAAATACTTACTGATGAAGATCAAAGACTACAGCTTTCAGTATAGCTTGCATATCAATGTAAAAAACAAAAATACTGACAACTGGGCCAATAAATAACATCATGATAAATGGTGAACAGATTGAAGTTGCCAACAGATTTAATTTGCTTGGATCCACAATCAATGCTCATGGAAACAACAATCAGGAAATCAGATGACATATGATGCACTGGAAAATCTGCTACACAAGACTTCTCTAAAGTGGTCAAGAGTAAAGATGTCAGTTTGAGAACTAAGGTTTGCCTGATCCAAGCCATGGTATTTTCCATAGCCTTAGGCACATGTGAAAGTTGGACAATGAATAAGGAAGACCATAGAAGAATTGATGCATTTGAATTATGGTGTTGGCAAAGAATATTAAAAGGAGAAAGATAAGGCTTTCTGCTCCCGTAAAGATTTACCGCCTCAGAAACCCTGTACGTGGTCGCTATGAGTCGGAACCGACTCCACGGCACATAACAACAACAACAACATGATCAAACAAATCTGTCTTGGAATAAATACAAACTGCTCATTAGAAGCAAGGATGGTAAGACTTCGTCTCTCCTGTTTTGGACATATCATCAGAAGTGACCAGTCCCTGGAGAAGGACTTCATGTTTGGAAAAGTAGAAGGCCAGTGAAAAAAAAGGAGGAATTCCAATGAGATGAACTGACATGATAGCAGCAGCAATGGCTCAGACATAAACCAATGGTGAGGATGGCACAGAATGTGGCAGTCTTTCGTTCTGTTGTACTATGAGTCAGAGATGACTGGATGGCTCCTAACAACAACAAAGCTGCTACCCAAAAGGTTGGAGGATTGAGACCACTCAAAAGCACTTCCAAAGAAAGGCCTGGTGATGTATTTTAGACAAATCAGCCATTGAAAAGTACGTGGAGCACAGTTCTACTATGACACACATCAAGACAACTTGACAGCAACAGGTTTGGTTTTCAATTTTCAGGAATATAAAGGACCATAGATGTGTCTAGCGCCAGACACTGCACATGGAGAATTTCACTGGCCCGCATACGATTTGATACCTAAGTTATTAGCCCTGTTGTCACGTATAAGGACAGGAGACTCACTCTGAAAGACCAAGGAGCTTGATTGAGGTTGCACAGCTACTGGTATGAGAACCAACAGTGCACTCATTACCATGACGTCCTGCCCCTAGAGTTCAGTTAGAAGCCAAAAGAATGATCCTGCCTCAGGACTGTTTTGGTTATTTCTCATCATCTTATCCTTCCACAAGCTTCCATTTAGAGAAAATTGAAGGGAGGACCAATTCTTGTAACTGTCAACACAAATCAATTAAAGCCGACTTGGTCCCTGGTTTCAACCTCAGGCTTTGCAAGTGGGAAAGAAACAGACATCTTTCAGGACTTCAGCAATTACTATAGGACAGATGAAGGACTGTAGGACAGATGAGCAAAAAAAGGTTCAGATCTGTCACCACTTCCTCCACCAACTGTTTGTTTCTGGTCCCCACACCTGTACTTAACACCACCTGACTCCAGTTTTCAGGTAAAAATTGGCCTGGCTTTCACAAGGAATCTGGGAAAATATACATGCACAATCCCTTTTCACAGTAAGAAATGAGGAGCAAAGACGTTGTTGAGTCAACTAGACTGGGGTTCAAATCCTGCCTCTGCCTTTTACTGGCTAAAGGGGCTACGTAGATTCTTGGTTATTGTTTTTCCTTCAATAAAGCAGGGAAGACGAAGAAGATGATGATGTCATCTTATGACCTCTGCTGAGAGACAAACAAGGTATGTCTGTAAACATCAAAACCAAAAATCAAATCAGGTTCTGTCGAGTCAACTCTGACTTTTGGCAACCCTGTGTGTATCATGAAAGAGCTGAGAGACATTGAACTTTCAATGGCTGATCATTCAGAAGTAGACCACCAAGCCTTCTCCCAAGAGATCACTGGATAGACTTGAGCTGACAACCTTTTGGTTAGCTGTCAAGCACACTAACTGTGCAGAAAAGAGACATCTCTTTGACTTCAGTAGCAGTGAAATGCTACCTAGGAGCCCACTGCAATAGGGAATCTCTGCTGAAATATTCAAATCCATTCTGTCTGACCTCAATGCCCACCTTGTTCCATTCATCTACATGACCTCTGAGCAAGTCTATTATACTGTTTGTGATTTATTTTAAAGCCTTTTATTATTTCAGAATTAATAGTGTACTGAATTTGTATGGTTCTAATTTAAAATTTGGGAGAAAGATGAGGATTTCTGCTCCCGTAAAGATTTACAGCCTCGCAAACCCTATGCAGGGTCACTGGAATGGACTCCAGGGCACATAACAACAACAAATTTAAATTTAACCTTTCTCTGAGGGATGAATGGTTAACATTTGCATAACTTAAACTTAAATCAGCATTCTAGGGGTGGTTATTAACATTTGAAGTATACCAATTAGGAATTCACATGTGAGGAGTGCTTGTGTCTGTTGTTAAGTGTCATCCAGTCAGTTCTGACTCATGGGGGACCCTGTGTAGGGTTTCCAAGGAGCAACTGGTGAGTTTGAATCTCACACTGTGTGGTTCAAACTGACCTTGCAGTCCCGTGCTTCATCCTACAGTGCCACACCAGGACTCTACAAGTGACAGTTGTTGCTGTTGTTGTTGTTGTTGTTATGTGCTGTGGAGTCGATTCTGACTCATAGTGGCCCTTTACAAGGTTTCGAGGCTGTAAATCTTTACAGGAGCAGAAAGCCTCCTCATTCTCCCATGGAACAGCTGGTAGTTTAGAACTGCTGACCCTGAGGTTAGCAGCCCGATTCGTAACCACTATACTACCAGAGCTCCTTATGAGTGGTGGTTAATTAGTATTTAAAGAGCACAGCTGTAAGCACTTTAAATATTGCTAATACAGATCATTCCTGATTTAAGAGTGTTGATAATTTTGTCAGAAATCCATTCTGATATAAATATGATACCTCTTTTTTTTTTCCATTAATATCAACTTGTTATCAGTATCTTTGTAAATATGATGTTCAGTTATCTTTGGGAGTTGGCATCATTACATATAAACTTACAGCTATATTTTAATGCATATATAAATCATAAAGATTTACTCCCATGATAATGAAGGGTCAGACAACTTCGGCATTTTGCCAGTTGCAGTAATAATTCTGCTTGTGGAACTTTCTGGATCATCTGGATTATCCCTGGGATAATTTCTAGCCAAAAAATAGGGTCCTTTGCTCTGTTTCTTCATATATTTTGTGGTAATATCTTGCTGCGTCCAAATCTGCCTACTGAAATAAGCAAAATGGTCAGCATTTGAATTGATGTTTTCAAGCAACTGAAACCCCTGATCTAGTTTAGAAAAAAATCCAGCTAATCCTTACATTGTACAAAAATCTGACAATCACTCTCCTTCCTCTTCTTCAGTTCTTTTTTCTTCAGCAATTCTTTCTCTTCAGAATCCTGATCAATTGTCCTTTTTTGTAATCTACAAATTATTCCACATCCATGACATCAAGTTCGAAATCCAGTGTTCTTGCCATCTGGAGGATTTTTCCACTGAGCTCTTGTATCATATTGATCATATTGATCATACTATCCTGATCAAGGAGCTCTGGTAGCATAGTGGATATGAATCGGGCTGCAAACCTTAAGGTCAGCAGTTCGAAACTACCAGCTGTTCCACGAGAGACAGATGAGGCTTTCTGCTCCCATAAAGATTTATAGCCTCGGAAACCCTGTACAGGGTCTCTATGAGTCAGTTACGACTCCACGGCACATAACCACCACCATCCTGATCAAAACTGAGTATGTTCACATAACTCAGCAATTCCCCACCCCCACCCACATTCCGTACATACTTTTTCCGCAACTTCCTCTAGGAAGATGCAATGTTTCAGATACACTGACAGTTGTTAAGTGTGGTTCATCATAACTGAATTATGTTCTAACTCGGGGAATACCTGTATTGCTTCTTTGCATAGAGGAGTCATTTATTTCCATAAGGAGAATTAAGAACTTGCCTCTGGCAAGTGAGCAATGCCAAATAAATATGATTGGTTTGTAATACTATATGGGCATCTCTACTCCTTCACAAACAGGACTTGGGAGTAGCACTCAGGTCCAGAGTTCTTTAAGTCCCTATGTCCTCCACTTCCAGAAGAGTCCATGATACAGTTAGAAGATGGACCAACGCTGACATCCACATACTACTATGCATTCAATAGCCTTAACTATGTATGTTATCATTTAACAACGTTTCATTGAACAAACATATACTGAGTGCTCACATACTGAGATATGAGGATCCGAAAGAAATACATAGGCTCACCCTTACTTCTCATGACCTCTGGCATCAATAAACTAGCCAATTTGACCTGCCATCAAGACAAGCAAACAATCGATCACAACTCTGATGAGGTTAAAGGCAGAATATCAAGAAAACAAAAAGAAAACTGGTAATGTTGCAAGAATTCTGAGAAGCTTTCCCAGAAGGGGTAATAGTTGAGAAGAGTTTTAAATAAAGAATAGGACTTGTGCAGGGTACATGTACTCACAGTTTCCCAGCTTGTTTTTGACATCGCAAAACTTCCCAAGGTCAAGAACCACAGCCCTCTCTTATCACATCAGGAATCTGAGTTATCCACAGGGTGGGACCCAATATTTAGAACTTAATGGCAGACACAGGAAGGAAAAGTATATTAAACAAGAAAGGGAAAGAAACAGAAAACACACACATGGGGGAGCTGGAAATGGCGGAAGCCCCACATCCCTGAGGCAGGAAGTGTCAATCTGCCTATTTGTGTTTGCTGGTATAAACTATACTGAGTCTTTAAAAATTAATCCTTTTCATCTGGGATGCCCCAGCTGTGTTAAATTTCCAAGCCTTTTCCTTGACTTTTATGAGCTTGGGTCTCTAACAGGGGCTGATCTGAGAGTACATGATGTCCTTTCATTGTTAGGATGAGGTAAACAGCAATTTGAAAACTCAACTCAGGTTCTGGACTCTCTGGCAGGTTATCCTCTGAATAACAAAGTACAGTATTAAGGCAAGATCCAATGACAACGACAACACATCATACATGAGCAATTAGTAAGTGTCAGGCACTATACTAAGTGCTGCTTCTGTGTTAATCCACAATTCAATAAGGCAGGTACCATTATCATAATTCTGTAACAGATGAGAACAGCAAGCTCAGTCATAACTGCAAAACCAGCAGTACTGGTACCCATGCACCACACAATGTGGCCTGCGAGAGACGGGCAGCAGGTGTTTCTGGGAGCCAACATACACAAAAAGTGAGTCTATTGCCATATTTGTGAACATTGTGTTTTGTCTATCATTAAGACTCCTGTGGCACGCTGGGTGATCCACTCTTCCTACCCGATGAGTCATATTAGCATCTTGCATAGAGTCTGCATATAAGGCACTTCTGCCTCGCCTGCTGTAAAATGACTAACTTACTAATAAAAGCAATGCCTTTCACTGTGACTGGTGCCAACCCGAGTCTCTAAGTGCCAATGGCCTGTTGGCTTTTCCCACCAACTTTTCTGGATGGCTCTAAGTCGACAAACCACCCAGACTGCTGCAAATGTTACTTGGAGAAGAAGAGCGTGTGCCAGGAGCAACAGGAAAGAGGGCCCACCCTCATTGCAGTTGGAGCTGTCCTAAATAAATCCATCCTCCAACGTAAGTTAATTATCCTTACTTGGGATTCTTATGAAGCTTGCAACTGCCAAGTACTTTAAGATCAATTTTACAAGCGCTGGCGCTGTAAGATTGTACTGGCCATTTACAGAGACAGGAAAGGCAGATACAGAGGCCCGGTGACTTGCACAAGAGTGGGGAAAGCAGGTACTTAGAGGTAGCCTCACAGTCCAAAACCACTCAGGTCCAGTGTGTCCAATCATTAAACCGGTTGGCAAAAGAGCACCGGCCTGTATTTTGGTTTCTCACTTGCCAGGAGATTTCAAATGGCTCTGTTAGGATTGCAACGGTCAACTTTTAACTCCTAAAAATCCAAAAAGGCTCAGTGGTTGAAGAAACCAAAGCGAGAGGACTGGATATCCTCTACCTTAAATGCCTAACAATTACAAAGGATAACTGCTGTTGTTCCTTGTGGCACCCAGCTCATGGCAAATCCCTACACAATAAAAGAAGTTGCTGCCAGGTCATGCATCCCCATGAGTGGCTGTAGACTGGACCATTTTGTGCTTTCACTGGCTGATGTTCAGAAGCAGATGGCCAGGACTAAAGAACCTGAAAGCTGTTCAGCATCGTAGCAATACACAAGCTACCAAGGACTCTGCATGAGTACACAAGCCTAAAGTCATCTGAAAGAGTTGTTGTTGTTGTTGTTAAGTACCATGGAGTCAGTTCCGACTCATAGTGACCCTGCACAGGGTTTCCAAGGCTGTAAATCTTTATGGAAGCAGAATGCCTCATCTTTCTCCCGCGGAACCGCTGGTAGTATCGAACTGCAGACCTTCATGTTAGCAGCCTGATTCATAACCACTACGCTATCAGAGCTGCTTACCTTAAAAAATGTAGAGCTTTAAAGTTACAAAGACCACTTCACTGTGGCATGAACACTGACAAATGACCTATCTTCCTTGAGCTTTCAGCTTTCCCATCTACCAACATCCTCCCAGGGCTAGCACAACAGACTTCTTTATGAAAAAAGAGAAAAAGGTGTCCTCTGGATGGAGTAATTCCAACAAAGCACCCTCTTTCTTCACTGACCAACATGCACAACCATACTCTCTCCTAAGCACTGATTATAAGAAGTTTTTGAGAAAATGTGAACAAAGTTAGGCATCCTTCAGATTTAAACATCACTCCCTTACAGGGTCTTTCTTG
This sequence comes from Chrysochloris asiatica, assembly GCF_000296735.1. Lineage (NCBI taxonomy): Eukaryota > Metazoa > Chordata > Mammalia > Afrosoricida > Chrysochloridae > Chrysochloris > Chrysochloris asiatica. The sequence goes on from NW_006408566.1 coordinate 11,332,743, forward strand.
ATCTTTCAGAACAGACCCTGCTACCAAATGCTCCCAGAAGATTTCAAACAATGTCCTGTACTGTTTTTCTTGTTAAACACGTTTCATCTGAAAATTCTTATTCAGTGTCAGTCCTCTCTGTCAAACTGTAAGCTCAGTGAAGGTAGACCTTAAGTGTGTCATAATTCGCTCAGAGTTCAATATACAACCCAGCTCATCAAGCTCTTGTCGAATGCCAAAAAAAAAGAATGTATTTGGAGTTGGAGGCAGTGGGCTGAACGAGATGACACTAACACTCAGAAGGATAAACTGAGTCCTCCACCTATCCCTTCCAGTTAGGACTATCGTGACCACTAGATCCCGAGTCACAGATTGGAGGCAAATATTGAAAAATGGCCTCTTATTTCTTAAACCTTGTTATATTTATTTTAAATTTATTGTTGTTGTTAAGGGTCATCATCATCTTGATCCCAACTCATAGCAACCCTGGATAGGGTTTCTAACGAGCAGTTTGTGGGTTGGAACCACTGACCTTGTAATTAGTAGTCCAGTGCTTATCCTTATAACCAAACCCACTGTCATCAAGTTGATTCCAATTCATAGCGACCCTGTATAGTGTTTCAGACACTGTGAATCCTTATGGGAGCAGATTGCCTCAGTTTGTCCTGAGAAGTGGTTGGTATGTTTGGCCCACCAACCTTGTGGTTAGCATCCCAGCACTTAGTAGCAGTAGGCCTCCTTCATTTATAATAAAGATGGAATTGATTCATTTAATCAATAAATGTTCATTGAGTGCCATATATATACCAGATCCTTTTCTATCAACTAGACATATAATTGGGAGCGGACTTATACATGGTCAGCAAATAAACAAGAAAACTCCAGATAGCAGTAAGCATGTGGTAGTGGTGGTGGCAGTTGTATGCAATCAAGTTGGTTCTGACCGTTAGCACCCCTGTGTATAGGATTTCTGAGGCTGTAAATCTTCACAGGAGCTTCATCTTTCTCCACTGGTAGATTCAAAGTACTGACCTACCAGGCCTACTTAGTGATAAGTGTATGAAGAAAGATAAAATTAGGTAGTGTCAAAGGTATGGTAAAATGTAAGCAAGAACATGGTGACTTTCTATTAAGTTGTTGCTGTTGATAAGTGCCATTAAGTCTGTCCTGACTCATAGCGACCCTATATAGGGTTTCCAAGGAGTTGGGGGAAACTCTATGTGGCAAGTTATTTTCAACCAGGAAAAAGACCTTGGGAAACAACATTCTAAGCAGAGGGGAAAGTGCAAATGCCCCAGGTCACTCAATTTAGTCCATCCCAGACACAGAAGTTTGAAACTACCAGCTGTTCCACGGGAGAAAGATGAGGCTTTCTGCTCCCATAAGACTTACAGCCTCAGAAACCCTCTACAGGGTAGCTATGAGTCAGAACCGACTCCACGGCTCATAACCACCACCACCAGAAACAGAAAGGTGAATGTGGGTGGAGCCCAATAAATCCGGGGTCGGGGTGGGAAGTAAGAAGCAAGAGGGGATGGTAGGAAAATGGGAATGGACCATATCAAGTATGGACTTGTAGTTTGGGGTCATGGGTTTGGATTGACCCCTGAATGCAATGGGAAATCACTGGAGAATTTTAAGAAATAGAATGAATGATTCAGTTTACATTTTAATAAAATCACTCCGGATACCCTGTCAAGAGGAATGTGAGTACAGGCAGGAAGCCATTACAATAATTTAGACTAGAGATGAGTGGTTTGGACTAAGGTGATAGCTGGGCAAGAAAAGATAGATGTAAGGCATAATTTAGGGGCAACAGGACAGAATTTATTGATGGCTGTAAGTAAAACAAGAGGGAAAGAAAAACCAGGAATGATGTAATCCAAAAGAAAATAATCTACAACGATCCTCGTGATCACGTGTGGCGCTGTGGGCTAATGCGTCAGACTGCAAAATCGTTTGAACTGCAAGGTCGGTGAGTCAAGCTCACCAGCTGCTCCTTGGAAACCCTATACAGGGTTGCTATGAGTCAGAACCGACTCCACAGCACAACACCACCACCACCACTAACCTAAAGGTTAAGGGTTTGAATTCACCCAGAGGCATCCTGGAAGAAAGATCTGGCAATCTGCTTCTATAAAGATCACAGCCAAGAAAGCCCTACGAATCGCTTACACTTTGTAATGCACAGGCTCACCATGAATCAGGATCAGCTGGGCAGCAATGGGTTTGATTTTGTTGTTGTTTTTTTTCCAGAGGGACCACATTATTTGCTCAGAGCTCTTAAAACTATCAACAGTGAATGTCTAATAAAGATGACGCCATTTTTCTAATGGCTGATCATTTCATCTTTCTTGGCCCTGTGTTTGGCACTGGGGAGATAAAGGGGCATATCAGACATGAGCCTGGCCTTCCTAGAGTTTATATTCACAACTTTACATATGCTTGTTACTTTATAAATGTTCAGAAAACTCTTACAGGCAGTGAGCGCTTCATTTGATCCTGCTGGCAACCATATAAGGAGCTTAAATAGATGCTCATCTGCCAGGTGAGCGTGATCAGATGCGTTCTATCACTTGGCCCAGATCTGCAGCAGAAGTGGCAGTTCTTGTGTCACTACATCCCGTTGTGTGGATTAAATAGCACACTAACGAACAAAGAAGGAAAGAAGAAAAAAGAGTCTATTCAGTGCCAAGTACAATTTAGTTCTTCCTAATTTCAACTTCTCCAGCAGCCAGATACAATGTGCTGAAAAACACGTCTTAACCTAGTCATGTATCCTAGACAATTCTAACTGTCCTGCATTTGAGGTAAGGATGTTTCAGAAATAATCATTTTCACACCCCCTCGCCCTAAAGTGTGTACTTCGTTGTTGAAGAATAAACACTGATTTCTCTGTGAAGGTGGGGAAAAAAAAAAAAAA
>NW_006408566.1:11335744-11412048 GCF_000296735.1 Chrysochloris asiatica
GGGGGGGGGGGGGCGTACCCTTATTGTCTCCATTAACAAATGAAGAAACTGAGGCTCAGAGAGATTATGTGACTACTCCAAACTACCAGGATTGGGTGACTGCAATACCACTCAACTTCTTAAATTTTTCCCAGGGTCTGGGACCCTGTTCCAGGGAAAGCTGCTGAGCTGCCCTCTCAGGATCCAAGCGCTCTCCTGGCAAATTCAGCACCCTGTGAGCTAAGTAGGGGCAAGAACCAACACTAGGAAGCCCCAGGGCAGGCATCATGTACAATCTGTTTTACATCAGTCACCCGGAGTTATTTCTGCCCCATGATCTCACATCCCCTGTGACCTGATGGGATGTGACAGGGCCAACTGAGAAGGCCCTATTAGCAGCAGAGGAAGCCTGCAGTTGTCTTCATTATGATTACTATCAATTTCAACTAGTTCTTTTCCACTAGAACCACTACCAATTTCTAAGCCTGATTGGTCAACAACTGGGATTACAGACTAAAATCCAGGTTGACCAGATTAGGAGGTGCTAGGCCTTGCACAGGAGTCCTGGTATAGCACTGTAGGCTAAACACTCGACTATTATGGTAAGTTGAACCACAAGGTCTGTGGTTCAAACTCATCAGCTGCTCCTTGGGAACCCTGTATATAGGGTCACTATAAGTAAGAATCGAGGTGACTGTACTTAGTCTTCAGTTTCCTCTTCTCTTAAATGTGCATAACAAAACCGCCAATGTCACAGGGCTACATTGGAATCGAGGATGATCTGCACAGAATCCAGGACACATGGGGAAAAAAAGCCTGTTCTTGTCAGCAGCAGCAAAAGTCCTAAAAAGAACAGCCTGTCGTCTTCATTTGCAACCTTCTTCCATTTCTAGGAGATGTGAGCAGCTGAACTTTTTATGAAAGCCAGTAAATTTAGAACTAAGAGGATTCTGAAACAGCTCTCCAATTCTGTTGCAAAGAGATGGGTGTTTAGCCGAAAATCCTTGACTTCATCGTAAACCCATTACATTTACCTCTAAAATGTGTCCTAAGTGAACAGTTAACTAGATACCAGAGGTGGCTAACTTTATAGACTTGTGAAAGTAAAATAATCACTTTCATAAGAGCTACAAAGTTGAAAAGGCTTTCCATTTATGAAGAACAACAGGCAAGTGAATTTATGGTGCCTTATCTGTGAAACTGAAGGCGCTCTGGTTACACATCAGGCTTCTAACCTCAGGGCCAGCAGTTCAAAACTACCAGCTGTTCTGTAGGAGAAAGATGAGGCTTTCTGCTCCCGTAAAGATTTACAGTCTCAGAAACCCTAATCAGGGTTGCTATGAGTCGGAACCGACTCCACGGCACATAACAACAACGACAACAACAATATCTGTGAAACTGAGGTAATATTTTCTTCCTTAGGAGTTCTGGTGTGGCTCTGTAGGATAAACATTGGACACTAACCACAAGGTCAGAAGTTCAAAGCCTACTCCTCAGAAACACTATACAGGGTCACAACACTATTTAAAGGAAGCGCATCCCCAATAATATTTTAAGTGCTTTTCAACTTGAGGGGCTCATCTTCCAACAATATATCTGACAAATATTCTGGTGCTTATAGTGTTTCAATGCTACTCATAAGTGTTCAGTGGCTAACTATTCTGAAGTAATCAGCCTCTCCTCCTTGCTAGTCTGTCTTAGCCTGGAAGCTCAGCTGAAACCTGTCTATCATGGGTGACCCTGCTGGTATTTAAAATATCAATGATATGGCTTTCAGTATTACAGCCACACACAGGCCACCACAGTACGACAAACTGATAGCAGTAGATAACACCAAACTGGCTTCACCAAAAGGTCTGTATATCTCATGGGCACAGAACATTCTCAGAGTCATAAAAAGGCCCCAAAGAGCTATAAATCAGAGTAGAAGCTCGTAAGACACCCTCTCATTCCTGTCTACTGCTGAAGGGGGCATAATTTTTCATTGTTAAAAATGTGTATTTGTAGTTTTGTTTGTTTTCATTCCCATGAGGTTTTGCACACCCAGCCTTATTTATTAACCACCGCAGTCCTGGATGGGTAGGGCAGAATTTTTTATCTGTTTTACTACAAGCACACTTAGAGAGAGGCAAAGTCATTTAACTAGGGCTGCAGAGTGTGCCTGTAAATGAGCTCTGAGGAGAACAGAGGTCTCCTGAGTTCTAGCCCATCACATTTTCTACTACACCTTTTGAGTTATGTTCCTAGGAGGAAAACTTGCCTTCAAGACTTCCTTAACTTCAAGTTCTGTTCTGTGTTAAGAGCCAGGAGTCCTGGTGTGACACTGTAGGATAAGCACTGAACCACAAGGTCATTTGAACTGCAAGGTTGGTGGTTCAAACTCACCAGTCGCTCCTGAGAAACTCTATAGAGTGTCAACAAGAGTCAGAACTGACTGGACTGCATTTAACAGCAATAAGCTTAGTTATTGGGCCTGGAGAGTTCAATTCTCAGATTCCCATCGGTAGCCATAGTAGGAACAACAATACCAGAGCTTGGGGCTATGGCCAAATGCAGGGATGCTTCCTCTTGTGATGTGAAAGTAACACCATGTTCCTGTCTTTCCTTGTATTTCCTTTGCTATTTGCTGAGAGTTCAGAAACCTTTTTACTTTTCGAGGGTACTTGGCTGGGTAGCATTACATCACCATCACATGGGAGCTTATTAGAAATGCAGAAAATCAGTCCCCACTCTAAACCCCCAAAATAAATCCACTGCCATTGAGTCATTCTGACTCATAGCAACTGTGTATATGGTTTCTCAGACTGAATCTTTAAGGGCGCAGAACATACCAATCAGGACCTGCATTTTAACATGATTCCTAGGTATTTCATATGCACATGACCATTTAATAAGCACTGTTCTCAACAACTCAAAATGCGCTAATCAACAGTCAATGTAGAATAACAATAATCACATTGGTAGTTAAAAAGAACACCAAACCTGTTGCCATTTCATTGATTATAACTTATAGTGACCCTACAGTACAAAGTAAGGAGCTCTGGTAGCATAGTGGTGACAAGTCGTACCGCTAACCTCAAGGTCAGCAGTTTGAAACTACCAGTCATTCCATGGGAGAAAGATGAGGCTTTCTGCTCCCGTAAAGATTTACAGCCTCAGAAACCCTGTGCAGGGTCGCTATGAATTGGAATCGACTTCATAGCACACCACCACCACTACCACCATCAGTACAAGGTTTCCAAAATTATAAATCTTTATGTGAGCAGACAGCCTCATCTTTCTGTAGGCCTTAGGATGTGATAACTAAGTTCCTTCAACCTTCAATTCTCTATTCATTAGTGTCAGCAGCATCTGATCGTAGTGCCTGGCACATGCTGTTAACGTTGTTAAGTGCCGTCGAGTCAGTTCAGACTCATAGTGACCCTGCATAGGATTTTCGAGGAGTGGCTGGTGAGCTTGAACTGCTGACCTTGAGGTTCAAACCGACTTTGAAGTCCAGTGTATTAACCCGCAGGGCCACATCAGAGTTCCAAGTACAAACCAGGCACACCGACCCTGCTTAGTTTCCGGATCAGATTATATCAGACGCTTTCAGGTTGGCATGTCTGTTTGTTGTTAAGTGCTGTTGGGATGGTTCTGACACATAGCGACGCTGTATAGAGTTTCTCCGAGGAGCAACTGGTGAGTCTGAAACGCCAACCTTGTGGTTCAAACCAACCTTATAGTCTTCTTATCTAACAGCACCCCACCAGGCCTCCTGGTACATACTTGTTGTTAAGTGCATTAAATGATAGTAGCAGTAGAATTAATTAATGGTCTGTTACTTAATAAATAGTCCATTTGTAACATCTGTCCTTTTCTCCTACTGCTCCATTCTCTGAAGACATCAGTAAATGAGTACACATACAGGATTCAGAAGAGTGCCTGGCACATGGTGAGTACTGAACAAGTGGTAGGTATTATTATTAATAGACCATGTAGGTCACTGCATTGACAACTGCCCACTTTGGGGTGGGAAGGAATGTGTCACATGGACCACCTTGGAACCACGTGAGAATGTTATTTGGATGAAGGAAGGCAAACTTATCTTAAGAAACAGTCACTCTGGATCGTACTTTGTAATGCATTGAAAAATGACTACGGCGGATTCCAGGGAAATGATTAAGTGTCCAGGAGAGGTGGGCTGACAGATTATCAGTGTTGGTATGTAAGCTATGCTTGGCATAGTAGCAAAATGCAAAGTACTTCCTCATATCTGTATCTGCCTGGCTTTTACTTTTGATAGGAAGATAAGAGACCCTAGGGTAATAAATCATAGTGTAGAGAATGGCTTGATGGACAGGCCTACTCAATCTAGTCAGACAGACACTTGTGGTTCAAAGGTAGCTTAAACATTAATGAGTCTTCAGTGTTAACTAGTTCCCCTTCATACCTAGTTCTTTCTCACTTATACTGAGGTTGTTCTTGTTCCTCCTTAACCCATACCTAGACGGTTTTCTTCTATTTGTTCTAAAGGAGCTCTGGTAGCGTAGTGGTTATGAACCGGGCTGCTAACCTCAGAGCCAGCAGTTCGAAACTATCAGCTGTTCCATGGGAGAAAGAAGAGGCTTTCTGCTCCCATAAAGATTTACAGCCTTGGAAACCCTGTACAGAGTTGCTATGAGTCGGAACTGACTCCACGGCACATAACCACCACCACCTACTTGTTCTCAGCTGCTGTAGTCACTCATGTAGAAAGGATGATCATGATCATTTGTGGATCAGGCCATTGTGATTCACAGGATTTTCACTGACTGGTGTCAGAATAGGATAAAGAATGTTGGGAGGTAAAGGCACATGTGACCTCCGACTCATAGGAATCCACCTTAGCAATCTCCAGGCCTTTCTTCCTAGTCCATCTTAACATGTAAGTTTCACTGAAACCTACTCAGTGTCAGAGCAACAAGACTCTACTGGCAGATGGGCAGTAACTGAGCTTGAGGAGCATCTACCACAGAACCACCACCTCCCTCTCCTTTCTACGTGGGCTACTGTCCTGTGTTTTACAGTCAAGACTGACTCATAGCAACCTTGGAGGACAGAGGAGAACTGTCTCATAGGGTTTCCAAGGCCATCATCTTTACTGGAGCAGATAGCTACATCTTTTCTCTCTCTGGTGAGTTGTGGGTGGGTTTGAACCACTAACCTTTCAGTTAGCAGCCATGTGCTTAACCAGTTTGCCACCAAGGTTTCTTTCTATGCAACCCAATTTCATGGAATAGATTCCAACTATAAGTAGCACTGCAAGAATAAGGTAACTCTTTAGTTAAACCAAAATAGTTGCTGTCAAGTGGATTCCAACTTGAAGCATCTGGCTTACAGTGACCCTATTGGACACAGTAGAACTGACCCCATAAGGTTTCCTAGGTTGTAAGTCTTTGGATGCAGACTACCATATCTTTTACCCATGGAAGAGTTGGTGGGTTTGAACCTTTCAGTTAACAGCAGAGTGCTTAATCATTGAGCCATCAGAGCTCCTCCAGTAACCCAATTGTTAAGTGTTGTTAAGTTGGTTCCAACTCATAGCAACCCTATATAAGATTTCCAAGAAGCAGATGGTGGGTTTGAACTACTGACCTTGTGGCTTGCAGCCCAGTGCTGATCCTAGAGCACCATACAAGAAGAGCTCCAACCTACCCCTAGCGACCAATACTTCCTGCCTCACTCCTTGGACAGCTGGGTGATGTTTTATCAGTTAATTTTTTTCTATCAACTTCCCAAATGATACTAAAAGCTCCAACAGCACAGAGTACATCTTACATTTCTTTGACCTCTCCCAAAATGAACAAGGGCTCAAAATGTATTGACTGACCAGCTGTTTTTACATATAAAATATCGATTTCAGATGGATCACTTTTAATAAAATAACTGAACTTCAAAAACAAAAAATTAAGAAACAAAACCAGCTTCCAGTATTTTTAGCTACACTTATTTTTACCTCTGCTAAAACCTCTATTAGGTAAATTTCTAGAAAGTTGAACTATTTTCTCCTCATTCCTCTTATGTCACATCATAAGAAGGACTTCTCTGAGGCAAAGTTGTTAAGTTATTTATAAACATTGCTAACATTTAATGAGTGCTCAGTGCCAGAGGCTGTGATACAGGTTTTAGGTGAGTTAATCATCATAACATGAGGCCTGGTAGTGCATTGGTTAAGCATTCATCTGTTAACTAAAAGGTTGGTGATTCAAACCCACCAGGAGAGGAAAGGCCATACCACAAGAAAAAAGATCTAGTGGTCTACTTCTGTGACGATTTCTGCCTAGAGGACCCTAAGAAGCAGCAGTTTCACTCTGACCTCAAGGATCGCTACATGTCACGTTAGATGTGAAGGCACATAACAACCATGCGACAACATCATGACATTGGCATTGTTATGACCCCCTAACTGAAAGAAGAAACAATCGGAGAGGGTAACTTGTGTAGTTACTGGGCCAATAGACTCTTGTCTTTCATAAGAACCTAGGCGCGTACCCAATTTGCTTTTCTGTCTTACCGTAAGTTTCCTTTATCTTTTAGAAGCCTTAAAAAGAACATCTAATTACTAATAGATTTTTTTTTTTTAATCTAATGCAAAGAAAGCCAACTGTTCCTATGAACACTCCATTTTTAGTGCAAATTCAGCTCAGGCTATAAAATGCACACACACACGCACACACATACACACACACTCTCTCTCTAGGCTGAAATTTGGCATAAAATGTCAAGGACAAAATAAATTTTTTGCTGATTAAAAGAAAAAAACTCTCGGTGGCGGCTATTAAATTTTGGAGTTGAAGAAAGGGGGCATTCATTGGCATTGGCTCTTTTTGCTCCTTAATCATAATGCTTAAGCTCCTATTAGTTCTAGAAAAACAAAAAGGAAGTTTTTTCATAGCATGTCAATAGAATGCAGTCCTTCCCAAAGCAATGTTAAATAAAAATGACGCTTTTTTAAATGTTGAAGAGAATCAGTCCTATCTCATGATACTATGCATGGAGCCACTATTTCAAAGCAGTTTTTCTCCTTTAATTTACTCTCTAGGTAGTCCAGTCTTTTGTTGAAAGGGTCACTGTTTTGTTTTTAAAACTCCAAATATATTAATATAAGTTATTTAATACAGACCTTTCAAGACTAGCTTTCTTTCCTTGCAAATGTATCGTGTTTAAGACGAGTTGTTAAACGTATGTCCTCATGTCTTTATGGCATCCAGATTGCCTACAGAAAAAAAAAAAAGTCTTGAACTCTGATAGGATGGTTTGGGCACAAATCTGCAAACAGGAATGAGGTTTGGGGACACTGCTTGGAGCCCTGAGCTGACGGTGAAACTGTAGCACACACTCAGCCTCGTGCCTCACTACTTGTGTGGGCAGCATTTGGCTCCCTCTCTATTTACACAAACTCCCTAACGGTCTCTGGCACCACTGTAGTCTCCGAGGGAGGCACAGTACATAGAGTGTTTCACAAGAAAATCTTTAAACAAAAGGAATTAAAGAAAAGCCACGTTTAATAGTAAGTTTTTACCAAGCTCCTAAATTCTCAAGAGCATGTGAAATATTAACTTTCCCCAAATGGGAGCACAGAGCTTGCCTTGTTTCAATTCATACTGCTGGGTCACAAATGCTCTAGAGAGCAGCGTGCCTTGCTCTTAGCCTACTGAGATTCTTCAAAAAGAGTGGTAAAAAGCACAGCTTATAAGGTCAAACAAACCTGCCTTCAACTTAGGGTTTTGACCCTCTCAGAGTCTCAGTTGCTTAGTCTGTACATTGGGGATGATATAGTTGTGAGGTTCTAGTATTGTATGTGATATGTCTGCTCCTAACAAGCATTCCATGCGTGGTGGTAACTGTTGAAAAGCAATCACACAGCCTTCTGATAATCCTGACTCATGGAGAACAGAAAGTTAAAAAAAAAAAAAGGACTCAGCAGAAAGTTTAAAAAAAAAAAAAAAAAGATGAGTCTCTAACACAAATTTCTAACATTTTTTTCTTTTCTTTATAGCACCCTAGTCTGGGTTAAAAACAAGGGCAGCCACCAAAAATTAAAAAAAACATAAAAGTCAATTTCAACTGATGGCAACCCCATGTGTTACAGAGTAGAACTGAGTTCCATAGAGTTCTTGCAGTCCTGGTGTGATGCTGTAGGAGAAGCACTCCTCGAGTTGCTATGAGGTGGAACCAACTCAATAGCACCTAATAACAACAATCTTCGTGGAAGCATATTACCAGGTCTTTCTTTCGTGGGGCTGCTGGGTAGGTTCACATCACCAATCTTTGAATTAGCGACCAATCACAAACCATTTGCTTCACCCATGGAGCAATTTTTTCTTTTTTTTCCTTTTTGATCTGCTTCCTGATTTATTTAAACCATTGTTAGATTAAAAGCAAGGTAAATTTGAAATTACAAAACAGTAATCATCTTCAAAGGCTTAATGGCTGAAGTACATTGTAACAAGATCTGGGTTAAACCAAATCAAACTGTGATAGAAAGCATGTCATGACATCAAATGTCCATAGTCTTCTTTAAATGGGTTGATTTTAATAAGGAAGAAGAATGTAAATAACAAAAATAAATCCATCTCTGCTTTCTTTCTTTCTTTTTTTTTTTTTTTTTTGATGCTTTCCAAAGTTTAGTAAAAATCAAAGAATAGAAACTTTACATAAAAATATGTCAATTTTAGCTCCCACGTGTGTCCACACAAAATATCAAACAGGATCTCTTTTCACGAAGCCTGTAGCCGGTGACCACAGCGGAGCCTGACCAATTCATGGGGCTTCCACAGGTAGGGTGGAGTCTGACCCTGCCCTGGGATCACTCTTGGGCTACCAGACAGGCCTCTACGGTGGTCTCCTGGCTGTGGGCTGCTCAATATTGCTAATTTGTAGAGATTAGTACAGGCCTATGAGCCAGTGTATATAAATATTTCTGTATCGATAGGTTCACAATTGAAATACTTTAAATATGGTGATCAGCTACAAGTTGCTGGGTGTTGAGGTGGTGGAGAGGCTAAACAAGAGTTCAAGACATAGATGGTGTTGACAATTTTTGGCTTTAGAACAACACCCTTTACTCTGGGTCCAGCTTTGCCTCTTCTTGGCCCCAGTACTAGGTTAGCAAAGCAGTACTACGGAATTCTCTCCCCACGCAGACAAGGAGCCCTATAAGCTGGAATCGATGTCACAGTTTTCCTCACCTGCAGGCATCACCCTATCGGCCCTAGAAGTTTGCAGATCATCTCCAAGGCAGGTGTTGTGCTTGCCTATATCACTAAGCAAACAGAGATTCTACCACAATGCCACCACTATGGCTTTCCAGGAGCAGGTGGCCACACTTTAACAGCCCCACCGCCTGCCCTCTACCAACCACAGACATTTCCCTGGGCCAGGACTCTCCCCACGAGGTCTAGAGCTCCTCTGCCACATGCCTGCAGTTTTCCTGGGCAGTTAGTCCTGATTTCACATCCTCTAACATCCTCTACCCCTTGTGGAGGAGTCCTGGTGTGGTGGTGTGGGTTAATGAGCTGGACTGCAAAGTTGGTTTGCACCAGAAGGTTAGCAGTTCAAGCTCACCAGTCACTCCTTGGAAGCCCTATACAGGGTTGCTATGGGTTGGAACTGACTCAACCACATTTAACAACAACAAACCCCTTTTGGATCTGACAGCACTTTGATTGGGTAAGTAAATATGATATCATCGTTAATAATTTTGCATAATTTTTCATGTCGTCCTGGTGTGGCGCTGGGGGTTAATGCGCTGGACTACAAAGTCATTTAAACTGCAAGGTCAGCAGTTCAAGCTCACCAGCCGTTTCTTGAAAACCCTATACAGGGTCGCTATGGTTTGGAATACACAGCACTTAACAACAACAAGTAGCCCACATGCCTAAATTTGGGCTTAGAAAACACAATCTTCAAATCAAAGACTAAACAAAAGATGTGAATTCCACTTCCATGTACTGCTGGGAACCAGGTCATCTATTACAACCTTCCTGGGGAGTAATTTGACTTCAGTGATGGATAGCTTAACAATGGACATACACTTTGACCCAGATATTCTTTGCATAGGGATTTATCCTGATGAAACCACCTAATAAATCGCACAAGAACATTGTTATAGATTGAATTGTGTCCTCCCAAACTGCAGGTAAATCTAAAACCCTGTGGTTACAATCACATTTGGGAATGGGTTTACTTGTTATGTTAATAAGGTTGTAATAATGTAGAGTTTCAAAGCAATCTTTTTTGAGCTATAAAAGAGCACATTAAACTAGCAAACAAGCTACCATGTCACATGAAGATCACCAAGGAACTAAGGAATGGAAGCTGAAGAGAGACAAAGACCTTCCCCCAGAGCTCACAGAAAGAAAGCCTTCCCATAGCACTGGTGACTGCATTTAGACTTCCAGTTTCCTCAAACTATGAGAAAGTAGAGTTCTAGTTGTTAAAGCCATATACTGTGGTATTTCTGTTATAGCAGCAATGGATAATAACTAGACATATGTTTATATAAGGATGCTCAGCTCAGCGCAGATCAAAAACAATCAGAATACCCAACTCTAGGGGATTGGTTATACTAGAAGATGACAAATTAAATAAATTTTGTAATTGTTAAGTGACGTGGAGTCAGTTTCAACTCAGAGCCACCCTGTGTAGGGTTTCTGAAACTTTAAATCTTTTTGTTGTTGTTGTTAAGTGCCGTCGAGTCGGTTCCGACCCATAGCGACCCTGTACAGGGTTTCCAAGGGTGTAAATCCTTACGGGAGTAGAAAGCCTCTTCTTTCTCCCGCGGAGCGGCTGATAGTTTCGAACTGCTGACCTTAAGGTTCGCAGCCCAATTTGTAACCACTACGCCACCAGAGGAGCAAAATACCTCATCCTTCTCCCTGGGAGTGGTGGGTGGGCTTGAACTGCTGACCTTGTGGTTCATAGTGCAGTGCATATCCTGTGGAGCCACTGTGTTATTTATTCCAGTTTACAATATTTTTAAGAATTCATTGCCATCAAGTCGGTTCCAATTCCTAGTAACTCTAGCACAGCCTAGAACTGTCCCATAGGGTTTCCATGGCTGTAATCTTTCCAGATGCAGACTGCCTCAGCTTTTTCCTTCGAAGTGGCTGATGACCTGTGCCATCAGGTCTCCTTGTTTACAACATTTTAAGTGAAAAAGTTATAAGATTGCTTTTTAGAATAGGAAAAATGTTAGAAAAGCTACACATCAAAAACTTGGAAGTGGTTTACCTTTGTTAATAGGATTATAACGTCTTCTTCTTATTTGTTCCTCCTTTTTGCTTATTTGTATTTTTGAAATGTATTTGTAATGCGGTCAAGCATTCATTTGTTAAATAGAACATACTGAGTACCTGCTATCTGTTAGACTTGCGCTGGGCACCAGACATACCCTCAGGGAACTCATGCAACAGTGGAAGAGGGAACCATTAATCAAGAAATCACATACATATGTAATTTTAGACTGGAATAAGAGCCACGAAGGAAAAGTATAGGACACCATGAGCAAGTATAAGAAAGACCCCAATCTTTTCTGGTATGGGGTGGGTTCCACAAAAGCACTCTTAAAGAATGGTACATAACAGGTAAGGAGCTCTGGTAGCGTAGTGGTTACGAATCGGGCTGCGAACCTTAAGGTCAGCAGTTCGAAACTACCAGCCGCTCCGCGGGAGAAAGATGAGGCTTTCTACTCCCGTAAAGATTTACACCCTCGGAAACCCTGTACAGGGTCGCTATGGGTCGGACCCGACTCGATGACACTCAACAACAACAACAACAACAGAAAGTGGGGAGTCCATGAATGGCACAAATGGCTAAAACACTGGGCTGTTAACTCAAAGGTTGGAAATTCGAGTTTATCCAGAGGTGGCCAAAAGAAAGGCCTGATGATCCATTTTTGAAAAATCAGCCTCATGGATCACAGTTCTACTCTAACACACACAAAGTTGTCATGAGTCGGGATTAGTTACAGAAGGAAAAAATGGAAGGGTGAAGTGGGGTAGAAGGATACTTTCAGGAAGATGTCCTGAGGTTGGACACAGCACAGTAACTGAGAAGGGAATAGTAAGAACTTTAGGGGCTCTGCAGGCCAGTGAGAAACTTTGGAACAGGAGAGAATTATGAGCTACTTTAGTAATATGGAATGCATTGTTGGTGGATTAGTGTCTCCCTTTCCTCTGTTCTTCTAGCCAAGAGATCTGAGATGGCGGCCAGGTGGAAACAGAATGGGCAGAGGGAGGCGTCAGGAGGTGAGACCTTCAAGTTGGCCAATATTTTACCTCTAGGGACTGTTTGGGAACAAAGTGTACAGTCTGTGCACAGGCCCCAGCAAATTACACTGGCACGGTGTTCAAAACCTCTATTGTATCTCAAAGCCTGTCACCAGTGCTTCAGAGAGCAAATGGCAGGTGTATTTACATTAAACACGAAACTCATCCAACCTCGTATTTGAGAAGCACTGGGCTCTTTTATTCCTGGCTTCAATGGGGTTTTGTAGTCTGTTATCTCCTATTACCATGTTATTAGGCATTTCCTCAATATCTTACTCCTTTAAAACTTTCTCCACAACTATGCGCCACTTGGTTTTCCACCTTGGTGAGCCCGTCTTGAGAAGTGTCTGGTCCGATTAATGCTCTTTTTTCCCCTCTCCCCTCTCACAGTGGTAGCTAGATCACACGTATCATTTTGCACTTATTGATCTTGCTATGAGGAAGGTTAGGAAAACCCATGAGAGCAGGCTTTTCCATTAAGTGATCTCAGCTGCAGAGGGCACTGGGCATTGAGAATTAGAGGAAGAAACATAGGGTAGGAAGTTTTATTTTCAATGATAGGCTTTAGAAGTAGCATAAGTATTAAGTTCTGGAGGCTGGATGTGGCTTGAGGATAGAGCAACTAGAACATTCTAGGTTGTCTGGTGGGGGGCGGCGGGAAGCCAAGAACAAAACCAGGCCTCCCAGACAGTGGGGGTGGTCTGTAGGCAAATCTGCAAGTATCTCCTTAGAGTGAGATTCCACACTGCTTTTTTGAATGGCAGACACTGGCTTTGGGGGAATCTTGGTATGACACTGCAAGATAATCACTGGTATTAACTGCAAGGTTGGTGGTTCAAACTCACTAGCCACTCTTGGAAACCTTATATCATGAGTCGGAACCAACAAAGACTGGCTTTGGGGTGGGACAAATCTTCTTTGAACTATGTTAATCATCAAAATATGTAGCATAATTGTCCAAGGACACCAAGTGCTGGTAATAGCTCCCGTCCATCCAACCCACCCCTACCAATCATGTGACAATCAAAACTGTTCCCAAACTCAAGACATAGTGCCACTCCAGTTGAGAATCATTAAAGACCAGCTACCTCTACATGCTAACAATCATCTTCTGTCATAAGGGGAGTCCTGGTGTGGCACTGTGGGTTAATGCACCAGACTGCAAAGCCATTTGAACTTCAAGATCGGTGGTTCAAACTCACCAGCTGCTCCTTGGAAACCCTATACAGGGTCGCTATGGGTCAGAATCGACTCCGCAGCACTTAACAACAACAACAGCAAGGAGAGTACAGGAACTCCAGGTCCTCAATGGCTAAGAGAGCCTTGCTCTCATACACCAACTCCCACTCTCATATACACTTCCTCACTCCCCCAAACCTTCAATCATTAGTTTACATCATTTCCAGACTCTCCTACTCTGCTATGGAAATCCTACCCATTTCTCAAGACGCAAGTGAAGTGACCCCTCCCCATGAAGCCTATTTCACTCCCTGAAGAATCAGTTCTCCAAAGACTTGTTATGTGCTTACCCTCTATACACCTTCTCCCACTCTACACTGTATAGCAACTGTGACTGCCTTACTTCACACATCTGAGACTGGGAGCTATGAAGGCAAGGCCTGTAGCTGCTTCTTGTCTGTGTTCCCCAGGCCCAGCGATATGGTGTAGCTGGGGTCCTGGTATGGTGCAACAGGATAAGCACTGGATTGTTAACCACCAAGTTGGTGGTTCGAACCCACCAGCCTTCCCTTGGAAGCTCTACTGTTGTTTGTTGTTGTTAAGCACCGACTCATAGTGACCTTGTTTAGGATTTCTGAGGAGCAGCTGGTGGGTTTGAAGCACTGACGTTGTGGTTCGCAGTCCAGTGCTCATCCTACAGGACCACTGTGAGTTGTAACAACCACCACAAGCTAAGATTATAGAAGCAGAACTGTGTTTAAAATTCAAACCCAGTTTGGAAATTAAGTTGCTAAACTTTGTTATTAAGTGACATTTGAGTCGATCCTGACCCATAGCAACCCTGCATAGGGTTTCCAAGGAGCAGCTGGTGAGCTTGAACCACAAACCTTGCTGTTCAAACGACTTTGCAGTCTGATGCATTAGCCCACAGCACCACACCGTTTACTATTTCTGTTACCTTCAGCAGATCATTACTTTACCTGTCTGAGACTCAGTTTCCCTCATCCTTACAAGGATGACCATAATATCTAGTTTCAAGTAATTGTGGTGAGGACTTAGTGACTTAGTGAAGAGCACAATGCATTCAATGTGACCACACTGGTCCAGTGTTTTCCTCTCTACAAACCACTTCCACACATATTAGCTCATGTGATCCTCTGCCAGTTTCCTCAAGAGGCTCTCAGACCGCGTCTGCGCTCCCATGCTGTGACTGTCAATTCTGACAAGGCTCAAGAGCCAAGCGGCATGGAAGAGTGAGTGATTCTGCCTGGGGGAAGGGACTAAAGGGGGAGCAGAGTAAACCAATTTAAAAATGGTTCAAGTTCCACTGATGACTTCTGCACTTCCTTCAAAGAGGATTTGGAGTTTGCCAGACAGACAGAAAAGAGGAATCTGAGGATCAAGTATGCATAAAACATTTGGAGCTAACAGAACAATATGGAAAGATGAGACCACCATCAGACTATGAAAAGACTTGAAGGATTGAGAATGTCTTGCTTTACTACCTCAAGGAGCTCTGGTAGCGTAGTGGTTACAAGTCAGGCTGCTAACCTCAGGGTCAGCAGTTCAAAACTACCAGCTGTTTTGCAGGAGAAAAATGAGGCTTTCTGCTCCCGTAAAGATTTTCAAGACTCAGAAACCCTGTGCAGGGTCACTATGAGTCGGAACCGACTCCACGGCACATCACCACCACCACTTTACTACAACTTTCATCTTTCTTACAGATTCTCAGGATTGCCTAACTGCTTGCTAGCTTTCTCAGTCAAAACTTCTTGGTTTTCTCTCTCCTTCCCTCCCCACTTCTTTCTCTTTCCCTCTCTCTCTCCCTCCTTTAAAGGCTTCTGACCCCTGCCATGACCTGGGATGCTGGTGGCTAAGTGTGTACTCAGCAACAGCCAGGACCATGCTCCTCTCTCAGTCTTCCCTTCTGCCCTCTCCCCAGGGAGGCTAAGCCACCACACAGTAAACCAGGCAAGGCAGGCTTCCCCTTCCCTCCACCCTCCGAGCTGTGCCACACTTAAACATTCTTGAAGTCATCACAGCCTTCTGGGTCTGTGCATGAAATTTCACATATAATTTGTCACAATTAAAAAGCCTGTTTCTAATCAAACGTTCCCCCTTGTGCTTCACCTCCTGAATGCTTAGGTTCATTTCAGGGTTAGAGTTGCTCAGCTCAAGCAGAAAAGGAGAATGTGAGTGCTTGTGAAGGCTAATGATTTTTTGATCCTAAGTAGTTTTTTCAAAATACCAAATACAAATTCTAGAACTTAGCCCACTCTTCTGTACACTGAAGCCACAGCCCCTGACTCAGGTACAGGGGCCTCTGATATTTATTATGCCTGCTCTCAGAAGAAATAACCAGAGCCTTCCCTTGAACTTGAGGCTGCACTGTTTAGGGAAGGCTCCCCTGGAGAGGTTGGCATTTACAGGCAGCTGTTTGAGGGCAGTTTTTTGAAGCATTGGTAATAAAGTGCTTGTGGTGTATGGAAAGCCGTTAAAAACCATCAGGGTGAACTGCTTTGGTCATACCATCCTCCTGAATTTATTACTGTCTCTCCCCAGCTGTTATCCAAACAGCCTGGACAGTTTGTTACGGATGGGGGAGTCACTCAGCAAGAGAGGCAAGGAGAGATCACCACGAAATGTGGCCACAGTAAGCCCAGCTAAGATCTCCAAGGGAGGCAGCCAGACAGGCTAGGATTGCCCACCAGTCTAAAGTAAGTCTGCCCAGAAGGGTGCCCCAGGTTACTAAATAATTACTCAGTAAATACATGTCAAAGGAAGATTGAAGGAATGACTGGAATCTTACCCAGCAGCCCAATGAGAGATATCAACAGGAAGGAAAGCAAACTCTTCCCAAAACACAGCCTACCCCTAATCCTACAATTCCTGTTCCCAAGAAATGTGTCTGTTTGTTTCCCCTGAGGTTGAGTACAGAGATTATACTCATAACTTTGGTTTCAAATTTGTGCCTTGAAAAAAAGAAAAGTGGAAAACATAGGTGAAAATCCCAACCCAAAAGGCAATTTTGGGTATATTTTCTTCATTTTTTTTGTATGTATAAAATGGCACAGTGGGGTAAGCGCTGGGTGGCTGACCACAAAGTCAGCAGTTCAAACTTACTATATTCTCCTTGGGAGAAAGATGAGAGACTGCTCCCATAAAGATTTAGTCTCAGAGACCCTATGAAGAGGTTCCACTCTGTCCTATAGAGTCCCTGTGCGTCACAATGGACTCTGTGGCAGGGACAGTGGGTTTTATATCCATACATATTTTGAAATTTGAGATCATGTTGGAGATAGATTTGTAACCTACATTTACATACATAGAAACATAGAAAAATGTTTTATCAAACACAGAAAAATCCAGAATCTAAATTGTCTTCACTTTTTACCAGAAATAAAACCACACTGCATTCCAAAAGAAGGGGCTTTTTTTTTCTTTTCACTAGAAATAAAACCGTTTAAAAAGAGTGGAGGGGGAAAATAAAAATATATGACCCAGGCAAGTGAAGACAGGGATGATTTGTGCTATTTGTAACCCCAGGCCCGTTTTTTATCTGAAGAGCTTTTCCTTACACCCCAGGTTAATTTGCTTTGTGAATCCCAACCAAGATACAAGCAGTTCCCTGGGGTAAGAATGTCTGATTTACATGCCACCCTTAGTTATGAACCAAACCCTATGAAGTCTGTTAAATTAAAATTTCATAATACAATACATAAATGGCTCTTAATAAAAAAAAAAAGGATGCTATTTGACAGCACACATCAAAACATTATTATTGCTACTATATGATGATGTTAAAGATGGTTTAGTATATCTGGAAGTGCTTCTTGAAATTTTCTGCGCAAAGATAGGTACATAGGATGACAAACATTTGATTAGATGAAAGACTTACCTATTCTGATTTATGTACAAATTCAACGTAAAGACAGATTTATGAAATGGGACTTGTTCATAATTTGAGGGCTGCCTTAAAGGAAAGGATATTTGTGTCTCCACACTTCAGATTTCTCCTGCTCTGCCCTTTAGTGGCAGTATCCCAACTTAAAGGCACAGGGAGATGAGAAGCAGAAGCATCAAATACGAAGTGCCCACATCATTCCCTTCCTTAAAAGGTTTTGCCAAACTGAAAAGGGGCAATGCATTGTCTTTGTCCAGCCTCATATCCAACTTAAACCCCCTCTTCATAGTCCCTGAAATGTAATGTGGCAGCCACAACCAGCAAAGTCTCCGTTTCCTTTTTCTGTCTCTTTGCCACTGTACATGCTGTATCTATCTTTCTGGGACTGTTCGTCCCCTCCGCCGAATGCCTTCTGCCCATCCTTCAAGATCCAGCCTAACAAGGAATCTGTCTGTCTTCAGTTCCCATAACACTTCATCAATGCTGCATTTGGAACTGTTTTTCCCTCTTGCGTTATACTAGGCTTTCTCCTTCAATTGTAATACTTTTTATCTTCCCTGTGAGCTCTTCAGGGCAGGGATAAGGACCAGGCTTTATTTTGCCTCTGTGTGTCCACACAGTGCCCCTCACTGAGCCTGGCATATGACAGGAATTCAATAAATGTTTAATAGATGAATCCAGTCTCTTCCACATGGCTAACTTCTGATACCTACAGTATGAGCAGCTAGAGTTTCTTTCCCACCCCCTTCAGCATATCCCTTATATAGGTTAAGGTATTCCTTTTAATGCTTTATGTCCTGAATTTTATGCATTCCATTTTTTTATTTCTTCATTTTCTTGATTCTAATGGTTTTAACTAGCCCAAACAAAATAATGATACAAGATTACAGCTAACAGTATCTACTAGCTCACCAGCCGCTCCTCGGAAACCCTATACAAGGTCTATATGGGTCAGAACTGACTTAAGAGCAACAAAGACGAAAACAAACCTGTACTTTCACTTTTTGTCTAAATTTCAAGGAAGAATCTCTGGTGGTGTGGTGGATTACATGTTGGCCTGCAAGGTCAGCCGTTCAAATCCACCAGCCACTCCATGAGAGAAATATGAGGGTTTTTGCTCCCATAAAGATTTACAGCCTTGGAAACCCTACATAGGGTTCACTATGAATTGGAACCCACTTGACAATACATAACCACCATCATATTTCAGGGAACCCTGGTCTCATGGTGAGTTAAGCACAGGGCAGCTAACTGCAAGGCTGGCTGTTCAAATCCACCCATCACTCCAACCCTTCACGACATGTCAAATGTCACATGTCATTCAGGAAGCCTCCAGGATCACACCTATCAGGAGTTTCCCTCCCTCCTATAAGCCTGAGCAATTTTCTGGTCTTACATCAAGTTTTCCTAATATTCTGCTTTCTAAAACATGTTTCAGTGCACTGATATCCTAGTTAATACTCAAATGGGTAAATTGTGAAAGTACAAAGTAGGACTTTTTCTGCAGCCTCTACAATTTAATATCTGGCACATAGTAGACAGTCACTGAGAAGTAAAAATAAAATACTAAATTTAAATATCAAGATAAAAAGACTTTTCATTTCTTAGGGAAAATGAAATTCAATATGATGACAAAATCTTACCCTGTTCTTTATATTAAGGAGTCCCTAAGTGGTGTAAAAGGCCTCCTGGTATGACATTGTAGGATAAGCACTAGACTTCTAACCACCAGGCTGGCAGTTCAACCCCACCAGTTGCTCCTTGAAAACCCTATGCAGAGTCGCTATGAGTTGACACCAACTGGATGGCACTTAACAACAAGTGGTGCAAAGGTATGGACCTCACCAGGTGGAATACACAGGAATCAACTGACTACATCTGTGGTAACAATGGAGAAGCTCACTATCATCCAAAACAAAGCCAGTGGCAGACTGCGGAACAGACCCTCAATTGCGCAAATGCAACTTCACACTGAAGCTGAAGAAAATTAAAAGAAGTCCACAATACAACCCTGAATACATTCCACCTGAATTTAGAGACCTTCTTAAGAACATATTTGATGCAATAGACAACAATTACTGAAGACCAGAAGAGTTGTGTGATGACATTAAGAACAACATAGAGGAAGAAAGCAAAAGGTCATTAAAGACAGGAAGGAAAGAAAAGACCAAAATGGATGTCAGAAGAGACGCTGAACCTTGCTCTCCAGTGTAAAGATGTTAAAGTGAATGGAAGGAATGAGCAGGTAAAAGAGATGAGCAGAAAACTTCCAAGGGCAGCTTGAGGAAACAAAGGCAAATATTCAAATGAAATGTGTAAACCTGGAGTTAGAAGACCAAAGGGGAATAAAATGTTCAACATTTTCTCAAGCTGAAAGAACTGAAGAAAAAATTAAAGCCTTGGGTTGCAATACTGCAGGATTTTATGGGTAAAATATTGAATGATGCAGGAAGCATCAAAAGAAGATGAAAGGAATACATATAGTCACTATACCATAAAGAACTGACAGTTGTTCCATCACATCAAGAAGTAGCATATGACCCCCCCATCCAAAAAAAAAAAAAAGCTAAAGAGGATAGAGAGAAACACTGTAAACTGATGATATATGGTGGGGATAATAATCAATGTAATGAAACAAGCTATATGAATGGTTGAATGTGAAGCTGATGATGTGCCCTGTAAACTTCCACTCAATGCAAAATAAAAACATTTAATTTTAAAAAAAGAGAAGAAGTAGCATATGAGAACACCCACACTTGCAGATAATACCCACTTGACCTGGCTTCAATGACCGGATGATCAGAGCTCAACTAGAAGAAGAAAGAAGAGGAAAAAAAGAGTAATCTGATACAATTTGATGAACTTGACCTACACGTACGGATGCAGTAGCTCAAAAGAGGGAACAAATCCTTACATTCCCACCCCCTCCACCACCCTCCATACACAGGGATGGGCAACTTGGACATTGGCTACCCAAAATGGGGGGGTGGTGGGGGGTGGCTTCAAAGGCAAGAAGTTACTGGCTAACAAGCTTTCAAGCAGGAGATCCAGAGGGCGTGGAGAAAGGTAGAATCTCCACTGAGTAGTATCCAATCTGTCTGGGCGGGGCTGATGAAAGGAGATGGGGATAGATCTCTTGTGATACAATAGTGAATAATTGTTATCAGGACTGATTGGGAAGGTTGGAAATGTAAAGGTAGATGTTTTGTAGCAAAAGGAGGAGGGTGATTGACTTTGCAGTCTAGGAGCGGAGGTCTCCCATCAAGGGAGAAGAGCAGAGTGTGAGACCCTACCCAAAGAAGCAATGACACCAGAGATGGAGGCAGAGACGATGATGTGGAGAGATGGAACAACGGCTGGGGACTTTAGACCCAGAGAGGGAGAGGGACTGTGTGCCGATGACCGGGGGTCAGGCTTGCAGGATATACCTTTTGGTTGGTTGATGATGCATGGAGGGTATTGTAACCATGGAAATGAAATGATATACGACAGGATGAATGTAAAGCTAATGTTCTCCTATGTAAACTATCACACATCATTCACAATAAAACATTAAAAGAAAAAACAAACAAACAAACAAAAAAAACAACCCTATACAGGATCACTATGACTTGGAACTGACTTGAAGGCACTTAACAACAACAAAATTCTTATAATAATACAGACACTGGTAAAGACCGGAAAGATTCTCAAGAATACTGGCAGTAGTTGTTATGTGTTAAGAGTTATGGACTGGAATCCTGGTGTGGCGCCATAGGATAAGCACTTAACCCCAGGTCTGTTTGAACCACCAGGTCTGTGGCTCAAACTCACCAGCCAGTCCTCGAAAACTCTGTAAAGGGTTGCTATGAGTCATAACTGACCCGATGGCACTTAATAACAACAACAAGTTGTTATGGGCAAAGGGATTGAGAAGAGGGTTGAAACTGAAGTGGATTTTTGTGTGTGTGCATTACTTATAAGATTAAGAAAGTAGTAATTTGTTAACTTTGGGAAATTTTTGGAAAATACAACAACACATAAAGAAGAAAATTCAATTTAGTTATAATCTTACTGTTGAGAAATATCCACAATTAAAATTTGAATAAAATTTCAAAAACAAAAAAAAAGTAGCATATGATCAAGAACCGATAGATGGTACGGAAGGAAAAGGTTCACGCAGCACAACTGAAGGTGCAGAACTTTAGTCAGTTACAAAGGGAAGGCAATCAAACATCAGGTGCTTTAATCATCACAAAGGGGAGAACAAACAATTACCTACCTCTGACACAAATAAGAAATTAATTAAGAGAGTAACTCTATCCTTAGGAGTCCTGGAGCTGTGGGTTAATGCACTGGACCACAAGATCGGTGGTTCAAGCTCACCAGCCGCTCCTTAGAAACTCTATTCAGGGTTGCTGTGGGTCGGAAACAACTCAACCACACTTAACAACAATTCTCTCCTTACCAGCATAGAGATTATCTTTACACAGAGGGGAGGGATGAAGGCAAAGTGAATTAACAGTTGAATGAAGCCTATTTTGTGTCAGGCACTCTACTAGGCACTGGGGGGTGGGGATGGGGGGTGGTCGGGGATGCATAGTTAACAAGGCAGAAATGGCCCCAGCCTTAAAAGTTTATGGCTAGTTTGGAGTAGAACAGAAATGCCAACCATGTCTACACTGGTTGAATGTCCTTTCAAATCTGAAACTCTAAGTTAGTAAATCTACTTCTAACAAGTATTTGTAAAGTGGCTGGACTGTGAGGCACCCTGTTAGGCAAACTGGGGATGGGGGTAGGGGCCAGGGGTATGAGTCAGAAAGAGTGCAGCCCTCACAGATCTTACTTAGTAATCTAGTGGGAGTATCCTGGATAGAACTGTGCCCTCCAAAATATGTATCATCTTGGCTAGGCCATGATGCACAGCGGTGGTGCTGCTGTTATGTGCCGTGGAGTTGGTTTCTGACTCATAGTGACCCTGTACAGGGTTTCCGAGGCTGTAAATCTTTATGGGAGCAGAAAGCCTCATCTTTCTCCCGCAGAACAGCTGGTAGTTTTGAACTGCTGACCTTGCAGTTCACAGCCCGATTCATAACCACTACACTACCAGAGCTCCTTATGATGGACAGTGTTGTATTTTATTGTATGGCATAATTATCCTCCATTTTGTGATGTTTTATATATCCTGACCTCTATGAATTAACATGAATCCTGCTGTGGCACTGTAGGATAAGCATTGGACCCACAAGGTCTGTTTGAACTACAAGGACTGTGGCTCAAACTCACCAACCACTCCTCAGAAACCCTATACAAGGTCCCTAGGACTCAGAACCAACTCAGCTGCACTTAACAACAACAAGTATTAATGAGGCAGGATTAAGAGTCCTGGCATGGCGCTGTGGGCTAATGCTTCAGACTGCATAGTCATTTGAACTGCAAGATCAGTGGTTCAATCTCACCAACCGCTTCTTGGAAACCCTATACAGGATCGCTATGGTTCATTCTCACCAGCTGCTCCTTGGAAACCCTATACAGGGTCGCTATGGGTCAGAATGGACTCAATGGCATTTAAGAACAGCAAAAATAATGATTAGTTTATATGTGTTATGTTAGTGAGACAGTAACAGGGCCACAGCTCTGATTCAATGCAAGGAGAGTTCTCCTGGGGTTTGGCCTACTTTGCCTTTTATCTTACAAGAGATAAAAGGAAAGGGCAGTAAACAGAGTGAGACTTCAGTACCACATAGAAAGAAAAGGCTGAAACTGAGCAAGTCCTTTGGATCGTGGATTCCTATACTAAAAAAATTCCTAGGTTTGATGCTAACACGTATGGAAATCTCCAAGGGATGATGAGCTCACAGATGTTGAGAGGAGGTTAGAATTTTACCCAGAGCCAACAGAGAGAGAAAGCCTTCCTCTAGAGTGCATGTTCTGAATTTGGACTTCTAGCCTCTCCGCCACTTGTCTGTCAGTTTGTCATAGAGCGCTGGTTTGTGTGTTGCTATGATGCAGGAAGCTTTGCCACTGATATTTTAAATTTGAGCAGAGTCACCCACAGAACACAGCTTTCAGGTAAGTGACCAGACTAAGACGATTAAGGAAGAAGGACAGGCAGGCTATTTCTGAATATGTAGCCACTGAAAACCTTATGAAGAGCAATGGAATACTGTCAGATGATACCAGAATATTAAATATTGAAACTGATGAATAGCACCAGAATACTCTCAGATACAGTACCGGAAGATGAGCCCCTCAGGTTGGAAGGCACTCAAAATATAACGAGGGACGAGCTGCCTCCTTAAAGTAGACGACCTTGGTGATGCGACTGGAGTTAAGCTTTCAGGACCTCCATTTGCTGACAGTGCACAACTCAAAATGAGAAGAAACATGTTCTTGTTGTCAGGTGCCATCGAGTTGGAACCGACTCATAGTGACCCTGTGCACAGCAGAGTGAAACAATGTCTGATCCTGGGCCAACCTCACTACCGCTGCCACACTTGATGCCGTCAATGATGCCACCTGGCTGATCCATCTCATTGGGGGTCTTCCTCTTTTTCTCTGACCCTCCACCTCACCCAGCATGACATCCTTCTCCAGCGACTGCTCCCTCCTGACAATATGTCCAAAGTATGAGAGACGAAGCTTAGCCATCCTGGCCTCCAAGGAGCACTCCTGCTGCACTTCTTCCCAAACAGATCTATTGGTTCTTTTGGCAGCCCATGACACTTTTAGTATTCTCCTCCAACACCATAACTCAAAGGCATCAATTTTTCTACGATCTTCCTTATTCATTGTCCAGCTTTCATATCCATATGAGGTTATTGAAAATACCATGGCTTGGGTCAGGCACACCTTAATCGTCAAACTGACATCTCTGCTCTTCAACACTTTAAAAAGTTCCTGTGCAGCAGATTTGCCCAATGCAATACGTCGTCTGATCTCTTGACTACTGCTTCCATGAGTGTTGATAGTTGATCTAAGAAGAATGAAGTCCTTGACAACTTCAATCTTTTCTCCGTTGATAAGAATGTTGTTTATTGGTCCAGTGGTGAGGATTTTTGTTTTCCTGACATTGAGATGTAACCCATACCGAAGGCTGTGCTCTTTGGTCTTCATCAGTAAATGTTTCAAGTACTTTTCACTTTCAGCAAGCAAGGCTGTATCAGCTGTAAACACCCATTAATAATAAGAACACGGAATATACGAAGTATGAAGCTAGAAATATTTGAAGTTGTCAAAAATGAAATGGTATGCATAACGATCGATATACTAAACTTTAGTGAGCTTAAATGGGTTGGTATTGACCATTTTGAATCTGACAATCATATAGTTTATTATGCCAGGAATGACAAATTTGAAAAGAACATTTCAAGACCTACCTTGACATATAAAGTGGTCTATGTTAGATAATATCCATATGCCTACAAGGAAGACTGTTAATACCACTAATATTCAAATTTATGCACCAACCACTAACACTAATGATGATGAAGAATTCTTCCAACTTCTTCAGTCTGAAATTGATAAAGCATGCTATTAAGATGTATTGATAATTACTAGTGATTGGAATGCAAAGGATAGAAACAAAATGGAAGTTGGAAAATATGGCCTTGGTGATAGAAACAATGCTGGAGATTGCATGACAGAATTTTGCAAGACCAATGATTTATTAATTGAAAATACCTTTTTAAACCACATGATAACTATGCACATGAACCTCACCAGATGGAATACTCAAAAATCAAACTGACCACAAGTTGGAAAAGCTCCATAACATCAGCCTAAACAAGGCCAGGGATAGACTGTGGAATAGGCCATGAGTTGCTCATATGCAAGATCGGGATAAAGCTGAAGAAAATTAAAACAAATCCATGAGAGCCAAAATATGATACTGAACATATCCCAACTGAATTTAGAGATCACCTCAAGAACAGGTTTAATGCACCATACACTAATGACTGAGGAGTTGAAATGTTATGGGAAGACATCAAGAGCATCATACAGGAAGAAACCAATGGTCATTAAGAAGATAAGAAAGAAAGAAAAGACCAAAATGGACATCAGAAGAGACTCTGAAACTTGCTCTCCAGTGTAGAGATGCTAAAGCAAATGGAATGAATGAGGAGGCAAACAAACTGAAAAGAAAATTTCAAAGGGCAATGTGAGAAGACAAAATCAAGTATTATAATGAAATATGCAAACACCTGGAGTTGGAAAACCAAAAGGGTAGAACTCACTCAGCATTTCTCAAGCTGAAAAAAAGGAAGAAAAAATTTAAACCTTGACTTGATATATTAAAGGATTCTATGAGAGAAACACTGAATGATGTAGAAAGCATCAAGAGAAGATGGAAGGAATATATAGAGTCACTGTACCAGAAAGAAATGGTAACCCTTGTAGCCTGGACATCTTTTACAACATTATCATTTACTCAAACAGTAGACAAGAATTTAGGCACTATCTATTTGATATCCAGCACTGTTGGAAAACACAAAGATGTACAAAATGTTTTTTTGTTTTGTTTTGTTTTGCTACCAACACAAAAGCAAAAGCTCAATGAATCCCACTTAACACACTAAGGACACTGAACTGTGTTACTGCTGTTGTTGTTCAGGTTCTGACTCATAATGATCCTGTATAGCGTTTCCAAGGAGCAGCTGGTGTGTTTGAACCGACGACTTTGCAGTTTAAACTGACCTGGTGGTCCAGTCAGTGTTTATTCTACAGTGCTACACCAGAACTCTGAAGTGTTTTACTAAGAGAACTTTAGTCTGCACCTGTGTGGCCCTGTCCCTTGAAACTAGTTTCCCCCATCCCTCTTCACTTTCCCACATATTTTCAGATCAGGAAGCACATTGTAAAAGTTCTTTCATATTAAAGAAGAGACTATATATATATATATGTATGTCTATGTATATAGCAATATGCCAAACACTATTAAGGATGGCTAAAAGGAGCTCTGGTAGCGTAGTGGTTACGAATCGGGCTGCGAACCTTAAGGTCAGTGGTTCGAAACTACCAGCCGCTCCGCGGGAGAAAGATGAGGCTTTCTACTCCCGTAAGGATTTACACCCTCGGAAACCCTGTACAGGGTCGCTATGGGTCGGACCCGACTCAACGGCACTTAACAACAACAAACAACAAACCTCTCTGAATGCTTAAAAATAAGTCCAGGAAGTGAGACTGAGGAAAATAAATAACTATAAATCACATTCTAGCATTTCAAACCTACTTATTCCATTTTCTTCATAGTTTTATGTAGCAGCGACTGACACTGATTTACTAAAAAGCAAAACCAAACCTGGAATATAGCTGACCCAGATGTATACAGCTGGACAGTGAATAAGTTAGACTGTAGAATAATTGATGCTTTTGAGTTATGGTGTTGGAGGAGAATATTGAAAGTTCCATGAGCTGTCAAAAGAACCAATAGATCCATTTTGGAAGAAGTGCAGCCAGAGTGCTCCCATAAAAAATTTATAAAGGGAAGAGGCAATACCAGTATGGGAAGATGAAGTAGGAACGGAGACAGAACAAATACAAGATGTTATCAACTTCACAAGACCAATACTGGCTGTCTAGTCAGTATAGTACAGATCTCTACAGGATGAGGCTGTATGAGAACCCCCCATGGCTCAGAACAATCTCCTACCTGCTATCTCTCCTTGGCAGATGGTCACCTATGGGCCTTGAAGACTTCTATCCCCTGCACTTTGGGATTATAGCAGGCACACCCTCTGGAGTGCCACTGGAGAAGCCAACCTGAAGCAAAGTGCTTCATCTGAGTCCCAACTCTGTGGGACGAGAAGCCAGGGCTTCTATGGCACAAACTTAGTCAGGCCTGGTTGTCCACACTGCTGAGCTCACTGCAGACAGAACAATGCAGGCTGGGCTGCATGCTTGCCGAGGGAATGAGGTGGCCTCCAGCAATTGGCCAAGGACAAGAGAAGAAGGCTGGCTGGGGCCAATATGGGGAGTTATATAATCTGTATCCCACATAACTGTGGACAAGAAATCTGGCACATTTTTACCATTAGAGACGAGTCCTTAAAAAATGTACACAAATTAAGCACTTCTTGTTGAATTTGCATTTGTACGTACATAAATACGTAAATATATAAAAAGGAAATCAAAGCCTGAAAAGTTATTATACCAAAATGTTAACAGTGGTTATCACTGGAATACAAATACATTTTAATGTCTTTTTCTGTTGTTCATTTATGGTTTTCTTATGTAATAAAATAATAAACCTCTGTTTATAATAGAAAAACAGATCCTTGTATAAAAAGATGCTGGTAATCACAGGCCTGAATTCCTGTGTCAAAAAAAGGAAGCCGCATTTCTGTATCCTATTTCTAATTATGACCTCATTCTTTTGCCTCTTCTCTGTATACAAACAAAGTGGGATAGGCAGTGGCTAGTGACACTAGGGTTGGCATCACCCTGTGCAGTGACTGTAGATACCACCCCCCTGTAAGTGGGGTCTGCCAGATAACTCCCCACCCCGATGGGCAGAGCAGCCCTGTCCCATCCTATTAGTCCAATAACAGGCAACTCAGTCCATCTGCTTGCCCACTGACGAGTGACTGACTGGTGGAGGTGGAAGCGGTAGAGTTGGGATGGGGATGAATGACCATAGTGGATGGTCGCTAACACTAACCCTAGTGATGGCACTGCCTTGGTGATTCTTCCCTTCCAGCACCAGCCTGCCCACTGTCTCAGACCTTGGGGTCATTCTTACAGTGTCAGGGGGCACACCCCTACACCCTCTAATGATACCACTAGGAGAAGCATTTATTTTCGTGGTGAAAGACTAGGAGCCCACACATCCATATGATCTCAAATCCAGATCTCAGTTTGTTCATCTTTAAATTGGGAGTGATAACACAGCTGCCTCATGGAATGGTTTTGAGGAGCAAGCATAATAGTATACATGACAGTGGGGTGGAAACAACAGTGCCCCCCCCCCCCACACACACACACATGCATTAGATACTATGGTCTTAAAGTAGTAAGGAAGAACAAAAGACTCAAGAGTTTGAGATGCAGGAGAATATGGATTTGGGATGTGGGAGAAGTTTGTCATTTCTAGATAAGATTGGTGGTGGTGGTAGTTACGTGCTATGAATTCGGTTCCAACTCTGAGCAACCCTGTACAGGGTTTCCGAGGCTGTAAATCTTTACAGGAGCAGAAAGCCTCATTTTTCTCCTGTGGAACCGCTGGTAGTCTCAAACTGCTGACCTTGAGGTTAGTTAGCAGCCCGACTCAAAACTACTATGCTACCAGCACTCCTTAGATAAGACTGAGGTGAAACAAAAACACTTTTCTCTCACTTGCCTTGCTACCAGGAAGAACAGAACTGCCCCTGTGGGGTAAGAGTTACTAGTAACTGCCTGGGTCCAGTATTAAAACAAGTCTGTCTTCAAAAGACCCTTCCAGAGTTTAGTTTCAGAGTATGCGGGGGAAGGTAGAATCTCCACTGAGTAATTTTCATCCTGTCTAGATGAGGCTGGTAAAAGGAGATGGGAATAAGACTCTTGTGGTTCAGTCTTGAGTCATTGTTATCATGACTGACAGCAATAGTCACAGCTGTAAAGTTACAGGTTTTATAGCAAAAGGAAGGGACTGGTTGATCTTGCAGTCCAGGAGCGGAGGACACTGGGACCATCAAAGGAGAAGAGCAGAGTGTGGGACTCTATTCAGAGAAGCAGCAATGCCAGAGATAAGAGGCAGAGATGATGACGTGGAGAGATGGAATGGCTGGGGACTCTAAACTCATGAAGGGAGAGGGGTTGTGTGCTGGCGGCAGGGGCAGGGAAGCAGGCTTGCAGGGTATACACTTTGTTTGTTTGAATGATTGTACATTCCTGAGTGTTTTGGTGTACATTAAAAAACAAAAACACAGGGAACAGAAGCAAATACTGTTGAATGATTATGCATGGAGGGGATTGTAATCATTGCAACGGAATGAAATACGATAGGATGAGTGTAAAGTTGATGTTCTCTCATGTAAACTATCACTCAATTCACAATAAAAACTTAAAAACAAAACAAAATAGACACCATGGGGAAAAAATAATCATATGTGCCACATATTCTGTCTTTAAGATGGAGTACTGATGTGGCTCCGTGGGTTAATGTGCTGGACTGCAAGGTTGGTTCAAAGTGCAAGGTTTGGCGGTTCAAGCTCACCAGCAACTCCTTGGAAATAACTCCACGGTATTTAACAACAAGATGATAACATTATAGAGGAAAACAAATCTGTACTACTACCATCATTCTGTTCTATTAGTTCTGGGGATATTTTAACACGTTAAATTAGAAAACATTTATAAAATAGACTTCCATATTTCTTGATTTAGCTTTAAGAAAACAACTACATTTGATAGTTGTAAAGTGCTGTCAAGTTGGTTCCAACCCATGGCAATCCTGTATAGGGTTTCTGAGCAGCAGCTGATGAGCTTGAACCACCGACCTTGCAGTTCAAAAGGCTTTGCAATCTGATGCATTAACCCCAGCACCAAATCAGGACTTAATTTATAGCACTTGTTGTTGTTGTAAGTGCCATTGAGTGGGTTCTGACCCATAATGACCCTGTATAGGGTTTCTGAGGAGTAGCTGGTGAGCTTGAACTGCCCATCCCTACTAATCCACCTTAAAGTTGCAACAAATCCAATCAAGTAAAGGCTGAAGGGTCTTTTTTTTTCCGCCCCCCAGAGGGTTACTCTATCTTTTATTTATGTTAGTCCATATGATAGTTTTACCTCTCTGTGGAATGGGCAAAATTATCACATGTTGTTAAGTACCGTAGAGTCGGTTACGACTCATAGTGACCCTATACAGGGTTTCCGAGGCCATAAACCTTTATGAGAGCAGAACGCCTCATCTTTCTCCTGTGGAGCCCCTGGTAGTATCAAACTGCTAATCTTGAGGTTGGCAGCCCGACTTGTAACCACTACGCTACCAGAGTTATCACATAGACTAATGTAAATTTAAAATAGAGTAACCCTTGAGGATGCGGGGGAAACCCTTTGATCATATGTTGTTGTTGTTGTTGTTAGGTGTCTTAAAGTGAGTTCCAACTCATAGTGACCTTATGAAAAACAGAACAAAAACACTGCCCCATACTGAACCAGCCTCACAATTTTTGTTACGTTTGAGTCCAATGTTGCTGCCACTGTCCCAATCCATCTTCCTACGGGTCTTCCTCTTTTTCACTAATGCTCCACTTTACCAAGCATGATATTCTTCAGGCACTGGTCCCTCTTGATAACATGTCCAAAGCATGACAGAAGAAATCTCACCATCCTGCTTCTAAGGGGCATTCTGGCTGTACTTCTTCCACTACAGCTGTGTTTGTTCTTCTGGGAGTCCATGGGACTATTAATATCCTTCTTCAAAACATAATTCAAATACATTGATTCTTGTCCAGTCTTCATTATTCATTGTCCAATTTTCAGATACATATGAGATGACTGAAAATTCCATAGCTTAGGTCAGACACACCTCAGTCATCAAACTGGTATCTTTGCTCTTAAAAACTATAAGATGTCTTGTGCAGCAGTTTTGCCTCATGAAATACATCATTTGATTTTTTTGCTGCTGCAGAAGAAAGTGTTATTGTGGATCCAAGCAAAATTGAAGTCTGATCATTTCAATCTTGTCATCATTTATCATTGTTGTTGCTGTTATTAGTACCTCGTACGGGTCGGACCCGACTCGACGGCACTTAACAACAACAACAACAACAACTGACTCAGTGATCTTTATGCACAATAGAGCAAACACTGCCCAGTCCTGCATGAACTTCATAATCATTGCTATGTTTGAGTCCATTGCTGCTGCCACTGTGCCAGTCCACCTCATTAGACGACTTCCTCTTTTTCTCCCAAGATACCTTTCTCCAGGGACTGGTCCCTCCTGATAATATGTCCAAAGTATGGGAGATGAAGTCTGGCCATCCTAGCTTCCAGGGACTATTGTGGCTGTACTTCTTCCAACACCAACTGGTTTGTTCTTTTGACAATCCATGGTACTTTTACTATTCTTCTCCAACACCATCACTCATATGCACCAATTCTTCTACGGTCTTTCCTTATTCACTGTCCAACTCTCACATGCATAGGAGGTTACTGAAAATACCATGGCTTGGGTCAGGCTCACCTTAGTCCTCAAACTGACATCTTTGCTCTTTGACACTTTAAAGAGGTCTTCTGCAGCAGACTTGCCTAGTGCAATACATTGTTTAATTTCTTGATTGCTGCTTCCATGAGTGTTGATGATTGATTCAAGCAAAATGAAGTCTTTAACAACTTCAATATTTTCTCCAGTTATCTTGATGATATTTACTGGTCCAGTGGTGAGCATTTTTGTTTTCTTTACATTGAAATGCAACCCATTAACAACTGCTGTGGCCTTTGATGGTCATCAGTAAGTATTTTAAGTCTTCTTCACTTTCAGCAAGCAAGGTTGTATCATCTACATATTGCAAGTTGTTAATGAGTCTTTCTCCAATCCTGATGCTGTGTTTTTCTTCATATAATCAAGTTTCTTGGATTATTTGCTCAGCATACAGACTGAATAATATGGTGAAAGAATACAATCCAGGCACACAACTTTCCTAATTTTAAACCATTCAGTGTCTCCTTTTTCTTTTTGAACTGCCTGTTGGTCTATGCACAGGTTCCTCATGAGCACAATTAAGTGTTCTGGAATACTCATTCTCCTCAATGTTGTCCATAGGTTGTCATGATCCACATAATCGAAAGCCTCTGCATAGTCAATAACGCACAGGTAAACACTTTGCTTGTATTCTCTGCTTTCAGCCCCATTTATCATTAATTAGATTGAAATCTACAGGTGAGAAGTGTTTCAAGTTCCTGACAAGAATCCAACCGGAACTTCAGGAACTCTGGCTGCTGCTGACACAGAAAACACTGTCAAAAGTTTGCCAAGATTTAAAAATCCCAAACCTGCTGTCTCGAGTTGATTTCTACTCATCGAGATCTTGCAAAGAGTTTCCACGGCTGTAAATCTTTACAGAAGCAGAAAGACTCATCTTTCTCCCAAGGAGTGGCTGGTGAGTTTGCACTGCTGACCTTGTAGCTGGCAGTCCAGTGCTTATCCTAGA
Source organism: Chrysochloris asiatica (assembly GCF_000296735.1). Lineage (NCBI taxonomy): Eukaryota > Metazoa > Chordata > Mammalia > Afrosoricida > Chrysochloridae > Chrysochloris > Chrysochloris asiatica. The sequence goes on from NW_006408566.1 coordinate 11,368,210, forward strand.
GTGCCACCAGAGCTCCTTAAGATTATAAAAGATGCAATTCAAAATCTTAAAGATTAAGGGGGAGGAATACAGGGAGGAGAACAAGAACATCCATGCTATACCTGACCTGACCTGGAGATGTGAATCCAGCACTGAACTACAGAGCACCTGCTGACACTTAGTAGGATGTGTCCACCCACTGATGCAGAGTACGTACTGACTTTGGAAATATTGTAAGTTCAGTTCCAGACCACCTCAAGAAAGCAAGTATCACAGTAAAGCAAGACACAGAGTTATTATGGTTTCCCAGTTTACGCACACAAAAATTATTTTTATATTATACTTTTGTGTATTAAATGTACAGTGTTGTTGTTAAGTGCCATTGAGTTGATTCCGACCCATAACGACCCTGTTTAGGGTTTCTAAGAAGCATCTGATGAGCTTGAACCTCTAACCTTGCAGTTCAAATGGCTTTACAGTCTGGTGCATTAACCCTCAGTGCCACACCAGGACTCCAAATGCACAATTGCATTCTACAATTTTTTTAAGTATTGTGAGAATTATCAGACTATCAGACAGAGACACAAATTGAGCACATGCTGTTGGAAAAAATTACATCAAAAGACATGTTCCATGCTTTGATGTATGTTGTCACAAACCTTCAATTTATGAGAAACAGTATCAGCGAAGCTCAATAAAACCAGTCATGCATGTATTTAAGAGTGAAAATTGATTTCTATTCATTATTTGCTATTGCTCTATAAGCAGTCCTGGTGTGGCACTGTGGGTTCGTACACTGGAGGGCAGTGTCAGTTTGAACCACAAGGTTGGCGGTTCAAGCACATCTGCCACTCCTTGGCGGTTCAAGCTCATCAGCAAATCAAGCTCATCAGCCAAACCCTATACAGGGTCGCTATGGGTCAGAACCGACTCAACAGCACTTAACAACAACAATTGCTCTAAAAGGAGTCCTGGTATGGTGCTGTAGGATAAGCACTGGGCTGGTTCAAAACCACTAGCCACTCCTTGGAAACTATACAAGGTTGCTGTGAATAGGAACCACTTCTACAGCACTTAACAACAACAACAACTGCTCCATAGGAGCTCTGGTGGTATAAAGGGTCACCCATCGGGCTGCTAACCACAAGGTCAGCAGTTCAAATTACTATGAGAGTTCTGTTCCTGTAAAGATTTACAACCTTGAAAACACTTGTTGTTGTGTTGTTGTTATATGCTGTGGAGTTGGTTCCGACTCATAGCGACCCTGTACAGGGTTTCTGAGGTTTCCAGGAGGGACCAGTCGCTGGAGAAGGATATCATTTTTGCTAAGGTGGAGGGCCAGAGATAAAGAGGAAGACCCCCAGTGAGATAGAATGGCAAAGTGGCAGCATCAATGGGCTCAAGCATGGCAACAATAGTGAGGTTGGCCCAGGACCAGGCAATGTTTCATTCTGTTGTGTATAGGGTCGCTATGAGTCGGTACTGACTAGATGGCACTTAACAACAACAACAACATGATCCAACAAATAAGATATTTATGGAGAAATCACTATTGGTGAAAATTTGTGTGTGCACTAAAATAACTTTGTATTGTTTAAAAGGACCTGTGTATCATACACACTGTGGTAATAAAAATAACACACCTTCCACCTAGAATATCCTGTAGCTTGGGACATTAACCTTGTTTTCTGCATACAAGGGGGCTTCCAAAAGTTCATGGGAAAATTCCATTATCTTTTCATTCCATCCTTCCACAAACTTTTTGAAGCTCCATCACAAACGACACCTAGAGTATCTGGGAGTAAAAGTTATGGAGAGAGCTGTCTATTGGAGCACTTTAATATTTTGGCTTTTAAATCCAGTCAATGAACATGGAATATTTATTTCTGCGGGAGTCATTTTGGTGACATAGTCTCCTGATCTTTCTTGAATTAAATTTTTACAACTTTTCTCTCCTGCCTTTTGCCTGTAAATAAAGTGGTGTTGCACGTTATTTAGTAAGTGTTCACTTTTGTTTTGATTTGGGAAAATGTATGTCATTTCTTTGGACTAAACACCAAGATAATTTCTTCTGTAACCCAAAGAAGATTTTGTCGTTGTTTGCGCCTCAGTGCTGAGCAAAATGGAGAATGTCGTTTCAGAACCTCAGAATAAAATTAAAGCACACGTGCTCTGTAAAAAGTATCGCTTGACAAGATCAAATTTCCTCAGAAGAGGGAAGTGATTTCATTAACTGTGCCTTTCTCCCACAGCCAAATCTCCCAGGTAACTCCCTGTGGAGAATGTGGGGATACAGGGGTTAAATCCCAACCAGGTGCATCTGGGTAATTGTCCCCAGGCCACTTGCTAAAGAGCCCAAGGGCCCCCAGATTACAATGCTTAACCTTGAGCAGGTACAGGAGGGGTTAAGGGGAAGAACACAACCGGAATTGCATTTATGAGAAATCCACAAAACAGGCCTGACTAGCCACAATGTCTGTGACATTCTTGGAAAGGTATACATCAAATGATGAGGCATACATCAAATGTCTTTTACACACACACCTTGACAGCACCATGCGCTCAACCATTAGTGCTGTTGTTAAGTGCCATCTAGTTGGTTTGTTTTGGAAGAAGTGCAGCCAAAGTGCAGCTCCTTGGAGGCCAGGATGGCTAAGCTTCATCTCTCATACTTTGGACATATTGTCAGGAGAGAACAGTCACTGGAGAAGGATGTCATGCTGGGTAAGGTGGAGGGTCAGAGGAAAAGAGGAAGACCCCCAACGAGATGGATTGGCCAGGTGGCATCACTGATGGCGTCAAGTGTGGCAGCGGTAGTGAGGATGGCCCAGGATCGGACATTGTTTCGTTCTGCTGTGCATGGGGTCGCTATGAGTCAGTTCCGACTCGATGGCACCTGACAACAACAACAACAGTTGGTTCTGACCCATAGTGACCCTGTCTAGAGTTCTCAAGGAGCAACCGTTGAGCTTGAACTGCTGACCTTACGGTTCAAACTGACTTTGCAGTCTAGCTCATTAATCCACAGCGCCACACCAGGACTCCACACTCAACCATGTTTCTCAAATGACCATTGCTTTCTATAAAAAAGATAAATTGTTGTTAAGTGTCGTCAAATAGATTCCTACTCATAGTGAGCCTGTATAGTGTTTCCGATGAGCAGCTGGTGGGCTGGAAGTGCCGGCCATTTGGTTTGTAGCCCAGTGCTGATGCTACAGTGTCATACCAGGAGTCCATAGAAAGGAATATAGGAGGAGTGATCTCTCCTGTGAACAATGCCTAAGAGTAGGTCTCAGGTTATCAGAGCCTGTATCTGTGAGGCTGAGTGCACGACTGAACATACAGTGCACTTTGAAACGTCTGTAGAGGTGGACGTTTTTTCTGCACCTGTTTGTTTTGGTTAGTGACCTAGAAAAAGGACTCCAAACAATCCCATTTGCCAAGATCTGTTCTCACCCATATTGTGAGGGTGTTGTGTTTCTCCTGTGCTTGTTAAAGGTCTATAGAAAATGACACCAAGAATGCAGGTTACGGAAGGTCATTCTAAATGGGAAGGCTTGATTACATCTGGTGAGTAGCTGGTAATACTGTTCATATTCTCTTTTCTACTCTTGAGTGCACTATTTTATTTTGATTATTAGCAAATTAAAAAATGATAGCTTTGTAATTTGAGAAACTGGACTAGAAGGTATGGTGAAATTTCCTCATTTTTCTTCACGTTTGGCTTGTCTATAATTTCAGAACCAGTGCCTTTCTTCCTAATTTTGAATTATAATCTTACCTTTGCCTTCTTTCCCCAAGTACAAAGTCAAGTCAGAATCTCAAGAGGAGAAGCTTTCCCATGATGAACGGAGAACATATTATGCGTGTGTTTTGCCAGTAGCTCACCCATCAAATCATAAAAAGATATCTGGAGCAGATTTTTCAACCTCCAACTTGGACTAGCATTTTCCATGTTTTATTATTGTTAAATCTACTTGATATCATTACCATTTACCTTAGAAAGAGTCCTTGATGACATTGTGGATGACAGGGTTTTCATTTTCATTACACAAGAACAAGAAATAATGTGTTTCTCCATAACTTCCTAAACCATTATTTTTCAGGTCTTTGTAACTCAGAGCTAAATGCAGGTTCTGACACAAGGGGGCTAGTGATGGAGACAGAGTCCTGTTCTGAGACCTTTCAACTACATGTGCCCCTAATCAAACACAAGTAATTGTAAAGTACCATAAAATACTGCCCTCCTACTTAGATATAGCTAATTGCTTATTAATGCTCACATTTACTTTGCATCCTCCTTTTCCTTTCAAGTAGGTAATAGGCCAAGAATTTCTATTTGTATACATCTACAGGCTTAGAGTGAATATATTTTGGAAAGCCTTGAAATCCAACCCTCAAAGGTATAACCTGAATGTATCATGGTTTGGATAGTTCAAGAACATCACACTATGAAGAGGTGTTTTCTTATTCCCACCATTACACACTTAAGAGCCTCCACTGTATGTGTATTTTTTGCAAAATGTATGACTCTATATTTGTGAATTTTTTATTTATCTATCTTCCTCACTTCTTGAGAGTCAGGGCTCTGTCTAATGAAACCTAATATGGTCACTACCCAGCACAATGCCTATCACGTGGTAGTTATACTCATTAACAAATGAATGGAAAGAAGCAAATGAATTCCTTCAAGAGTGAATTATCCTGCACAGCAGAGAAGCAAAGTACATAATTAAAAAGCTCCATTTTATGCATATAGAGATTTTGCTCTATAATCAGAAACGTGTGGCTTCTTTCTTTCTTTTTAAATTAAAATTTCATTTGGTCTCAGCATCTGTTCATTGATTTAACATAAAATCCTCTCATGGAACCATTTAGAAACATTATTGGAATCTGAAAAATTAGATTAATTTTTACTGAGTCTTTTTGGCTAGAAATCCCAAAACATTTCAAGGAATGTTCTGGGCTCTTAGTATACATCAGCTATTACAGCTACCAACACAGAATGCCCAACTTAGTAAAGGAGTGCACTTAGGGGGTAAAGGAAGGCCAGCCAACAACACCCAAGGCCAAATGTAGAGCTGCTGTGCTACAACCTCTGTAAACCTACAAGAGTTCAGCTGCTAGTTCAGAATCCTTGTTGGCATTAGTTTTGCTGCGCATAGAACCTTAGGTGAGTAATTCACATGTCAAGTTTGAATCATGGTCTTTTCCAAAACCAGGAGTATCCATTCCTCATTCTGAGTCAGTCTTCTAAACACCAACACTTACTCAGCAATTGGAGTTGCTAAATAACTACAGGCCAGGAGTTATGCTGGGTTGATGAAAGAGAAGTAGTGCAACTTGGGAGCCTATTTAGGTACTACTTCATAACTGTATTCTGGGATTCACCTGCTTCTGCAGCCCTGTGAGCCAGCAGCCTGACATCTAACCTGCAGGTTTGGGGATTCAACAGCTTCTACAGTCCTGTGAACCAGCAGCCTGTCATCTGACCTGCAGATTGTGGGTTCCTCAGCTCCTGTAGCCACGTGAGAATCCTTCAGACTCACATTGTTGTTGTTGTTGTTGTTGTTGTTGTTAAGTGCCGTCGAGTCGGTTCCGACCCATAGCGACCCTGTACAGGGTTTCCGAGACTCACATTAGGTCCATGGATTTGGAGCTTGCCATCCTCCTCAAGATCAATCTCTCTCCCCTCTCTCTCCCTCTCCCCCCACCTCTCTCCTCTCTCTGTCTCCCCTCCCTCTCTCCTCATTCTCTCCTCTCTCTCTGCTCCATTCCCCCCACCTCATGGTGATGTAGGATAAACATTGGACCACAAGGTAGGTTTGAACCTCAAGGTCAGTTGTTCAAACTCCCCAACCACTCCTCAGAAACCCTATGCAGGGTCAGTATGAGTCGGAACCACCTCGACAGCACTTAACAACCACAATAACAAGTATATATAGATGGAGTCTTGGTATGGTGCTGTAGGGTAAGCACTGGACAGCTAACCACAAGGTCAGTGGTTCAAACTCACCAGCCACTCTTTGGAAACCCTATATAAGTTTGTTATGAGTAAGAACAAACTCAACAGTACTTATCAACAATAAGTACATATTTACATTTTTTAAATCACATTTCAAAACATGTACATACAAATGTCCATCAACAATGAATGGATAAACAAACTGTAGTATTTATACAAATGGAATATTACTCAGCCCTAAAAAACAAAGAAGTTTCCATAGATGCTACCACATGGATGAACCTTGAAAATATTCTGCTAAGTATAATAAGCTAGACACAAACGGATAAATATTACAAGATTCTACTTATATGACATATCTAGAATTATGCAAATTCACAGGAACAGGAAGTACATTAGAGGTTAAGAGGGATGAGGGGTAGGAGGAAAGAAGGTTATTGCTTAATGGGTACATCTGTTTGGGGTGATGAAAAAATTTTGAAGTTGTTAGTGGTGAACGTTGTTCAAAATTGTGAGTGTATTTAATGCAGTCCACTTGTACACTTAATATGGTTAAAATGGCAAATTACATACACCATCTATACATATATATTACTGGAGTCCTGGTATGGTACTGTAGGATAAGCAATGGACTGTTAATCTCAAGGCTGGTGGTTCAAACCCACCAGCTGCACCCTGGAAATCCTATGCAGGATCTCTATGAGGCAATACAGACTTGACAACACTAAACAGCAACAACAACATATACATTAACTATAATAAATATTTTGAAACAAATAAAATTCAGAAGCTAAATCTAGAGACAAGCATTATTAAAATATGATACTACAATATACTGAATTGGTCAAAGTTACACTGTGAGTAGAAACATCTTTGTATAGAAAAAAAATCTTTGAGATGTGCAAATTAGTTCACAGAATACGTTGCGTTTTCCATGAATAAAGTAAGTTTTGAAAGTAAAAAACCAGCAAAGCACCAAATACATACAGTAAGAAGCCAAATTAGTATTTTAATTGGTGAAACCCCTGAGAGCATGACCCTTAGTGACTCTTCTGGTATGGCGCTATAGGATAAGTACTGGACTTACCCTCACCGCAAAGTCAGCCACTCCTCAGAAACCCTATACAGAGTCACTATGAGTCCAAGTGGACTGCAGGGCACTTAACAACAACAACAACAACAAAGTCACTCTTCAGGCTTGAAACTGAACTCATCCCTGAATTCCAGCTAAAAAACAGAGGTCTGTAAGGTGAACAAAAACTAGGGAGGTATGCATTCCTTTAAGATTTTTTAAAAAGGCAACATTTGCCCAAGGCCAAAATTCAGAAGTCAGGAAGAGTTAGGAAAGGAGGACTAGGAAGAGAAAGCCCCAGTATAAAAACCAGATAAGAGATGGTACATTGTAAGGATTATGGTCAATGGCCTGAAACAAAATGTATATGAAATGTTGAATGGAAAACTGATTTGCTCTGTAAATCTTCACCAAATTCGCAATAACATTTTTTTTTTTATTTTAAGTAGTCTGGTGGAAAAGAAAAATATTAACTGTGGCTTCCTCTTGTTGTTAAGTGCAGTCAAATCAGTTCCAATTCATAGCCATCTGTACAGGGTTTCTGGGGAGCAGCTATTGAATTTCTATGGCTGACCTTGCAGTTTGAACTGATCTTGGTGGTCCAGTGCTTATCGTACAACACTACACCTGGAGTCCCCATGGACATCACGTTATAGTTGGTTTGTTTGTTTTTCTTTATAGTTTACATCCATATAACTTTTATCCTAAGAGTTAGTATTGATGACAGCAAGCCTCAATTTTCCAATCCATGGGATGGAGGAGCACTGCCTGACTCTCAATCCACAGCTTCACCCTCTGATACACAGGTACCAGATGCCCAGCCAAAAAAAAAAAAATGAAAAGGTGCACACAGTTTTCTTTTCCTTCCTATAATGGCAAGAATGGGTCTCACAGAAATATCTTTTTTCAAATTCAATAACAGTCAGAGGTGAGTCTGGAAATTAGTAGAAAAAGTAAACAGCAAGGTCTTACAAAGTGAATTTCAGCAACAGCAATCTCACTAAATTCTAAATCCCCTGATACCTCTCCCAGACCAGGATTATGTGGTGACAGATGGTTGCTGGAATCTGGAGGGAAGAAATAACACACTCTGTTTAAAACACACACACACAAAGTATCATATGGAGTTGATTCAGATAGTCAAGTGATTTTTCCCTTCTTTTACATAAAGAAGTTCCCCCTACCCTTTCACCTGGTTTGATATCTAAAACCAAGAATAATCGCTTATGGTTTTAGCAATTTTACTGCTGAAATTGCAATTTTACCAACACTGCATTGTTTAATCCCATGTAGAAACTGGACCTTTATAAAATCCCAAGCAGAAGTCCCCAGTGGTAAAAACAGTTAACATGCACAAGCTGCTCACTGAAAGGTTGCAGGTTTGGGTTCACTCAAAGACACCTCAGAAAAAAGGCCTGGTAATCTACTGCAAACAAAATCAGCCTGTGGAAACTCTATTCTGTTCTGACACATACAGGGTCACCCTGAGCCAAAGTTTAGAATCCAAGCAAACAGAAGAAGGCATATGTCCAGACAGCAGAGGATAATTCCTTCCTTTCTCATGGCTAAACTCCCTTGGCTAAACATTCACAGTTAGACCTTGTCATCTAAATGGTACTTACGCCTCCTGATGCCAACGTGATCCAAATCCATGAGTGCTGTTTAGATCAAAATTACATCTTTGACAGCAGAACTGTAACATCTCTGAAAAGAGTGTTTGTTGATTAAGGCTCAAAAACATTCAGAGTGACTCCAAGCACCATGAACTAGACACTAAACTTGTCTGAGGCTCAGTTCCCTCATTTATAAAATCAGTGTGAAAGCACTTGGTAAAATACATTGCACCCTAAAAGTAGGCAAATTTAGGTGCACCAAGGAAGATCGTAGAAGAATTGATGCCTTTGAGTTGTGGTGTTGGAGGAGAATACTAAAAGCGCCATGGACTGCCAAAAGAACTAATAGATCTGTTTTGGAAGAAGTGCAGCCAGAGTGCTCCTTGGAGGCCAGGATGGCTAAGCTTCGTCTCTCCTACTTTGGACATATTGTCCGGAGGAAACAATCATTGGAGAAGGATGTCATGTTGGGTAGGGTGGAGGGTCAGAGAAAAAGAGGAAGACCCCCAACGAGATGGATCAGCCAGGTGGCGTCATTGATGGACTCAAGTATGGCAGCGGTAGTGAGATTGGCCCAGGATCGGACATTGTTTCGTTCTGCTGTGCATGGGGTCGCTATGAGTCGGTTCCGACTCGATGGCACCTGACAACAACAACAAGGAAACATAATATTATTGTTGTTGTTGTTAAGTGTTGTTGAGTTGGTTCTGACCCATAGCGACCCTGTATAGGATTTCCGACGAGCAGCTGGTGAGCTTGAACCGCCAACCTTGCAGTTCAAATGGTTTTACAGTCTGGCGCATTAACCCACAGCACCAAACCAGGACTCCAAACATAATATTGTCGTTGTTAAGTGCCATCGAGTCAATTCCAACCCATAGTGACCCTGTATAGGGTTTCCAAGGAGCAGCTGGTGAGCTTGAACCACTGACCTTGCAGTTCAAATGACTTTGCATTCTGACGCATTAGACCACGGCGCCACACCAGGACTCCAAACATAATATTATTAGGAGGTAACAAAACAAAAGGGCAAATGACTCCAATGTATATGGCAAGGCTGCAATTAACAATGGGCTGGGTTTACAGTGAGGAAACTGGCAGTCATCTGAGGCAGTATACCCATGCCTGTGTGTGCAGCTGCGGTCAATCAAAGTCACCAAAAAAGTTCTGAACATAGATCTTGTGGAGAAGCTCAATGAGCCAGGAGCTGGGGAGACTGATTAGGGAAGCAAAATAAACACAGTAATCTCAGGCTTGCTCTGGCCACCAGGTCCAGCCAGCAGATCTGAATAACTATCTTGGCCTCACAGAAACAACCTAACTGTGGAACCCTGTGTGTGGAAGGGACAGGCTTATGGCATGTGACTCATGTGACTCATTGTGCCAAGCCTAAAGCCCCTCCTAGTGCTACTCCGTGGGCTGCAGGGGGTGCTCTATGTGCTGTTTACACACTTTCCTGAAGATTGCTAACATCAGAGGACAGGGAGAGGTTTTTTCTGTATTACACCAGTTGCTGTTGGGTGGACACCGACTCATGGTGACTTCCTGTGTTCCAGAGTAGAACTGTGCTTCATGGGATTTTCAATGGCTGTTTCTTTTCAGAAGTACATCTCCAGACCTTGCTTCTGAAGTGCTTCTGGGAGATCTCGAACCTCCAGTCTTTCCATTGTCAGCCTAGTGCATTAACCTTTTAAACCACCATGGACTCCTGTATAAACCAAAACCAAACCAAACCCATTCCAATTCATAGGGACCCGATGGGACAGAGTAGATTTGTCCCACAGGGTTTCCAAGGCTGTAATCATTACAGAAGCTGACTGCCACAACCTTTTTCCACAATGTAGTTCATAAATTCAAGTCACAGGCTTGTTAGCAGCTGAGCACTTAATGCACAGAATCACCCAAGCTCCTTCTTTCTGTATTTAAGGAAAAATAAACCCACTGCCATTGAGTTGATTCTGACTCAGAGTGACCTTGTAGGACAGACTAGAACCGCTCCGTAGGGTTTTCAAGATGAAGTCCTTACAGGAGCAGACACCTTCCTCTTTCTCCTTCAGAGTGCTTCATGGGTCAAACTGTCAACCTTGTGGTTAGCAATTCACGGCTCAGCCTACAATACCAACAGAGCTCCTTCTATATCTACTACGGCTTCAAAAAGTTCATGGAAAAACTGAATCACCGACCTTGATGTTAGCAGACCAATGTCAAACCCACAGCATCCCAGGGCTCCTTTGACACATGGACCAGGAAGGGCTAAACTGATCGAGCTTGATCTCTCTAGGAAGTCTGCCCTGACCTTCCAGGCAGGGAAAACCTGTCTTCTTTTGTGTTCCATGATGTAGTTCAGCTTACCTCTCAAGAACCTCCCGTGTTCTTGTTCTTTCTCTCCCTCTTCTTTCTGTTTCTCTTCTCTCCTCCACCCGCCAGCTCTCCACCTTCCTTACCTCTTCCTTACCTGCCTTGTCTTCCCACTATGTTCCTTTCTATCTTCCTCATTTTCTTCCCGTCTCTTCTCCCCCTATGATTGTCTTCTCTCCCTTCTCTCTCTCTCTCTTTTTAACCTCTTTCTCCTACTTCCTTTTTAAAATAAATGTTTATTAAAGACCTATGATACTGAACCAGGTACCATACATTTACTGTAGCAACCTTCTTAAAATTCCTTTTCCTCTCCTGTTTTTATTCCTTCAAGAAATATTTTTTACAGGAGAAAGATGAGGCTTTCTGCTCCTGCAAAGATTTTTTTAAGACTGAGAAACCCCATACAGGGTTTCTATGAGTTGGAACCAACTTAATGGCACTTAACAACAGCAACCTATGGTGCCAGGTACCAAACAGATTACTGCTTCCTTTTCAAGATGCATAATTACTGCAGCAGGGAAGTGGCTGGCAGGACCTGTATTTCCTTGACTCTAGCCCCACTCCAGTTATCTAAATATGGTCATATAACAGAGTGCTGGCCAAGAATACCCTTTCATATAATCTTTCATGTCCCATCTCTTCTCTGCCTCCATCTTCTACCTCCTGACTGGACCATGAAAATCAAATGTTGAAGATGACTAAGCCTTCTGGGAGCACAGAATAGAGTTTACCAACCCACTGCTAACTGGTCTTTCCATGTGTAAGAAATACACCTTTATTGTACCTTACCTACAGTCCATTTGACAGGAGTTCTGGTAAGGACTGTAAGGAGTCCTGGTGATGCTGTAGGTTAGGCATTAGGCTCCTAACTGAAAGGTTGGTGTTTCAAACCAACCAACAACTCTGCAGAGGAAGATCTCAGAAACCCTACATAGAATCACAGTGACTTGGAATTGTCAATGGCAGTTGGGTTTTGGTACGTGCCAGTTACTATTCCAGGTGCTGTGGATGTTTCAATGAACAAAAGAGACAAAGACCTCTACCCTCCTGGAGGTTATATTCTGTTGGGTACCAGGCACCATAATTGTTGTTGTTGTTAAATGCCATTGAGTTGGTTCCACCCCATAGAGACCCTGTATAGGGTTTCCAAGGAGCGGCCAGTGAGCTTGAACTGCCGACCTTGCGGTTCAAACTGACTTTGCAGTCTAGTGCATTAACGCACAGTGCCACACCAGGACTCCATAATAGGTGGTCAAAAAGGTATACTGAAGGTATAACTTCAAGCTTCACTGAGTTTGTAACTCTAGAAAAGAGAGGGGCATGGAAAAACAAGTAAACAAAAAAATATGTCAAAAACCACGAGTAACTTAACAGTCTTTACAAAAAAATAAAAGAAATACTTTTCACAATGTAGCTCTTTCCTCTTTTATTGGTTTATTGAGAACTCTGCCCTCTTTCCCCCTCCCCCTACCAATATCCCAGCCCCAAATAGTCTCCTAATGGTAGCAGCTGTCTTATTTCTCTGGGTACTCCCAGAACCTGGCACAGTATGTAGCTTTGTAGGTGCTCAATAAATAGTGAATATAGTCTTAGGCTGTAAACTGTACATAAGTTGTGAATATTTTTATTTTATTAAAGGTTCCATTTTAAAAGGTAATACAATATCAATTGAAAACCACAAACTAGTTAGAGAATTCATGTGTACCCAGAGCAAGGGTTAACCAGTTTCACAGAGAACTGAAGTGACCAGGCAAAAAAAAAAAAAAAATCTTTTTAAAAATATCCTGTTAATAATAATAGCTCACATTGTTAATGGCCTTATAGAGTCTACCAAGCATTCCCATAGCTATTACTTCATTTGACACATTTAATATTGCTCTGGGGTAGTTATGATTAACCTCACAGAGATTAAGGGGTTTGCCCAAGCTTAACAGCTAATAATTAATCGATCAAGTCAGAATTCGAACTCAAACTCTGGTTCTCTTATTCTATATCTAAAAGATGGCTCCAAGGTGAGCATGAAGGTATTATACAGAGCAGCCTTCCTGGAGCAGAACTGAGTTCACAACACTGCTCAGCATTTCCACTGACCAGCTCACCTCTGTGGATAAGAAATTTCAGGCTGTCTCATAGGGAACCATTGGATTAGTCAGGGTTTCCTCAGCAGCCTGCCAGTCAGTTCTGGTACTTCACCAACATCACCATCTCAACTTGATTACATTAGGGAACAGAATCCAGCTCCATGAGTCGATGAGGAAGGAACTCTAAGTCAACTTAACATGAAGGGGAAGCAGAATGAGGCATGCTTCAGTGCCTACTAAGTGCTGAGGAAATCTTTTAGGACAAAGGAGAAACCCTTTGAAGAAGGCTTCAGGCAGCATGGTGTTCAAGTTATTGCACATAAAATTATACAGCGCTGGAGTGTCCATTGGTCATAGTCCCAAAACCACCACCACAATCAATACAAAGTTCTAATAATTCAGGCTTCACCAAAGGCACTCCATTAAAACTCATTGCTGTCAAAATGAATCCAACTCATAGTAACCGTATCTATAGGACAGAGCAGAGCTGCTCCACAGGGTTTCCAAGGCTGCAATCTTTATAGAAGCAGACTGCCTACTGTGTCTTTCTCCTGTGGGCAGAGCTAATGGGTTCCATTTGTCAACCATCTGATCAGTAGCAGACTGCTTAACTACTGCAACACCAAGGCTCTTTCCAAAGGCACAAAAGGGGTCATTTAAAAATCCCACCTGCTCTCCAAAGAGCTATCAAAATAACTTCAGAAAGAGCATGTGTGTTACTTCTTTGTGTGCCTACTTTAACAACATGGTAGGAATTTTCAAGTGAATGGGTCCCTAGGTAGTGCAGTTTGCTCCCAGCTACTAACTTAAAGGTTGACCCATTGAGTCTACTCTACGGTTCAGTGGAAAAATAAACCTGGTAATCTACTTCTGAAAGATTGCTGTTGTTGAGTGCCATCAACTTACTCATAGCAACTGTGTATAGGGTATCCAAGGAGCAGCCGACCTTGCGGTTCAAACAGATCTTTTGGTCCAGTGCCCAGCCTTCAGCTCCACAGCTGTTGAAAACCCTCGAACTGTAGTTCTACTCTGAAACACATGGAGTCACCTTGAATCAAAAATCAACTCTAAAGCAGTAGTTTGGGTTGTTGTTTCTGATCAAGTGAATATGATATAACAGAAAACCTATTTAGTAATGAATTGGCTGCTTTGATTAAAGATTGATTGAAGGGTATGGATAGACATCTATCTAGGGCACTGTGGATGGAAATGTGTAGAGAGTTGAGTATCATGACCTTTCAGTGCACGTAGTCACCCCTTTACTACACAGGTGGTAGGGTTCTAAGCTCATGGGTCCCATTGCCAAGACACCTCTAGGTATTACTTTCTGAGCATAAAACACATCCAGCATCCAACCAATGAAAAATGGAAATACAAGTAGAAGGGGGAAAAAAAGCCACAGTCTATTCCAGATTAAAGATGAATTTTCAAAAGAACAGGTCTGTTCAATAGCTGGTGATATGTTTAAGTCCAATGATTTCAACTTGCCGAGCCTTGGTTCCCTTGTAGTAGAATGAGACAGAAATGAGACTGGTAAAACACTTTTAAATTCTCTATCAGCTCAAACAATCTGTGATGGAATGACTTCAAGAAGAAGTTAACTCCCAAAGTTTTATATATCACTGTAGAAAATATCCCAGGTCTAACTAAATTCCTCATATATATAAAGTTAAAACTTTTTAATGATAATAGATAAGAAGTATATAATGATGATAATAACTAATACTTATTGGACATCTGCTGTACATTAGGTACATTATTCACTTGTACACCTAGTTCTGTGTTCTCAGAGGCTAGATTTTTTTCTGGAATATATTTGTTGTTGTTGTTAAGTACTATCAACTAAGGTCTGACTCACAGCAACCATGTATTTTCAAGGAGCAGCTAGAATATATTAGAAAGTCAATAAGTGCCTATTGAATGAGTGAATAAAATAAACATACTGCTTTGTTCAACAGTGATTATAACAATGTTTACCAATCCCCTCCTGTACATTTGGCCCTTGGTAATTGGGGTGATACATAAAGGAAGTAGACCTGAGAATGGTAACTATTTTGTAATACATTTAATTCTAAGTATTTTTAAAGGATTAAAAACTTAACTGTGAGTCCTCATAAAAAAAAAAAAAAAAAAAAGAAGTTAATATACAAGCATAACTTCTAAGAACTGGATTTGTTCTGGTAACTATTTTGTAATACATTTAATTCTAAGTATTTTTAAAGGATTAAAAACTTAACTGTGAGTCCTCATAAAAAAAAAAAAAAAAAAGAAGAAGTTAATGACACACTGAGGATCTAATCGAGATGTACAGATGTATCCATTCTTGCCTCCCCTTTTCTCTCTGGGAGGCTCAACATGCCACAGTTTCATCCTCACTCCATCCTACCTCAACTTCAAATTTCAACTGGATAACTAGAGGTTATCCTCTTCTTAACTTCTAAGAGTCTCTAACAATGAGACCAATATACAGGGTTCATTTTCCTCAGTGGTATTGTCCTTTGCCAAATATTTCAAGTCCAGAAATATAGCTAATCTAAAAACAAAATTATTTGTAGAGTAGTTAAATAAAGGAAGTCCTTGGGTGGTACAAATAGTTGACATGCCCTGTTACTAATAGAAAGGCTGGAGGTTCAAATCCACCCAGAGGCATACTGGAAGAAAGGCTTGGCAAACTACTTCTGAAAGTCAGTCACTGAAAATTCTGCTGCATATAGTTCTACTCTGAAACACATGAGATCACCCTGGGTTGGAATCAATGTGGCAGTGAATGGTTTTGGTTTTACCTAATACAGGCAATGATATTTTTTTTTTTTTAAATGTAAATGGTAACTGCTATTTCTATTTATAAATCTGAGTCCTGGATTTAAAAAATAAAAATATTCAAGAATGTCACACTCTATTAATAATATCCAAGGATTGGATGACTGATCCACTGTTTGCTGCCATTTCTATTTTGAGAAATTAGGGAAATATATCTAAAAAGCTTCATCACTTTTCTCAAATCCTGTGCTGATCATATCATATATAAAACAGTTACACCAAAAAACTTTGTCACTGTTTGGTGTCTGCCAAATATGTATTATAAAGAGTACTCTAAGGAAGCATCAATAATATGCCCTAAAAGCCCCTGTGCTATTCTCTGAACCTAAGGAAAGCATGGACTATAGGTCTTCCCACACCCCATTTAAATTATCTGAAGGATGATAGCCTACTCGGCAAAGTACAGATATCAGAAAGCATATTAAAGATGTGTTACTCTTGCCAAAAATAGGGTTTGACCATCTGGCCAAGCAGATTCCAAACCTAATGGCCAACTCAAATGAAAACCAGTTTTTATTTTGCAATTTGTAGAAATCAACTATCATTTCCATCTTTTCTACTTTGCAAATCTAAAACCCAATGTCCTAGAGGAGGGATTATGCTCAGGACTGTGGTTTCTGTGTAAAAACAAGAAAGACTCATGTCCTTATAGTTCCTCCTTTCTTATATCTCTTAGCTAGTTAGTCCAGGGAGTCCTGGTGTGGCACCGTAGGATATGCACTGGACTGCTAACCGCAAGACTGGCAGTTCAAAACCACCAGCCACTCCTTAGAAACTCTCTACTGGTTGTTGCATCAGAACTGACTGAATGGCACTTAGCAACAACAACATCAACAGTCCAGACATCTCGCAAAAGCAGATGACCATATCAGCACATGTCCAGAAACAAGATAAAATGTCTGAGACAAATGAACTAGAGGTAGACATGGTCTCCATTCTGGAAGGAGGGCAGGACTTGCAAATGCCTGAGAAGGAATTCAGAAAAATGATTATAAATTGTTGCAAAACACTTTACATTGGAGTTGAGAAAAATAAGGAAGAAGTCAGGAAAGTGCTATAGGAACAATCAAATAAGATAGATACAGCATTGGAAACAATTCAAAACCTACAGAAAGAGGTCCAAATGATCAATAATAGAAGATCAGAAATAGACAATACACTGAAAGGGCAAAGGAGTAGAATAGAAAAGATGGAAAGCAGAACCAGTGAGCTGGAAGACAAATCTCTCAATATCACTAAGATAGAAGAACAAACACAAAAAAGGATAAAAAAATCTGAAGGTCTAAGATTCATGTTGGACAACATGAAGAGGAATAACTTAAGAATTATTGGCATTCCAGAACAAGAAGAATCACACAAGTCCACAGAGGAAATAGTTGAAGAACTGCTGGAAGAAAATTTCTCTAACATCCTGAAAAGTGAAAAGATCAACATGCAAGAAGCTCAACAAACCCCAGGAAGGATAGACCCCAAAAGAAAATCACCGAGAAATATCATAATCAAGCTCTCCAAAATCAAAGATAAGGAGACACTTCTGAAAGCAGCCAGGGAAAACAGAAGTGTCACATATAAAGGCAAGCAAGTCAGATTAAGCTCGGATCTCTCAGCAGAAACCATGCAAGCAAGAAGGCAATGGGGAGACACATGTAAAACCCTGAGGCTTTCTGCTCCCGTAAGCAGTCGAGTGCATTAACGACTTTCAACACCCAGAGATTCCCCTAAAACATTTGTGTTGTTGTTGTTAAGTGCCGTCGAGTTGGTTCCGACCCATAGTGACCCTGAGCAGGGTTTCCGAGGCTATAAATCTTTACGGGAGCAGAAAGCCTCATCTTTCTCCCGCGGAACAGTGGTAGTTTCGAACTGCTAACCTTGTGGTTTGCAGCCCGATTTGTAACCACTACGCTACCAGAGTTCCTAAAACACAGAAGCATGTAAATTCAGGACATGGGAGCACAGTGACTCTGTAGAGTTAACACAGGACTGTAGACCACAAAAGGAGCTCTGGTAGTATAGTGGTTACAAATCAGTATGCAAACCTTGAGGTCAGCAGTTTGACACTATCAGCTGTTCCACAGCAGAAAGATGAGGCTTTCTATTCCCGTAAAGATTTACAGCCTTGGAAACCCTGTACAGGGTCGCTATGGGTCGGAACTGACTCCACGGCACATCTAGATCACGTGGTCAGTGTTTCCAGCCCACCTGCTGCTCCATGGGTGAATGATGAAGCTTTCTGCTTCTGCAAATATTTAAAGCCTTGAAAATCCTATACAGGGTTGCTACAAGTCAGAATCAACTCCACGGAACTTAACAACAAGCAATTGGTGAGCTTGAACCACTGACCTTGCTGTTCAAATGGCTTTGCAGTCTTGTGCATTAACCCACAGCACCACACCAGGGGTCCTCAGTTAATATATATATTTTTTTAACTTAAAACGCACCAAAAATAGAGAAAAAACAAAACATAATTTGTTTTTGTTGTTGTTGTTGTTGTTAGGTGCCATCGAGTCGATTCCAACCCATAGTAACCCTATATAGGGTGTCCAAGGAGCAGCTGGTGAGCTTGAACCACCGACCTTACAGTTCAAACAACTTTGCAGTCTGATGCCCACAGTGCCACACCTAGAAATCATTATTATCCTTATTTTGGAGATGTGGTGATAGAAACTCAGCATGTCAAAGGATTTGCTGAAGGTAAGGTGGAAAGCTGTTCCTAACTGCAGCCTTCTGATTGTAGCAAGCACATACCTGTCCATCCCCCACCCCCACACACAATCAAACCCACTGCCTTTAAGTCCATTCCAATTCATAGCCACCCTACTGGAGAAAGTAGAACTGCCCAAGGCTGCAAATCTTTACAGAATCAGACTGCCACATAATTCTCCTGTGGTGTGGCTGGTGACTTCAAACCATCAGTCTTTTGGTTAGCAGATGAATGCTTTAACGGTTGTGCTATCAGGACTTGATTTGGAAAGCACTGTCATGAATAAAATATAAGCCTTCTCAGATTTATGTATCCTTTTGTTTCTATTTGCCGAATAATCTATGGAGTCCTGGTGTGGCATTGTAGGATAAGCACTAGACCACAAGGTCGGTATGAACTTAAAGGTCTGTGGTTCGAACTCAACAGCCTCTCCTCGGAAACTGTATTCAGGGTCACTATGAGTTGGAATGGTACTAAACAACAACAACTATGGTAATATAAGTCAGAAAATGATTGCCTGGGGTGGGGGAAAGATTGACTAAAAAGAGATACAAGGGAATTCTGGAATGTTGGAAATGCTCTATAGCTTGCTTCATTCTAAGGAGTGGTTTCATGAGTGTACACCATTTAAAACTGATTGAATCAAACACTTAAAATCTATGCACGTTAACTCTATCTCAATAAAAATAACAACACAAATATTTTTTGTACTCAAACAAAGCTCTGATTCCCTGATGCCCTCAACCTTCCTCTCCTCTCCCTCTCTCCAAACATTCTTCAGGGAAGAAAGAAGAGCTACTCAAGTTGGTTGTTGTTGTTGGTAAGTGCTGCTGAGTGACTCTGCATAGGGTTGCCAAGGAGTGGCTGGTGAGTCTGAACCACTAATCTTAAGGTTCAAACCAAGACAAACTTTAACCCTTCCTCCCCTAAAGGAAACAGTATGGCAAAAACCAGTGAGCTCCTAACTCAGCCCTCAGACAATCTCCTCCCTCAGAGGAGGTATGTGCCCAGGTTCCAGAGAGAGGTTCATCAGAGAGAAGTCATCCACAGGGGCCATTGCCTGACCCACCCAAGTGAAGGCCTCAGTCTCCAGGGTTGTCAACTTAGTTTTGTTCATTTGGGAGCAGGTGGGGCTGTGGAAAGGATCTTCCCATCCTTCTTTATGTAAAGCAGGAACGTATCCTATATCCAAATAACTGCAATTATGCCTAGTTGTTCAAACTCCAAGCCCTCTTCCCAACTGGTTCCATGGTGATGAACATGAAGTGTTCTTCATTCTTGTTGGGTCTGTGCTAGGTAGGGGCTGGGTGATTGCATATGTGGTATGTGGAGACTTTGTCTAATTAAAAACATAATAATAAAAATCTCTTTTGGATAAGAGAGAAATAGTAACTCTGGGAGGTAAACATTTTTCTTCTTTAAGTCTAAGGGAAAATGGGACAACAGCTGTTCTTCTACATTCTGAAGACCCAGAGAACTTTACAATTTGGTATTCATGAATGTCATGATGCAGGTTCACTCACCAGCTATCTAACTCATTCTTGTCAAATTCTTCCTTCAGCAGAATTACAAATTACTACACGCCACAGGGCATCCCAGACCCCTGCCAAGCAGTGAAAGCATAGTGTGCTATATCCACACTACCCAAGCCCAAGAACCACACAGAATGACAGAGGTAGAAACCATTCACTATAACGGCTTACTTTCCAAAAGAGAATGCATCCTTTCACGGAATGTCTAACACATAAAGGTTCATACCCAGAGGAATCAAGTCTTCCCTGTTGCATTGATTGGGCATCCAAGGGCATCTCTGCACATCTATCCCCGAGAGGGACCCAACTACAGGTAGTAAGCAAATAGGTAGGCATGCTAAAGACACCAGGAAGGGGAACTAGAACCAGCTAACGCACTAAGATGTATCTCTCTTCCCTCTTTCTCCATCACCTGTGACAACACCTCTCCAGAGAACAGGCATCTTTGGGCACAATCACCTCTACCTCTGGAATGAAGCTCTCAAAAGCAAGGGCCAAGTCAAGAAACCATCACTGGTCCCCTAATGTCCCAGACACAACCAGTACCTACCTTCCTTCTTCAACTGAATGATACTCTCACCTCTGTGACCCCAACATAGACAAAACCTTAAAAGAAAAAGTATCAGCCTTTAGACTTGCTTCTTTCTATATCCTGATTATTTACTGCCTGTAGGTGGTCAGCGTCTGGCATTTACCATCCATATGCCTAGCTGCCCTCTAAGGAGTCCAGCAGAAACCACCATCTTTCATAACTATGCTAACATTTCTAGATTTCTGATCATCACTGAAAACACAGTGTCTGTCTCTAATGATGATAAATAATCAAGATAATAAAGCTAATGATGAAAATGATTATGACAATAAAGCTAACATATGGATTTTAACAATATGAGGGTAAGTTAAAAGATATTGCTACAAAACCATAGAAACATCTATTAAACAAGAATATCAAAATGTGAAGTTATTGTTTCTCGACACATCCTCCTGCGAGGTCTACACATTTCTAAAGGCAGTGCTTCTCCCTTGCTCTCACCTTCTCCTAAAGAATTCTTTGCTCTTCTATTTACATCATGCCAAAATGGTAACTGGGGTCCTCAAGGGTCTCAAATTACGTTCCTTTCCAATGTTCTTTGAGTTTTAGGAACAAAAATATGAGGCAAGAGCAAGGCTTTAAGGTTTCCCAGTGAAATTCTCATAAGACCACTCTTGATGCCCTTGAAGAAGGAGGTGCCTTGAGATGATGGGGGGAAATTCCTGAGCAGAGATTTCCTGGTCTTTTTCTCACCAATACAGTTTTCACTTTTAAACCTTCTTCATTATATTGACTGTCCTGTGTCCTTCAAGAAAATGTATAAACATCAGCCCTTTGGAGTCAAGATGCTTCTTTGGAGTCACACACACACACAAAACAACAACAAGCAAACATCAGAACATTCTGAACATACCTCTCTGCCTTGAACTGAACTGGCTCTCAGAAGCCACTGTTTTGGTTGGACCTTTTTGAAGGCAGTCTAATGAAATAAAGACAGGTGGACTACTGAGAAAACTTGTCTGCAGCCATCCATTGATCACAGAGAAATAATTCAATACGTTTTGTTTGGAATAAATCTATGCACAGGTAAACTAAAATTCTAATAGCAATACTTTTTGACCGACCCTCATATGTTGTTGTTGTTGTTAGGTACTGTCGAGTCAGTACTGACTTATAGTGATTCTATACACAACAAAACACTGCCCAGTCCTGAGCCATCCCCACAATTGTTATATTTCAGCTCATTGTTGCTGTCACTAGGTCAATCCATCTTTATCACTGACTATTTTGTATGCTAGTACACTTTCCGGATTTCTGGTGTGGTGCCGTAGGATCAGCATTGAACTGTGAACCACAAGGCCCAAATTTCAAACCCACCAGTTGCTCCTCAGAAACCCTATATAGGGTCACTATGATTAGGAACCGACTCAATGGCACTTAACAACAACAACAGTACGCTTTTTAAAGTGTTTTGTGTGTATTAATTCATTGAGCCCTAACAATAACTACAGGAGATAAGTACTATTAGTATTCCAACTTTCAACAGTGGAAAACTGAGGCATAAAGAGATTTAG
Organism: Chrysochloris asiatica; assembly: GCF_000296735.1. Lineage (NCBI taxonomy): Eukaryota > Metazoa > Chordata > Mammalia > Afrosoricida > Chrysochloridae > Chrysochloris > Chrysochloris asiatica. The sequence continues at coordinate 11,390,437 of NW_006408566.1, forward strand.
CAACTTCCTACTCAATTGGTAAGTGACAGAACACAGATTTCAGTGCAGACAGTCTGTCTCCAGAACTCACCCTCTTGGTCACCACTATGTTATAGTATCTCTCCAGAGCACACTGATGCCTTTTCTTTTCCTCTCCAATACAATCTTCTCCCCTAAAAATATCAGCTAGGCACTCTAAGTTTTCCCAACATTCTCTTCTTACCTCTATTTGTCAGTCATTTGCACACTGAATCAAAGTGATCTCTGTAAAGCCACTGAACTATGAGATGCTTATGGAAACAGGCTTCATTCATCTCTGTCATGGTTCAAGAAATAGTTAATGAATCTTTGAATAAACAAATAAGTGAATGAATGTGTTCATTTCAAAAGGGAAATGCTTTAACCTAAGAGAGAATGTAGATCACCAGATTGTGAATCAAGAGGCCAAGGTTTCAGGTCTTGCTATCAACTAGTTGTGTGGCCTTGAGTAACTTGCTTCACCTCTTTGCTGCCCCATTGCTAAAATGAATGGTTGAGCTCACTGACCTTCATATTCCCTTCCTGCTGTGGCATCCTGGGATTGTGGCATCATGGCAGAGCAAGAAGAGAATGGAGACAAGCTTGTCCTTGTATATCCCTCACAATATATCCAAAGGGTAGACACCTCCAGTATGACTTCACAAACAGGAAGCAGCAGGCAGGAATACTACCTGGGAAAAGGCAAGGTAGGAAGACTCCAACAAACCTCAGTGTGAACCACTAGAAAGGGAAATCAAAGGGGAGCGGCGTAAAACTACCTTCTGGGGGCTGCTAGCCATTACAGCAACAAGAATGAGGCCAGCCACTCTGTCTGCACCAAAGCCACCAAAATGCCTGCAAATCAGGAAAGGATTACTCTACTTCAGCAAAACCTATGATGTTCCTTTCACTGCTTCTTCCCCTGCTATCATTACCCAGTCAGGCATTCTTGGCAGTGTAAACAGGTGATTAACAGGCAGGTTTTGGAAGAAACTGGGAACAGGAGCTGTATCCCCACATAGCATGTGCATTTTAGACTCCCCTCCTCTGGGAACTGCCACAGGGATGGTACTAACCATCTTATCCACAATGGCTGCCAGATCCCTTTGGATGAAGATTTCTCATATGGGGAGTAGTGAGGAGTACCATAATGGTGAGAACCTTGTTTATTCAGCAACAAGATGAGCCTGGCATGAGAAATAGACAGAGCTGAAGCTGGCAAACTATCTGACAAGAGTGTTGGCAGTAAGAGACAACATATGTTATGTAAAGTCAAGAATGGCAAAGAATACCAATTAGCAAAAGGATGCCCGGTCCCCTTGCGTCTTCTAGTCTTTTCTCCAGGGCTGGCTCACTTCACCCAGTCATAACACAGGTTTTAACAAAAGCACAGTGCAAGGAAATGGGACTTTTTGTGTCACCTCTAGGTAACAGGCATTTTGATAGAAAGGAGTAAATATTTTTGGGGTAAATACTTCATGGGATGTCTTTGATGTAAGTGGCCCTGAAAGCAGAAGAAGGAGGAAATATTTTTTAAAACAAGTGGAGACCCCAAGAATGGGGCTGGGAAGGGCCTGATAGGCTCTTTCATAATGACAGCAGATCAAGAAGCCTGCCCCAACAAGAAGTCAGCCCAGGCCAGAGATGCAACTTCATGGAGGGCTCAAATTTACAGATATGCATTTTCTGACAGTACAATGTTCGGATTTTTTTTTTTGGCGGGGGGTCTCTTTCTTTAGAATAAAGCATCTCAAAGTTGGAAGGAACTTTGAGCCTCAAACCTACCTGATATATAAATCCTTTCTACACTGTCTCCAGCAAAGGTGAACCCACTTTGTTTTCAGTAAGTCTTCAGTTCATTCCTCTTCAAGAGAAACTCATCATTGGAGTGTGATCTAGAGTCTAGTTGAAATTTGTTTTCTGAAAATATTCTTCATCATCCCAGTATAAACCTGTTTCTTATGCCACCAATAACCTTTAAAATACCATATTTAGCCCCAAATCAACAACCAAACACATTCTCCATCCTGATTGTTTCCTTTGGAACCACTCCAATTGATTTCTGATTTTAAAGTATAAACAAAATGAACATTCCTTCTGTGACCATGACAAAAGAGACCACGCCCTCTTTCTTAACTCTCTTTGCCTACTAGCACTGTCTCCAAGGTGTGGTCACATCACACTGGGGACCGACATCCAACTTTTCACATAAGCTCAACGTGGCATCAGGATTGGAGAAAGACTAATTAACAACCTGTGATATGCAGATGATATCACCTTGCTTGCTGAAAGTGAAAAGGACTTAAAATATATACTGATGAAGATCAGAGAGTACAACCTTCGGTATGGATTACATCTCAATGTAAAGAAAACAAAGATCCTCAACACTGGACCAATAAACAACATTCTTATCAACAGAGAAAAGATTGAAGTTGTCAAGGACTTCAACCTTCTTGGATCAACTATCAACTCTCATGGAAGCAGCAGTCAAAAAATCAAACGACGTATTGCATTAGGCAAATCTGCTGCACAAGACCTTTTTAAAGTGTTGAAGAGCAAAGATGTTAGCTTGAGGACTAAGGTGTGCCTGACCCAAGCCATGGTATTTTCAATAGCCTCATATGCCTGTGAAAGCTGGAAAGTGAATAAGGAAGTCAACAGAAGAATTGATGCTTTTGAGTTATGGTGTTGGAGGAGAATATTGAAAGTGCCATGGGCTGCCAAAAGAACCAACAGATATGTGTTGGAAAAAGTGCAGCCAAAGTGCTCCTTGGAGGCCAAGATGGCCAAACTTCGTCTCTCATACTTCGAACATATTGTCAGGAGGAACCAGTCAGTCGCTGGAGAAGGATATCATGTTTGGTAAGGTGGAGGGTCAGAGAAAAAGAGAAAGACCCCCGATGAGATGGTTTGGCCAAGTGGCAGCATTGATGGACTCAAGAGTGGCAACAATAGTGAGGTTGGCCCAGGATCGGGCAGTGTTTCGTTCTGCTGTACATAAGGTCTCTATGAGTCGGTACCAACTCGATGGCACCTAACAACAACAACAACAATTGCTGGGCTCTTCCTCTTCAACTGGTCATTCCCATCACAGTAGACCATAAAATTGGCCATACAAAAGTCAATATCAATCTCTTTCAACTCACTAACGTCTAGGATATTGATCTTCAAGGGATGATGGCCTCGAACATAACATCGATTGTGAGGATGGTTCATGATAGGATGATAGATTGAAATCAATCTATTTACAAAGGGTTGCAGAATCCTGGTGTGGTGCTGGAGAACAAGCAGTGGATGGCTAACTGCAAGGCCAGCAGTTCAAACCCCCCAGCTGCTCCTTGGAAACCCAATACAGGGTCTCTAGAACTCGGAATTGACTTGATGGCACACAGCAACAGCAGCAACGAAGGGTTACAATGAGTAGAAACTGACCCGATGACACCTAAAAACAATCATTGCCAGGCCAAGCCTTCCTCTGTCTGTCCTTATATAACACTTTAGACAGAATATGGAATTTTACATATTTTATATTAAATATTCTCTGGCTAGATTCATTCAAATTATTTGAGACATTTGTTTTCAGATTAAGTCATCCACAGATTCACACTCTTTCCAAACACTGCATCTTCCATTAATTTGACCATTATATATGTCATCTTTGTTCAATTAAGCCATTGATAACAAGGTTGAACAGAACAAGCTGGAGGTCACAGTCGCAAAGGGTACCACTAGGCCCTTTTTCTGATGTGTATTAATAAATCAGTAGTCTTTGGTGTTATCTCATAGTTCCCCTAGGCATTAACATACAAACGCAAATGATGTAAACTGATCATTGCAAAGTTACAGTTGTTCATCTTCCCTGTTACATAGAACAATTTGATTTTCCTCAAATATATTCTATTCTCCTTCACTCTAAGTTCTAATTTTGTTGTTTGCCTAAAACACACTTTATCTGCTTGATCATCTGGTGTCTCACAGCTCAAACGTTCGCCTGCCTGTGAAGTCACCCTCCCTCAGTACATAGATGTTCCTGGAGCATACAAGGCAACTCTCTACTACAGTACTTCACATGCTAAAATGCAACTACCTGTCTGTCTCCCAGAAAAAAACAGCAAATGGGTGACACATCTGCCATTACTAGAGAGGGCTCCTTGCCTTATGGGGGCTGTAGGTTGGAGTTCCAAACCCACCAGTTGCTTCTGGGAAGCTATAAGTCAGAAGTAACTCAATGGCACTTAACAACAACCACCCTCATGGAAGACTGTGCTAATTAAAAACTAAGACCAAATGAAGCCTCAGAATTTTTCCCAACACAAACCTCCAAGTAGCTATTGCCAAGTAACTGATTGAACCTGACATTGAAATTGAAACCTAGTAGATTCCACTTACAATGTGGTTGTTCTGTGGGCTAAACTCCAGACTGTGTACCACCAGCCTGGTGGTTCCAGTTCACCAGTTACTCTGGAGGAGAAAGATGTACCCTAGGCATGGCAAAGTATCTGGCATAAAGTTAACTCATTAAATATCTTCTAAACAAATAACTTTGTTTACCACAGAATTTATCAGTTTTACCAGTTATCATAAAATTGATTCTAACCCATGACAACGTGATGTTTGTCAGAGTAGAACTGTGCTCCATAGAGTTTTCAATGGATGATTTTCCAAAAAAGAATTACCAGGCCGTCATTCCAATGTGCCTCTGGGTAACTCTGACCATCTGGCTAGCAGCCAAGCATATCATGCATTTGTACCAATCAAGGACTCTTTTACTAAAGAATTCATTTATATAAAGGGGATTTATCCATGTACATATGCGATTCTAGGTCCTTTTTATTCCCATAAAATCATTCTGGTAGTTTCAAGAGCTGACCTTTTACACTAACTATGATTTACAGCAGAACTCACCACTGCTTGAGAGGAAGACCCTCAGTGAAATAGACTGATACAGCAACAACAATGATGGACTCAAACCTAACAACAGTTATGACAACAGTGCAGGGCTGGGTAGTATTTCATTCTATTGTGCATAGGGTCACTATGAGTCGGACCTAACACAAGGGCACCTAGCAACGACTTAAGCACCTTCTCACCTGACTGTGTGGAGCACGTGGAAAAGAACTAGACTTATTGGCCTTTGTGCCCATAACCCTCAGAGATGCACACATGCACATACATAGGGCCTTCAGGGGTCTGGAAACAATTTGACTGCCTTCTCAGCTTAATATATCCAAAATATCCATTAGCTGATAGTAATTTTAGGAGGTCTGAATCCTGGGGTTGAAAATCAGTCTGCCAAGGTTTTATCTATAAGAAATTTGTATTATGAAGATTGCTTCCCCATGGACTACTCTTTAGAGACAGCGGCCTGAGCCATAAAGAAAATTTCCTAAAGAGACTCATTTATTATTACACTCCAGCATTGTGAAAGATAATCCCAGGAGGGATCCAGAAGCAGCTGTGCTTATGTAAAGGTCAAAAAAGAGCCAGCATGACCACCAATTATTATTAATTGTTTAGAAATTGGCCCTTCTTTGTGGATCTCTACCTGTGGAAAGGATACTTTAGGCCTTTAGTGTAATCTAACCTCCAGTAATACTGCAGTTATAATGTGCACAAAACACAACTTTGAAACGAGACGATTAGGAATATGAAAATAGAGCAAAGGCTCCTTATTACCATGTATAATTTTCAGAAATTGAAAGAATTAATAGGACTATTTTCAAACCACTTTCTAAGGATTTGTGCAAGTGCTTACACAACTAAAATATTTGGGAGTTGAAGATATGGCTGAGTTCAACCATGTTCCATAGACTCCCATTGACCTGGAAATGAGAGAGAGAAGAGGAAAGGCTGATTGGTTCAAAGTGTGGTGAGACCTAGGAACACCTGAGCCCATGGACAAGGACATAGCCACAGAGGGCTAGAGCTGAGAGTGAAGCATCCAGTTGATATGAAGTGAGGGGAGATGCACAAGAACACCCAAACTTGCAGATATTACCCATTTGACCTAGGCTCAATGGCTTGATAATCAGAAGTTGACCAGAGGAAGATAAAAAAAAATTGATGAAGGAAATGAGTGTAAATTGCTACAATTTGACGAACTTGACCTATACTTATGGATACAGTAGCTCAAAACACCAACTGAGAGGGAAGGAGTCTTCATATCAAGTATCAAGGCTATATCCCAACTGTATACAGGGTAGATAGGGACTGGCAACTTAGAGATTGACTACCTAAAATGAGGGGGTGATAAAGGCATGAAGTGACTGGCTTATAAGTCTTCAAGAGGGAGTTTAGTGTAAGAGTGTGTGAGGAAAGCTAGAGTCCCCATTGAATAGTTTTCATCTTGTCTAGATGAATCTGATAAAAAGAGATGGGGGTAAGATTCTTATGATTCAAGTGAGTATTATCATGACTAATTGTGACTGTTGCAGTTGTAAAAGAAGTTTTATAACAAATATGGGGGAGTACTTAATCTTACAATCCAATAGAGGACCCTAGGACCATCAAGGGAGAAAAGCACAAACAGAATGCAGGACCTTATCCAGAGAAGCAATGACACTAGAGATGGAGGCAGAGATGGGGACATGGAGAGAAGGAGCAGCTGAGGACTATAGATTCATGGAAAGAGAGGGACTGAGAGCTGGCGGCCAAGAGGTAGGCTTGAAAGACGTGCCCTTCAGTGGTTTAAATTATTATACATACTTGAGTTTAACAACAACAACAACAAAAAAAGAGCTAAGATTAATAGAGAGAAATACTGTTAACTGATGGTAGGCACATGGAGGGGATTATAATCATTATAATGAAACAAGTTGTATGATTTGTAGATGATCTGCCCTATAAACTTTCACTCAATTCACAATAAAAACAAACAAATAAATAAATAAAAGTTAAAAAAAGAGGGAGTGTAAGAGTGTGCAGGGGAAGATAGAGTCCCCACTGAATAGTTTTTATCTTGTCTGATAGGTCTGGTGAAAAGATATGGGGATAAGATTCTTATGATTCAATAGTAATTGTTACCATGACTAATTGAAATTGTCACAACTGTAAAGGTAAAAGCTTTGAAACAAAAACAGGGGAGTGGTTAATCTTACAGTCTGGAACAGAGGACCCGAGGACCATCAAGAGAGAAGAGCACAAGCAGAATGTGGGACCCTATCCAGAGAAGCAGCGACACCAGAGATAGAGGCAGAGATGAGAACATGGAGAGAGATAGCAGCTGAGGACTCTAGACTCATGGAAAGAGAAAGGCTGAGTGTTGGCAGACAGGAGGCAGTCTTACAGAATGTGCCCTTTGGTTGTTTAAATTGTCATATATTCCTGAGTGTTTTTGTGTACATTCCCCCTACCACTCCCCTCCCCTCCAAAAAAGAGGGAAAGGAATAAAATATTGTTGAATGATGATGCATGGAGGAGACTATAATCACTGAAATGAAATGATGAGTGTAAAACCAATGATCTGCCATGTAAAGTATCACTCAATTCACAATAAAAACAAATATACATATACATATATGTGTGTGTGTGTACGTGTGTGTTTGTGTGTGTCCTGGTGTGGTACCATAGGATAAGCACTCAACTGCAAGGTCAGTTTGAACCACAAGATTGGCAGTTCAAACATACCAGTGCTCCTTGGAAACTCTATACAGGATCACTATGAGTTGGAACCAACTCGATGGCACTTAGCAACAACGTACAGTAGTGCTTGGCTAATGTTAAGTAGTCGATAAATGTTTACTGGATGGAAGAATGAACAGAAGGATGGATGGATGGATGGATGGATGGGTGAATGGGTGGAGGATGGATGCATAGATATCAGGCTTTTTCGATGGAGTGACCATACAGCCTTTATTCAACTGCCTAGAAACCAAAAAGAACCTGGCATAATCAGCAAGAGAATCAGCACTAACAGATTAAGTCAGGCATTAATAGAGTCTTTTACCAGGAAAACATCTTTTAAAGAAAAAACCTCTTTTATGGGGAAAAGACTATAAAAGATGAATTTGCTCTGCCATTGGAGCTAATTATAATTACTGATTTTTGACATACTGGCACACAGCATGACTTCCACAAACAATACTGTAGGAACACAGAGTGTGGCCCTTTCTGCATATTGTAGAATTTTTTCAAGCTGGGAGACCCAATCAGCTTCTGAACATATTATCATTTGTCTCAAACTGGAAAAGGCTCCATGAGAAAAACAATTTAGAAATCACTAGTATTAAAAATATGACAGGGCTTTTAAAAGTTCATGGAAAAGATAATAGAAGTTATCCACAAACTTTTTGAAACTCCCTCATATTTTGACCACTAGTAGTATCTAAAATGTGTTCTGAGTGAAGGGTTCTAAGTCTTTTTATGCTTATTAATTTCTTGGCAAACTTTAATTGGCAATAACAATAATAATTGTTGCTGACGATGAGTCAATTGTTGTCTTTGTTGTTAGGTCCCATTGAGCGCACCAACTCATAGTGACCCAAATAAATCACTGCCCGGTCCTGTGCCAACCTCACAGTCATTGCTATTTTTGATCCCATTGCTTCTGCCATTGTGCAATCCATATTGTTGGGGGTCTTCCTCTTTTTCTCCAACCCTTCCCTTTCCCAAACATGATATCCTTCTCCAGTGACTGGTCCCTCCTGATAATATATCCAAAGTATGAGAGACAAAATCTGGCTGTCTTGGCTACCAAAGAGGATTCTGGTTGTACTTCTTCCAACATAGATTGGAATGTTCTTTTTTGGAAGTGCATGGTAATTTGAATATTTTCCTCCAACACCACAACTCAAATGCATCAATTTTCCTATGGTTTTTCTTATTCACTGTCCAACTTTCACTTGCTTATGAGGTTACTGAAAATGCCATGGCTTGAGTCAGGCACACGTTGTCTTCAAAATTACATCTTTGCTCTTTAACTTTCAAGAAGTCTTGTGCTAGAGTGGAGAGTGTAAACTTTCACCTGAAACAAAATAAAATATGATTTTTTTAAAAAAGAAGAAGTTTTGGGGAACAGAGTTGCTAAACTCAATACATCATTTGATTTCTTGACTGCTACTCCCCTGACTGTTGATAGATCTGAGCAAAATGAAGTCTTTGACAACTTCAGTTCTTTCTTGATTTATATGGATGTTGTTTACTGATTCAGTGGTGAGGATTTTTGTTTTCTTTACATTTGATCTTCATCAGTATTTTAAATCCTCTTCATTTACAGCAAGAGAGGTTGTATCATCTGCATATCACAGGTTGTTAATGAGTCTTTCTCCAATACTGATGCCATGTTCTTCTTCATATAATCCAGTTTCTCAGATTATGTGCTCAGCATACAGACTGAATAAATATGGTGAAAGATTACAACCCTGGTGCACACCTTTCCTAATTTTAAAACATTCAGTGTTCCCTTGTTCTGTTCAAACAACCACCTCTGGGCCTATGTACACATTCCTCATGAACACAATTAAGGGTTCTGGAATACTCATACTCCTTAATGTTGTCCACAGCATGTCATGATCCACACAATCTAAAGCCTTTATGTAGTCAATAAAGCACAGGTACAAAATGGTCCAACCACTCTGGAAAACAGTATGGCATTTCCTCAGAAAGTTGGAAATAGAAATACCTTATGATCCAGCAATTCCTCTACTTGGTATACATCCACAAGAAATACGCGCCATAACATGAGTAGATATAAGCACGCCAATGTTTATAGCAGCATTATTCACAATAGCAATAAGATAGAGACAGCCTAAGTGCCCATCAATGGAAAAATGGATAAACAAACGTTGGTACATACACACAATAGAATATTATGCTGCCTTGAAGAATAACAAGGAAGCTGTTAGCCACCTTAACATGGATAAACCTTGAGGACATTATGCTGAGTGAACTTAGTCAATCACAAAAGGACAAATATTGCATAAGATCATAACTGTAAAAGCTTAAAAAAATACCCATACTAAAAGGACAAAAAAAAAAATCTTTGTGGTTACTGGTGGGGGGCAGGGAGTTGGAAGGTGGAGGGATGGTAGAGGACCGGGTAGGGGACAGACACATCATAGTTTGGGTGTTGGGGATGGCAATACACAAAAAGGGGGAGGGGTGGAAGAACAAGGTAGATAGGGGAACATTGAGACAGGTTTACATGGGCTAAATGGGACAGAGGTAAATAGTGATGTATACTCAGTCTTGGAACAACGGGGCTCTGTGATAAAAAGAATGAAAGCATAGTCTGAAGAGGGGAAATAATGTTAAGATGCTTGACTGTCTTATGAATATTGGTTTCTCTAGCCTACTATTGTAAAATAGACACTTGAGTGGGATTGAAAGGAATGTCAGGAAACATGACTGCAAAAAGCTTGTAAGCACATCTTCATAACTGATTGTAATACCTAAAAGGGGTTCTAGAACTTGCCCAGTGAAATAGGCTTCTTGTGGAGTCTTTGCATACATGACCTTAGGTGGAAACCTGAGCCCCATCCACAACCTTCTGAAGTGGGACAATTCCACTAGAAAGGACAAGCATATCAGCCCGGAACAGCTAGAGCAACAGAAGATACATCTTCAAGGAAAGATCAGCATGAAAAATCCAAAACAAAAATGGCAGTTTGATTGGTTACTACAAGAACAAGCAAGTTGTTCAACAGGGAGCCATCATATCAAGCAATCAAGTCCCTTCAGGACAAACCCCCCTCTAAGACTGAAACTCAAAGACAACACATGAGTAGGCATGTATGCTTGCTGGCAACCATGTTGGTCTATTGGTGAGTGGAAGAGGGGGAAAGGCAGCAAGGAAGAAATGGGCTGAGTTCAACTATGTTCCATTGACTCCCATTGACCTGGAGATGAGAGAGAAGAGGAAGGGCTGGTTGGTCCAAAGTGTGGTGAAACCTGGGGACTCCTGAACCCATGGACAAGGACGTAGCCATGGAGGACTAGAGTTGACAGTGAAGCATCCAGCTGATACAAAGTGCGGGGAGACACACAAGAACGTCCAAACATTCAGATAGCACTCGTGTGACCTAGGCTCAATGACTTGATAATCAGAACTCAACTAGAAGAAGATAAAAAAAAACAACTTTTGATATAAGAAACAACTGTAAATTGCTACAATTTGATGAACTTGATCTATACTTATGGATGTAGTAGCTCAAAATACCAACTGAGAGGGAAGGAGTCTTCACATCAAGTATCATTGCTATCCCCTCTGTATACAGGGTTGATAAGGATGGGAAACTTAGACATTGGCTACCTAAGATGATGGGGTGATAGAGGCACGAAGTGTCTGGCTTACAACTTTCCAAAAGGGAGTTTAGTTTAAGAGTGTGCGGAGGAGGGTAGTGTCCCCACTGAACAGTTTCCATTTTGTCTAGATGGGTCTGCTGAAATGAGATGGGGATAGGATTCTTGCAATTCAATTGTGAATAACTGTTATCATGACTAACTGCAACTGTCACAACTGTAAAGGTAGAAGTTTTGTAACAAAAACAGGAAAGTAGTTATTATTACAGTCCAGAAAAGAGGACCCTAAGACCATCCAGGGAGAAGAGCACACGTGGAATGAGGGACTCTATCCAGAGAAACAGCAACACTAGAGATGAAGGCAGAGATGAGGACATGGAGAGAGGGAGCAGCTGAGGACACTGGGCTCATGGAAAGAGGAACTGGGTGCTGGCAGCCAGGAGGCAGTCTTGCAGAATATGTCCTTTGGTGGTATAAATTATTATATATTCCTGAGTGTTTTTGTGTACATCCCACCCCACCCCCACCCCCCAAAAAAAAGAGGGAAAGGAAGGAAATACTGTTGAATGATGATGCACGGAGGAGATTGTAATCATTGCAATGATACTATGATGTAAAGCTGATGTTCTCCTATTTAAACTGTCACTCAGTTCACAATAAAAATGTTTAAAAAAATAAAGCACAGGTAAACATCTTTGTGGTATTCTCTGCTTTCAGCCAAGATCTATTTAATATCAGCAATGATACCCCTCATTCTACATCCAAGTCTGAATCTGTCTTGAGCCTCTGGTAGTTATCTGTCAATGTATGGTTGAAGTTGTTTAATTATCTTCAGCAAAATTTTACTTGCATGCGATATTAATGACATTGTTTGATGATTTCCGTATTCCATTGGGCCACCTATCTTTGGACTGGGCACAAATATGGATCTCTTCCAGTCAGTTGGCCAGGTAGCTGTCTTCCAAATTTCTTGGCATAGGTGAGTGTCTCTAGTGCATCATCAGTTTGTTGAAAGATTTTAATTTATATTTCATCACTTCCCAGAGCCTTGTTCTTTGCCAATGCCTTCAGTGCACCATGGAGTCGGTAACCAATGTTTATTAAGCTCTTATTTTGAATCAGACTCTGTTCTCAGCAGTACACAGGTAACATCACACTTCGCTCTTGGAAGAAAAATGTTTACATTCTAAACTATTATTATTGACATTTTACAGATGATGAAGACACAGAGATGATAGACGATTTCCTGTATTGCCCAACTGAAACATGGTGGACACTGAATTCATAACTTGCAACTTGTCTCCAGCACCCTGGCTACTAACTGCCAGGCCCACCATAAAGTGTGGTCTATACTATCTTCATAACAGGAACACCCTATCTCCTTTCACTGTTATTTGGTGGACACCTCTACACACTCCAACCCAAATATTACAACATAAAACCAAACAAACTTCTAGCTTCACCTGCCCTCAGACCAGAAGAACTAGATGGTTTCTGGCTACCACTAATGACTATTCGGATCAGGGCCACAATGTTGTTGATGTTATTGTTAAGCGTCATTGAGTCAGTTCTGACCCAAAGTGACCCTGTGTAGGGTCTCTGAGAAATGGCTGGTGAATTTGCTCTGGTAGTGCAGTGATTACGAGTCGGGTTGCGAACCGCAAATTCAGCAGTTCAAAACTACCAGCTGTTCCGCGGAAGAAAGATGAGGTTTTCTGCTCCCGTAAAGATTTACAGCCTCGAAAACCCTGTACAGGGTTGCTATGAGTCGGAATCGACTCCACGGCACATAACGACAACAACAACAGCAACAATTTTGTGGTAAAAATCCAGTGCTTATCCTACAACACCACACCAGGACTCCAGGGCCACAATGAATGTGTCCTAATAGAAGGAGTCCTAATAGAAGGAGTCCTGGTGTGGCGCTGTGTTTTAAGGCACCAGACCGCAAAGCCGTTTGAACTGCAAGGTCGGTGGTTCAAGCTCACCAGCTGCTCCTCAGAAACTCTATACAGGGTCGCTATGAGTCGGAACCGACTCGACAGCACTTCACCACAACAACAACAATAGAAGGGGAGTAAAATGTGAACAAGAATTCAACTAGACTTACTGGATTGGTTAAAACTAGAAGACTCCCCGAGGTTATCACCCTGAGGTACTCCATGAACTTTGAACTGAAACTACCCTCTGAGGTCAATGTTTAACTAAGCAACATATTGTCTCAACCAGTAAGTGCTACACACTTTTTAAAAATCTTCTACATAAAACCAAATGATCGACAATTATTCTAAAGCAAAAATGAAAGGGTAAGGGGGCAGGGAAACCAGATGATTGAAAATGAAACATCCAGAATGGAATTAATGAGAATGTTGGCACATTGTGGAAAATGTAGCCAATGTCAATGAACAATTGATGCTGTTGTTATTGTTGTTAAGTGCCACTGAGTCAGTTCCAATTCATAACTACTTTGTATAGGGTTTCTGAGGAGTAGCTAGTGGCTATGAACTGCCAACCTTGCACTAAGCAGTCTAGTGCTTATTTGTGAAGCACCACACCAGGACCTTGAACAACTTATGTAAAAAATATATATTGTTTCAACTTTCTTCTCAACAAAGTAGATAACTGAACTTCTACCTTGGTCCCTTTATGTTGGTTCTTCTTTCTCTCTCCAACTCCTAAATTTGCATTTCCCCAGGCCTGTGCTGAGAGAAAGGAGTGCTGGTGGAAGAGTGGGTAAAGAGGCTGTTCGAGCCAAAGGTTGGCAGTTTGAACTCACCAGCCACTCCACAGGAGAAAGATTTACAGACTTGGAAATTCTCGGAGGCTGAGGCAGCTCTACTCCATCCCATAAGCTCAATGTGATTTAGAATCCACTCAAAGATTGTGGGTTTGGTTTTGATTTGGTGCTGAGGGAAGTGCTATACAAATGTTTTTGGTGGTCAAATATATTTGGAAACTGCTAGATTAGACATCCAAACAGCATCTCTTTGCTTTATGACTTCTCAGGGCCGTTATTTATTAGAGTGCATTATACATCTTCAAGACTCCCTGGATGGTACAAATGGCTAATGTACTAGGCTACAAACCCACAGTTCAGAAGTTCAAGCCTACCCAGAGACTCCCTCCTCAGAAGGAAGGCCTGGAGATTCACTTCTGACAACTCAGCCATTGAAAACCCTATGGAGTATAATTCTACTCTGACATACATCGAGTCACCATGAGGTGGGTCAACTTTGCAGCAACTCATTTTGTATATATCCTCAAGAGAATACAGGAATACAATACACAGTATTGTGAAACTGCACCTGCCTTGTTATTGTTGTTGATTGCTCTCAAGTTGATTCTGATTCCAAAGAAAGAAACCCTTTTTACATTTCACAGAACACCTTGAAGTCCTCTAAACACCATCAGAAATGGAGGTGGTCCCTGTGTCTATGGCCTTAGCCTTCATCTCACACAACAGACTGTCTCTCTAGATTTTTTAAGTTCTCTTTAAATTATACACAGGTTTTAATTTTAATTTCCACCTCATCTCACCTCTCTCCCTCTCTCACAAACCTTGTCCCCTTTTTAAAACCACAATTAAAAAAAACATTGTCCATGATGTAACCAAGAGTTTCTTTTTTGCTTCTGTCTTTATGAATTTATTATATAATATTCAGGTCAGATTTAATCCAAGAAATATTAATCACTCCAGATGAGCGTCCTTTCACAGAGCTATGTAATCTGTTGGGTTTTGCTTTTTGCCTTTCTTATATTCCTTCTCAACCGTAGGACCTAATTCATTCTGAGTTCCTATGGCTCCTATTTCTCATCTAATGGTTTATTTCCTTTTAAATTAGATTGTTCTTTCAATATGTATGTTAAATATTAGGTTATCAAATCATTTAGAGAATGGGTGAATGAATTAACAAATGAAGACATTCAACAAATAGATGTTGAAAGCCTGTGATGTGCCAGACTTTGGATGCAGTGGTTAGTAAACAGATGTGGTCTCTACACTTAGATATTTGATAGAATGGTGCAGGAGGATGATAAGACATAATCATGCAACTCATAGCTAATAGTAACAAACTTTAATGAATGCTTAATAACAAAATAATAATATGTTAATTAAAAAATATAAAGAGAAACAGAATGCCGAGTAACAATAATTCGAGTTCTGGAAAGGGAGAAAGCTGAAGGATGAATAAGATTAGAGCTGACCAGCCAAAGTAGACAGGGGACACACCCACAGAGTTCTGTAAACCAAGCCATAGTAAGAGTTTCAATCCTTAGCTTTCAGGCAAATGGTAGCCATTAAATATGAAAAGCTTAGGGTCAGATTTCTGGTTTTGAAAAGTTGGTTCTAAGTGCAGTGTGGTGAATAGATCAGAAGGGGACAGAGCAAATATACAGAGACCAGCCATGTGGCTTCTACAGACTCCAAGTCTTGGAACCATTAAGCAAGCAACAATTAGTTTTATTTCCAATCAGTTCTTCATTGCCAAGTAACAGTAATGATGTTCTCAAAGTAAAAGGGAAATAGAAGAAGACAAAAGGCTCTTGAAATGCTAAGGCCTGTTTGGAAAGAAAGTATTCACAAGGATTTCACATGAGTCTTCCTGCAAGATCTCTTCATCTCTCCGGTTCTCTGCAGGCAGAACCTGCTATGTATGCCTTGTTGGCCAGGAAGGGTAGTGGGGGCATTCTGAAGTCCCTGAAGCTACACCATCTGCCCACACTCTGTCTGGCTGTGTGCCAAACCATGGTAAGAAAGCAGATGTAAAAAAAGAAGAAAAAAAGACAGCATGAAATTTAGCCAGATGCCAGAGAGGTCCTTGGAGAAAAGCACTCCAGAAGTACTATTAACCTCAGGAGTGATGTTTCTGTTGTTAGATACCAGGCTTGAAGGTAAAGGCAGCTTTATGCTCACCCAAACGCAGGCTGGAAGCCTCACCTGAGCACAATCTTCTAGTGTTTCAACAAGGAGGGTCTTTGTCTTGTTTGTCATGTTCTTTCTAAATTTATCAGAGAGTTTATCAACTTAGACAGTACATATCAAAAAAAAAGAACCGGCCTCATTCTTTATGTTTTTCCTTTAAGATTACTGATAAATTATTTCTTCTGAAACAAGGTGAGTCTGACTCATGATGATCCATGTGTGCTGCAGTAAAACTGTTCCATCTGGTTTGCAGAAACTGATTTTTTGGAAATAAATCACCAGACCTTTCTTCCAAGGTGCTTCTGGGCAGACTCAAATCTCCAACTTCACAGCTAGCAGCCAAGCATGTCAACTATTTGCACCATTCAAAGACTCCCTCTTCTAAATAAAAAATTAAAATGCCGTCCAGTTGACTCCAACTGATAATAGCCCCATGTATTATAAAATAGAATGGCTCCAGAGGGTTTTCTTGGCTTAAGCGTTGGTCAGCAGTTCAAATCCACCAGCTGCTCCACAGAGAACCACAAGGCTTTCTGTCCCCATAAAGAGTTACAGTCTCAGAAGCCTTTGGGAGTGGGCTCCTCTTTCCTATAGGGTTCCTATGAGTCAGAATCGACTCGACAGCAATAGGAAATTTTTACTGAATCAAGTCACCAGAACTTTCTTCCAAGGTGCTAGTAGGTGGGTTAAAACCACCAACATTTAGCTTAGCTGTTGTTAAGTGCCTTCGAGTCAGTTCCAACTCAGACCCTGTACAGAATTTCCAAGAAGCAGCTGGTTGGTTTGAACTGCTGACCTGTGGTTCACAGTCCACTGCTGATCCTATAGCACCATACCAGGAGGGCAAAACCACCCAGGGACCTCCTTAAATACTGTTGTTGTTACGTGCTGTTGAGTCTGTACCAACCCATCGTGACCCTGTAAAAGGTTTCCAAGGAGGGACTGGTGAGCTTGAACCATCAACCTTGCGGTTCAAACCAACTTTGCAGTTCAACACATTAACTCACAGTGCCACACCAGGACTCTCATAAATTTTCCTCTTTAGATTGCAATTCTAAATCTTCCCTATCTAATTTCCCTATTTTTTCCCTAGAAATATTAAATAAAGAATACAGAGGTCTTTTCTGGTCTGTAGTAAGAAAACAATGCAATTTATGAAGTGTTCATCCATACTGCAAAGACTATTTCTGCTGTCCTCCCTATAACCTCACCCCACTCTCCTACACACTCCAGCTTATCCCATGCCCTCCAATGCCACTCCTCTTAGCACAATTTTATAAGTGAAAAGATAATAAGAAGTGTTATCATGTACTTACCCTTATCATAGACCCATTTCTATACTAGTGCCTTGAACACACTGCCACTAAAGTGTGGCAACAAGTCTTAGGAGGTGCGTATTACTGTCCCCACCAAACTGATGAGAAAACTGAAACAAAGATTAAGCAATCTGCCCTAGCCACATACTGAGTGGTGGAGTCAGAATTGGCTTCATTTCTATTTGACTGCAAAACCCAAATTCATAACCACTATGGCTTTAACCCAGAGGAATTTAACTTTTCTCTCTGAGGAATTTTCCTTTCCGCTTTAGGCAAAGTTGTTAACTCTTTGGGTGTTGGTATCCAAATGTGAACAAAATTGGAGACCACAGCTCTTTGCGTTACATCAAACCTCAGAGGGAAACAATCCTTCTTAATTAGAAAATCGAAGGCTGGGTGTCTAAAATAGAGAAATCAGCATGTTCTTATTTTCTAAGAACATTTTTTTTCCCAAATGTGCTATTTTCATTGCAGAAAAGCTAAGCCAAAGCTAGTTATTTACTTTTTTTCTTTTTTTGTGGCAACCTTGTTGACAAGTAAGCGTGTGATATAACAGATTCTCCTTGGATGAGCTATGCAGTCTTTCACTTGGTGTATTTTGGATTTAGAGGAGGAAGCTGTGCAGAATGACCTCATTTCTGTATAAAACCAAAAATCAAATCTGTTGTCATCAAGTTGATTTCAACTCACAGCTGCCCTATAGGACACAGCAGAACTGTCCCATAGGGGTTCCAGTGGTATTTTTACAGGCAAAGGCCACCACATCTTTTTCCTGCTGGCAGGTTGGACCCATTTACTTTTGGATCCGCAGTCGAGTACTTAACTAGTGCACCACCAGAGTTCCTGCAGTTCTATAGTTGTTGTTAAGTGCCGTTGAGTCGTTTCTGACTCACAGTGACCCTGTGTAGGGTTTCTGAAGAGTAGGTGGCGGGTTTGAACTGCCGACCTTCCATCTAACCCCTCCCAAAAATCCACAGCCTTATAACTACAAAAAAAGAAAAAGAAGAAAGAGAGTGAGGAAAAGAAAGAAGGCCGGAAGGAAGGAAGGACAGAGGAAGCATTCACACACGCCCTCTTTGATGGATGGAAACAGTGTCCAGTTTATTTCACAACAGCATTGAGTCATCTGGGCTAACACTCAAGTCATTTCTCAAATCCACCATGCCCCGTATATAAAAGAAAATGAGGCATTTAAGAAAATTTCCCTCTGCCCCATATAATCTCTTTCTCTTTAGGTAGTTGGGTGGAGGCAGATTGAGCAAGGAGGGGGCAGACATTTTTGAAATCACAGTTGATGAACTGTAAATGCATACAAGTGATGCACAGAGTGGAAGGGAGAGAAAAATGAAATTCCTCTGTGAAAGTACTGCACATGTCCCAGGGAAATCAGCCACACATTTCTTATGAATCAAGAGACCAACGCTTTCTTTATATGTATGCCAAAACAGCATTCCTGGGTAACAGTTCCATATCTCACGAGGTGTAAGCCACTTCACTCCATCTTATTAGAAACATTTAAAACAAGGCAAGTATTTTGAAAACCATAAAATTTATGGAATTCTAAGCACACCAAAGACAGAATGGACGAGGGAACCCTCTGTTTGACTGGTTTTAATTTATACTCACTTTAGCAGTTTAACCCACCTTTAAAATCCAACCAAAATTCGAAAACATTAATAATGATAAACCTTTAAAAAAAAATTTTTTTTTAATGGTCTCTTGCTTTCACAACAACCTTAAAATTCACTTACTTAAAGCTTCAATGACACAAGAAAAATGAATTCCAGAGTCCCTGGTAAACTGGCTGCAAGCTTTGTCACTGACAGACCATTAGAAAGGGGAAGAAGGTCTCCAGGTGGGCAAGATGGTTGTCTGCCTACACAGTTCCTAAAATTCTGGACAGAAACTAATGAGGAAAGAACTGATCAAGCAAGTCTATTTATCCAGAAGTTCCAGTAAATCAGACAGTGCATGGTAGCAATTGAACGGAATGAATTCTTCAGAACACCCAGGTCAAACACCATGTTCAACTTCTGAGGACAGCTTGCTCACAAGCTTAGAAGAATCTCATTTATCTTTTACCAGGCTAAGCCCAAAGGGAAAATGCAACTTAAATATGTACGCTTTAAATTAAAATATATATATTATTATTGTTGTTGTTGTTGTTACCTATTTCCTTGGCATACCAGGTAGAGCTAAATATCCAACAAACAAGACAGAACAACAAGCCATGGCTACTGCCCTCAAGGATCTTAACTGCTGTTGTTAAGTGCCATTTAGTCAGTTCCTACAAGGACTTCATACTTCTTGGATCAACTATCAACACTCATGGAAGCAGCAGTCAAGAAATCAGATGACGTATTACATTAGGTAAATCTGCTGCACAAGACCTTTTTTTAAAGTGTTGAAGAACAAAGATGTCAGCTTGAAGACGAAGGTGCGCCTAACCCAAGCCATGGTATTTCCAATAATCTCATATGCAAGTGAAAGCTGGACAGTGACTAAGGAAGACAGTAGAAGAATCGATGCTTTTGAGTTATGGTGTTGGAAGAGAATATTGAAAGTGCCATGGGCTGCCAAAAGAACCAACAGATCTGTGTTGGAAGAAGTGCAGCCAGAGTGCTCCTTGGAGGCCAGGATGGCCAAACTTCATCTCTCATACTTTGGGCATACTGTCAGGATGTACCAGTCACTGGAGAAGGATATCATGTTTGGTAGGGTGGAGGGCCCGAGAAAAAGAGGAAGATACCCAGCAAGATGGATTGGCAAAGTGGCAACGATAGTGAGGTTGGTCCAGAATCAGGTAGTGTTTCATTATCACTATACATCGTTACCGACTCGATGGCACCTAACAACAACAACTCATAGCAACCCGCTATATTGTTGGTGAGTACCGTGGAGTCGATTCTGACTCACAGCAACCCTGCACAGGGTTTCTGAGGCTGCAAGTCTTTATGAGAGCAGAAATCTTCATCTTTCTCCCACAGAATAGCTGGTAGTTTCGAACTGCTGACCTTGAGTTTGAAATTGTAAATCTATGCAGACACAAAAAGCCTGATCTTTCTCTCACAGAGTCAATGATGACCTTGAACTGCTGACTTTGTGGTTCACAGTTCAGTGCTTATCCTACAGAGCCATCAAGCTCCCTGGAGCTTCATTTGTTGCTGTTGTTGGTAAGTGTCATTGTCACTCACAGTGACCTCACATAGGGTTTCCAAGGAGCAGCTGGTGAGTTTGAACCACTGACACTGTAGGTCACCATCCAGTGCTGGTCCTACAATGCCATATCAGGAGCTTAAGTATTCCAAATAATATAATTAGCAAACAATTTTAGGGTACAATGTGCTGAGCACCATGCATATTAACTCGTTTTATCCTTCGAACATTTCTATAGGGAAATTAGTATTTTTATCCTTTTACGCACTTTTGTTTTTGCTTTGCAGATGAGGAAACAGAAGCTTAGAAAGAGGAAGTAACTTGGTAAAAAACATACAGATAATGGCTGAGCCATGTTTGTATACAAACAAATGATAAAACAAACCTATTGCTGTTGAGTTGTTTACTACTTATAGTGACACTTTACAGTAGAACTGCCTCAAAAGGTTTCCATTGTTGGAAATCTTTACAGAAGCAAAATGCAACACCTTTCTCCCACAACTCTAATGCTAAAATTAAAATTCACTTAGAAGGTTAAGTGCTTATAAGACCTCAGTGTTTTTCAAGGTAAGTTTAATAAAAGCTAACAAAGAGTGCTTATTTTGTTCAAGACATGGTTGTATACACGTGGAATGAATGAATTCATTAATTCCTTATAATAATTTTATCAATAAGAACCATGATTGTCCCGCTTTAGAAATAAAGAACTGAGGTACAGAAAGGGGTATGGCCAGGGTGATATACTTCCTTTTTTTTCCCCAAAAGACAGCCAATCATCTTAACATTATTTCCCCACTTTTGCGCATTCCAACCATGTCACAGTCCCTGTATCCCAGAGTCCTGTTGTCCCGAGGTTGTGTATACATGTTTATTTACCTCTGTCCCACTCATCCCATGCAAACTTGTCTAATTGTTTTCCCATCAGCCATTCTGATTGTTCTTCCATTCCCCTCCCACTTCTTGTGTATTGCCCCCCCCCCC
>NW_006408566.1:11412988-11415017 GCF_000296735.1 Chrysochloris asiatica
AGGTTGGCCCAGGATCGAACATTGTTTCGTTCTGCTGTGCATGGGGTCGCTATGAGTCGGTTCCGACTCAATGGCACCTGACAACAACAACAACAACGGCTAGTAATAATGAACATTTCTTCATATGTTTGTTGGCTGCCCAGATCTCTTCCTTGGTGAAATGTCTGTTCATGTCCTGTGCCCATTTTTAAATTGGGTTATTTGTCTTTTGTAGAGATGTTATAGTTTCCTATATATTTTAGAAATAAGTCCCTTGTCTGATGTGTCATTGCAAACTATTTTTTCCCATTCTGTGGGTTCCCTTTTTACTCTTCTGGTGAAGTCTTCTGATGCACATAAGTTTTTAATTTTTAGTATGTCCCACTCATCTATTTTGTCTATTCCCTGGATTAGTGCCCTCACATTTGTTCCTATTTTTTCATTGACGGCCTTCATGATTTTGGGATTCACATTTAGGTCTTTAATCCACGCTGAGTTGGTTTTTGTATAAGGCATGAAGTAAATGTCTTATTTCAGTCTTTTGCATATCGCTTTCTAGTTCGGCCAGAACCATCTGTTGAAAAGACTATCCCTTCCCCATGTGATATATTTAAGTACTTTGCCAAAAATCAGTTGGCTGTATGTAGATGGGTTAATTACTGGATTCTCGATTCTGTTCCATTGACCTATGTATCTTTTATTGTACCAGTACCAGGCGGTTTTGACCATTGTAGTTGTGTAATAAATTTGGAAGTTGGGGAGTGAGAGGTTTCCAACCTTTTTCTTCTTCTTAAGCAGTGTTTTGCTTATCCTGGATCCCTTGCATTTCCATATAAATTTGTAATTGTTTTTTCCTTCTCTTTGAAGAATGTCGTTAGACTCTGGTTGGGATTGCATTATATGTGTCAATTACTTTGGGCAGTATTGACATTTTCACAATGTTAAGTCTTCCTATCCAGGAGTATGCTACATTCTTCCATTTTTTAGGTCTCTTTTGGTGTCTTGTAGTAGTGTTTTGTAGTTTTCTTTGTTTCTCTGGTTACATTTATTCCTAGATATTTCATCCTTATCGATGGTTACTGTAAATGGTATTGCTTTCCTAATGTCCTTTTCAACACTGTCGTTTTTCGTATAGAGGAATCCAACTGATTTTTGTATGTTGATCTTATACCCTGTCACTTTGCTGAATCTTCCAATGATGTCAAATAGCTTTTTTACTGAGTCTTTGGGGTTTCTACATATAGGATCATATCGTCTGCTTTGGATGCCTTTAATTCCCTGTCTTGCCATATAGCTCTTGCTAAGACTTCCAGCACAATATTGAATAGGAGTGGTGACAAAGGGAATCCTTGTCTGGTTCCTGTTTGCAGAGGGAAGGCTTACAGTTTCTCTCCATTGAGAGTAATGTAGGCTGTCGTTTTGTATGTATGCTCTTAATTATGTTGAGGAATTTCCCATCAATTCCTACTTTGTTGACTATTTCTATCAGGAATGGATGTTGGATTTTGTCAAATGCCTTTTTTGTATCAATTGATATGATCATGTGTTTCTTTTCTTTTTTCTTATTTATATAGTGGATTACGTTGATAGTTTTTCTAATGTTGAACCATCCTTGCATCCCTGATATGAATCCCACTTGATCATGATGTATTATCTTTTTGATGTGCTGCTGGATTCTGTTGGCTAGGATTTTGTTGAGAATTTTTGCATCTATGTTCATGAGGGATATTGGTCTATAGTTTTCTTTCTTACTGATGTCCTTTCCTGGTTTTGGTATGAGGGTTATGCTTGCTTCATAGAAGTTTTCAGTCCTCTTCTGTATTCTGGAATAATTTGAGTAGAACTGGTGACAGCTCTTCCCTGAATGTTTGGTAGAATTCACCAGTGAAGCCATCTGTCTTGGATTTCCTTTGGTTGGGAGTTTTTGGATGAACTGATCAATTTCTTCTTTTGTTATGGATCTGTTCAGGTTTTCTACTTCATTGTGTGTAAGTTTAGGTAGGTCGTGTTTATCTAAAAATGTATCCATCTCTTCTAAGTTTTCAAATTT
>NW_006408566.1:11415533-11476784 GCF_000296735.1 Chrysochloris asiatica
AATTTGATAGCATTGTGGTCTGAGAAGATGCTTTGTAGTATTTTGATATTTGTAAATTTATGAAGGTTTGTTTTGTGGCCTAACACATGGTCTAGTCTGGAGAATGTTCCATGTGCACTGGAAAAGAATGGACATTGTGCTGTTGTTGGGTTGAATGCTCTGTACACATCTATGAGGTTCAGTTGGGTGATTTGGTTGTTTAGTTCTTTTGTGTCTTTGTCAAGTTTCTTTCTGGTTGTTCTATCCATTTTTTAAAGTGGTGTATTAAAATCACCCATTATTATTGTAGATTCATCTATTTCTTTCTTCAAATCTATTAGGGTTTGCTTTATATATTTTAGAGCTCTTTCACTGGGAGCATAGATATATGTTATGCTTATGTCATCTTGTTCAATTGTCCCTTTAATCATGTCCCTTTTATCTTTATCTATTATGCTGGATTTTGCCTTAAAGTTTATTTTATCAGAGATTAGTACTGCCACTCCTGTTCGTTTTTTATTGCAATTAGCTTGGTATATTTTTTTCCCATCCTTTGACTTTTAATCTGTTTTTGTCTCTGTATGTAAAATGTGTCTCTTGCAGACAGCACATTGAAGGACCTTGTTTTCTTATCCATTCTGCCACCTTCTGTCTCTTAACTGGTGCATTCAATCTGCTTACATTCTGTGTAATTATTGATATGTATCGATTAATTGCTGCCATTATGCTTTTTGTTTGTGTGGTGTTGCTGCTTTCTTTGTTCCGTGTGTCTTCCTTTGTTGAGTTTATGCTTTTTGTGTTCTTTCTTGTGAGTTTCGTCATAGTTTAATATTTCCATGTTCTTCTTGGATTTTCATTTTCTTCATATGTTGTGAAGTGTTCATTTTCTTTGAGGTTACCTTATATTCCATTATCTTTTCCTTCCATTTGACTTGGACAAGGAAACTTCTAGGGCACATATTTACCCTCTTTTACGTGGTGCTGTGGGTTAATGCGCTGGACTGCAAAGTCAGTTTGAGCCACAAAGATGGTGGTTCAAGCTCACCAGCCGCTCCTCGGAAACTCTATACAGGGCCATTATAAGTTGGAACCAACTAAACAACACTTAACAACAATAGCAGCAAATGTCAAGAGGACCTTGTTGATGTTGTGAAGTGCCGTTGAGTCGATTCTGACCCATAGCAACCCTGTATAGGGTTTCTAAAGAGCAACTGGTGAGCTTGAGCTGCCGACCTTGCAGTTCAAATGACTTTCCAGTATGGCGCATTAACCCACAGCATTAATCCACTCCCAAGAGGACCTTAACCATCTGAAAAAGATGAAGGAAGCAGCCCGGACTCTGAATTCACTCATTATCCTTCAGCTCATCAGTGTGAGAGGCTCGTTAGTTTAATAACAACTCTTACATTTCCAAAGTGGAAGAACTGCTTACTCATCAGTGAGAGCCTTTTACTAAAATGGTACCCAGCAGAAATAGGAAGAACAGATGGCAGAGATGATTCCTGCACTGGAGTCGACAGTTAGACAGGTCACCTGAGAAGTTCCACTAATACGTAGGTAGATGCTATGATCCATGCATTCTGTCCCGTATTGTAGATGAAAAGTCATTAATTTTTTTTTTAAAAAAAGAATCCTCACACGTTATACCTCTTCATCATCTTTAAGAGGCCAAAAGGAGTAACCAAAAGAAAAAGATGAAAAATGTTTTAAATGAGCTTCATGTTGAGAATTTGGCAAGTTTGAACAAAGGTGAAATATACCACACTTTGAAAATAAGCCAAAGGACTACTTGAATTCTAAAACAAGTAGAGTGTAATTATGAAGCAGAAAAAATGGAAATGACTCTCCTCCATTTACTTCTTGCAAAGTCCTCTTTGATTAGTGAATTAATTAACATATCACTTTAACAATTACCTTATTCCTCGAGTAAGTCTTGTCTATTTTTTATGTTTTTTACAAGGAGCAAAAAACTGTAGTATCAACATCAGGGGTCCCCCTGAACCACAGGATCAGCTCATTGTATGTCAGGCTTGGACCCCATTTATAGCAGCAGCAGACACCACCATTAGCCCTCGAGCAAAACATTTTCCAATTTCTGAGTCAGGGGAAGCATCTGAGGCCAAAGCCTATAAACACATTCCAGAATCCAAGCACATCCAAGTGAAAAGACCATCAAATTCACTGCAATCATTTTAAATTTAAGTCAGACAATATTTCCCATAACCCTTCTTTAATATTAAGATTCACATATTTTTTATATTAATATGAGTGTGTTGGTGTTTTGGTTTTAATACTTTTATTTTTTTTTCCTTGATCAATGTCTTATTTGATAAAAGACACAATAAAAATGTTACACTATTTCAAACCAGCCTTCTCGATAGGATAATGAATTTCACATAAGTAAAGAGTACTTTTCCTGAGCCAATCTTAGAATTTTTTTAGTGATAAATTTTTCTTTCTCTTTTGTGGCTATCAATGGGACTGGGAGATTAGCATAAATCTATTCCAAATCATTGAAATTGGTCAAGCCAAAAAGATGGCTAACAGGATTCTGCTCTATGTCAGGAGAAGACTTTCGTATTGGCCTGCTTACTGTTTCTGGGTGCAACTTCCATACCAATTTTTGTTTATTTTGCTTTGTTTTTAACAGAATGGGCTGGAGGAGAGAGACTGGGAAAATACACTTAAAAGAGAAACAATATCTTCCATCAAAAATTCTCTTCCCCATAATTTATATTGCTAGTTGAAAAAGAAGCACCGTAGCCAGGAGGGCATTGTAGGATAAGCACTGGACCACAAGGTTCGTTTGAACTGCAAGGTTGGTGGTTCAAAACTCACCAACTGCTCCTCAAAAACCCTATACAGGTCAGAACTGACTCAACGACACTCAACAACAACAGAATCATTCAAATAGAGGCAGTGACTCCAAGTACAAACTTAACCAATGTGACTTCAGAAACAAATACAAAAGAGAATTTGTAGCAGGATTTGTTCAAATTTGTAACAGTTCAAAGCAAGTCTTCTATCACTTAATATCCTTTCAATTCTATTAGAGAGAACAAGGGGGTTGGGGCTATCTACTGATAGGAACAGTCTCCATAAAAATAAAATCATAAATTATTGTTGTTAGGTGCCATCCAGTAGGTACCTGCTCATAACAATACACTCTGATAATCTTGGGGATGCAAATGACTTCTCAGCTTAACATTACTCAATTGTCTTTTGTGGGGATTTGGAAACCAAAAAAGAAGATAACAGCACAACACATTCTTGTTATTATGGGGTTTGGAAAAACCAAGAGATTACTAATGTCTAATAATAAATTAATCATGTCTCCATTAACACCACTACTGATGAAAAGAAGTGAAAGATTAAATAATAGATTGTCCCAAAACCATTTGGATTTGATCCTGCAGCAACTCATAGGTGTTCCCTCGTAGTAGGCTTGCCTGTGGAACTGTGGGATAAAGCACTGGACTGCAAGATCAGTTTGAACCACAAGGTCAGTGCTTCAAACTCACCAGCCGCTCCTTGGAAACCCTACATAGGGTCATTATGAGTCGCAACCGACTAGATGGCACTAACAACAAAAACAAACAAGCCAATAATAAAAGAGACGATAATCAAGACCACACTCTAACTGATAATATGTAAGAAGGCCAAGATAGGCTGGGTGGCCCTAGACACATATGGAAGGAAGTCAATTGAATTATATGTGAGCCTTCAAATCTATCCTTCAGTGAGTACCAGCTATGCTTCATCTGCTTGCATTATCTCTACAAGTCTCTTAATAGCACTGCTCTAAGGATAAGGAGCTCTGGTAGCATAGTGGTTACGAATCAGGCTGCAAACTGCAAGGTCAGCAGTTCGAAACTACCAGCTGTTCCGTGGGAGAAAGATGAGGCACTCTGAACCCATAAAGATTTACAGCCTCAGAAACCCTGTCACTATGAGTCGGAACCGACTCCACAGCACACAGCCACCACCATCATGGATAAGGAGTCCTGGTGTGCAATGCAGGATAATGTGCTGGACTGCAAGGTCAGCTTGAACTGCAAGGTCAGCAGTTCAAATCTGCCAGCCACTCCTCAGAAACCCTATACAGGATCACTTTGAGTCAGAAACTACTCCATGGCACTTAACAACATCAACACTATGGATAAAGGAATCCTGGTAGTGTAGTGGGTTAGGAGTTGGGCTGCTACATGCAAGGCCAGCAGTTTGAATCCAGCTGTTGTTCTGTGGGAGAAAGATGAGACTTTCTGCTCCTGTCTTGGAGACATTTACTCTACATTAACAGCCTCAGGCATCCAACTAACACAGTCGTACTCAACCACCACCAAAACCACCCTAAGAATATTATCACTTACACTTTGCAGGTGAGAAAATATGGTAATAGTGGATTAAGGAACATACCTGGCCAATCAGTCAGGAAAGGAGGGAGATGAAATTTGGGTCTAGATCTGCATGGCTCCAATACCTATTCTTTCTACTATACCTTGCTGTTTCCCATTTTTTAAGGGGGAATTCTCATAGTGGATAGACCACACGCAGATCACCATAAACTGATGTGCCCAGCATTTCATATCAGGCACATTAAGTATGCAAATTTACCAGTGAAAGGTGATATTGAAATGTGCTGATGTGACCTACTGTAGACCGCCTTGGTATAATACAAAACATATTATCCCTGAATGTCTTCCCAGATGTGTATGTTGACAGTTTACGCTGAAACCAGGCAGTTTGTTTGTTGCTATTTCCCTACCAAGTTTTATAAAGAGGATTTTGCAAAGCTGCATTCCAAGTTAGATCTTATACTTTGGCAAGCACAGTATTAGATGGGTGTTTAATCTTGACAGCATCTCATTAGTGTAAATTAGTGACTCAATATTAAAACTAGAAAACAAGTGGTTAAAAGACCCCAGCTAAGACAGGTTTCATTAAAATAATAATGACTTAATATACACTGTGCCTGCCTTCAGAGAAAGCATCAAGCTCCCTAATCATTTTCTGGATGGTTTCCATCCCAACTAGTTTCCATGTTAGTGTAAACCCATCAATCTCCAGTAAGGATGTGCCTGGGAAAATGAACATAATATTAAATCTACAGAGACTTTGTTGCAATGTCAAAATCAAGTGATGTCAGTTTAAATTACAGCTTAAAAAAAAAAAAGGCAGTGTAAAGACAAATGTCTCCGAGAGCCTGTCTGGTTGCCTAGAGGGAAGGCTCTACCAAGTTGAGTAGAGAAACCGGTTCCCATTTGCCCAGAAGTTTTCTCACTACTTCCAGGTTCTAAGAAGGCACCTGGCAGTTATAGCACACTGAGCAACCAGGGACTCTAAAGCATTATCACCTCCTTATGCTCTGTGGTAGAATGAACTTTGTGTCTCACAATCAAGTCCTTTGCTTATGTTGTTAATGTTGGGTGCTGCTGAATTGATTCTGACTCATAGTGGTGATCCCATGTGACAGAGTAGAACTGCCCAGTAGGGTTTTCTTGGATGTAATCTCCATAGAAGCATGCCACCAGGCCTGTCTCCTGTTGATCTGAGGTGAGGGTTCAAACTACCAAGCTTTGGATTCTCAGCTGAGCGCATAACCCTTGTACCACTATGCACCCTTGATCCCAAACATCCTGTTTACTTTCAGTATAACTAGAAATGCACAAGCTTTCATTAAAGAATTTGCTAGCTTCCCAAGCTGGAAGACACAAGTTTTCAACACCAAGGACACCTCCTGTTATTCTTCCTCCCTGAGTGCCATGTCTCAAAGTTTCTTTTTATCATGTATTTATTACAATGACCAGAACTACCTACTTCTCTTAGATTTTGAGAAGCTAAATAATGGCGCTGTAGGATCAGCACTGGACTGTAAACCACAGGGTCAGCAGTTCAAACCCACCAGCTGCTCCTCAGAAATCCTACAGGGTCGCTATGAGTCACAGCTAACTTGACAGCACTTAACAACAGCAGGTTAAGTTCTTAACTACTAAGCAAACGGTCATTGGTTCAAAGCCTCCAGCCATTCTTTGGAAACCCTATACAAGGCCACTCTAAATCATAACCAACTCGGTGGCACTTAGGTAGGAGAAGAACCAGTTAACAGGAAAACTTATATGCTGTTATATACACAATCCTGCAATAACAATGATCTACACGTAGATACATGAACAAAGACACAGACTGAATGGATATGGGAGGGGGAATGGGAAAATAAGGCTTAACAAGATATTTGTACCTTTGCTGCAAACATAACCATGAATGTGGTGGTAGTGGTGGTGGTGGTGGTATGTTATAGAGTCGGTTCCAACTCATAGCCACCCTGCATAGAGTTTCCGAGACTGTAAATTTTTATGGGAGCAGAAAGCCTCATCTTTCTCCTACGGAACAGCTGGTAGTTTCGAACTGCTGACCTTGAGGTTAGCAGCCCAACTCATAACCACTATGCTACCAGAGCTCCTTGGTGGAGCATACAGGAGACAATATGATGAAAACTTCTTAGAAACTACCAGTTACCTTGAGGGAATCAATTGCTGGGCCTGCGGGCTCAGGAACATAGTGTCAGGTACTACTGTGGTCAATTGGAATAGCATAGTTCACAGAGACAATGTCCTACGGCCTACTTTTGTGAATAGCAACTGGAATCTTAAAAGCTCATGAGTGGCCAACTAAGGTACAACTATTGGTCTCTCTCTGTATGGAGAAGAGTGCTAGAAACTGAAAATGCTTCAATTAGTTCAAAGGATTAATGGAATATTTGGACATCAGTCTCCACAACTCGGAGACCAGAAGACCCATAAGGTCCTGGATAGAGTAAGAGAAAGTATGGAACAAAACTTTTTAAAAACCAGGTTTACTGGTTAGAAAGAGACTGGAGGAACCCAAGAATGCGGCCTTTGGTCATTCTTTAGGTCAGAGTTGAGCTCACCTTTGTGACTCAATTTCCAGCCAAGCAGCAGATAGGTACATAGTGGGGACAGCAACACTAGTGAGGCATGTATATCATGGAATGGCCAACCACTCAAGATCAAAAGGGCAGCATTTACCTAACTAAGGACACCATTCAGAAAGATTGGAAAAGAAGGTTAAATACAAACAGTAATTATAAAGAAATAAGGATAGCTAATGTTACATGCTCCGCGGGAGAAAGATGAGGCTTTCTACTCCCGTAAAAATTTACACCCTCGGAAACCCTGTACAGGGTCGCTATGGGTCGGACCCGACTCGATGGCACTTAACAACAACAACAATGTTACATGGAAGGGACTACAATCACTGAAATGAAGCAAAGTATATGATTTTTTTAATGTGGGTCTGATGATCTGTTTTGTAATCCTTCACTCAAGTCACAAAGAGTTAAAAAAAAAAAAATTATACGTTTGAAGCCCTCTAAGGCAGTTCTACGCTATCCTATAGGGTCACTATGAGTCATAATTGATGCAATGTGTTTATTACCATTTTAGTTCAGGGACACCAGTCTAGAAAACCATAAGATTATAAAGTGAAACCGGAAGTACTAATAATACCGCTTTCACGTTTATTGACTGCTTACTATTTATGCCAGCCATTGTGTGAAGTGCATTATTTACATTATCCAATTTAATCCTCACCACAACCATGTGATGTGGGCACTGTAATTACCTTCCTCACAGAAAGATTTAGACACGTTAAGTGATATGCCCAGGGCCACAAAACCAGTGCCAGAGCACAGATTTGAACCCCGGCTGTCTGACTTCAAAGCCAGGGCCCTTCCCCACAGGTTCCTCGCCTCTCACTCCTGGCTGCATTTCCAGCTCCTCCTTTAGAAAATCTTCTAAACATGGCACCCATTTGGGGAACTTTTGGGAAGTTTCAAGTCACCTATTTACTCCCACATCCCACTCCAATCCTCAATCTGAGGGGTGACACTGCCTATCCTCACGGAATGGAGAGAGACAGCAGCATAGAAGGCTGAGGGAGGAGTCAGAAATGTTCACATCTAAGTGCAAAACTATCCCAGACTACATCAAGGTGCTACTTGTTTGACTCATTGTTTATCTACATCTACCTTCCTCCACTCAAACTAACAATGCAGGGAGGGTCCTTTATCCTGAATCTCTCACGCTTCCAAATGTCTCTTTCTAAATACTCCTCCTCTTAGTCTCATGAAAAGTTTAGAAGTTTCACTCTGATAGACATTCTTGTTGTAGTTAAGTGCCATCAAGTTGGCTCCAATTCATAGCGACCCTATGTAAGGTTTCCGGAGAGGAGCTGGTGGGTTTGAACTGCCGACCTTGTGGTTCACAGTCCTGTGCTGAAGCTACAGCGCCCCACCAGAAGTCCAGTCTTTACAGGAACAGAAAGCCCCATCTTGCTCCCATGGAGCACTGGTAGATTTAAACTGTTGACTTTGCAGTTAGCCCAACTCATAACCCACTACGCTACCACAGCTCTTTTGATAGGCACAGTCTTGGACAACAAGCAGGTCCTTCTTGTTACCATCCATAATCCCACTTCTCACCACAGAGAAAATGAAATACCTGAGTGGAGTGAGGGTGGAAACATCCTCTCGACACTCAGAGATTGAATCACTGACGCTTGTAAGCATAGCTAAATGTCTACAGGTATAGACAGTAAGTTTTAAACACATGTTGGTGTGTGTGTGTGTGTGTGTGTGTGTGTGTTAGAGGATTTTGCAGCCAAGTACCAAATGATATCTCTAGCATAATTTTCAAATATGTATTAAAGTTATGGATACATGGACAAGGATTATTATAAAAGTTTCATTTATACAAATGGTGAGCCTATACATATTTTTCTCTTGTACTTTCAGTTCAGTTGTTACATTTGTGCAATAAATAATAATTTCGAAAGCCTACTATATACAGAGTATATAATTATGTAACACAGTATAAACAAATTAGCTTTATAACATGTCAGCCAAGCATTAACCATTTAGAAAGTTCTGAGATAGGATGCTTATCTGGAGTTACCTACTCAGTCCTCTCTCTCTCAAAAAGAAGGAATGACGTAAATCCAATTATGAGGTGCCTTTTCATCATTCTCCATTCCTTTAAGCTCAGATTTTAAATAGAGCACTCTTTCTACTGGGAGCCTAAAAACTGTCCTACAATAATGGGATGAGGACTTTCACAGTGTTGCTTTCCTAAGATTACAACTATTATGACTACAAATTGGATTCCTAACAACCAATCCAACACCACAAGATAAACTCTATACTGAGGAGTGAACATTGTGAATCAAATTGTGATCTGAGCCTCCTACCTTCACTAGTTCTATAGGGCACAAGTACCCTTCTTAGCAGACCTGACAAGGGCTTGGCAGGCTGGTGCACAGACTGGCACACACAGACACACACAGACTGGTCAAAAGCAGTGAACTAGTATAGTGATGTGGTTGTTGTTAAGTGCCATTGAGTCAGTTCCAACTCATAAAGACCCTGTATAGAGTTTCCAAGGGAAACCAGTGTTTCAGGAGGGACCAGTCACTGGAGAAGGATATCATGTTTGGTAAGGTGGAGGGTCAGAGAAAAAGAGGAAGACCCCCAACGAGATGGATTGGCCAAGTGGCAGCATCGATGAACTCAAGCATGGCAACAGTAGTGAGGTTGGCCCAGGATTGGGCAGTGTTTCATTCTGTTGTGCATAAGGTCGCTATGGGTCGGTACCAACTCGATGGCACCTAACAACAACAACATAGAGTTTCCAAAGAACAGCTGGTGGGTTTGATGAGGATGTTAAAAGCTCATGAGTGGCTATTTAAAATGCAAGTTACCAGTCTCTGCCTGACTAGAGGGAACAAGAGTGATAAGAATTGAAGAAAATTTGAAACAATTAGCCCAATGGGCTAATGGACCACAGGAACATTCGTGTTATGATCCTGAGACCAGAAGAACTCAATGGTGCTGGAATATCACTCCCAACTTCCCTGGAAAGGATCCCATTAGAAGGTCTTGGATAAAGTAGGAGAAAATGAGGAACAAAACTAAAATCATAAAAAGACCAGGCTTACTGATCAGAGTCCTGGTGTGGTGCTGTGGATTAATGAGCTAGACTGCAAAGTCAGTTTGATCCGCAAGGTCGGTGGTTCAAGCTCACCATTCACTCCTCAGAAACCCTATACAGGATTGCTGTGTGTCGGAACTAACTTGACGGCACTTATCAACAACTGGTCAGATAGAAACTGGTGGAGCCCCAAAACTGTAAGCCTTGGTTACCCTTCAGCTCTGGAAATGAACATACCTCCTTGGCTTAATTTTCAGCCAAGCAACAGATACATATGTAGGAGTGACACCAACACTAGTGAGATATGCTCACTACAGAATTATCAACCACTTTAAAAAAAAAAAGGCAGCTGGACAAAATCCAAAGGCTTGGGATTGGAAACAAAATTCAAAAGGAGGAATGGAAATAAGAAACACAGGGAGGTAGTAAAATACATGATGTGATATCACATTGAGGGTATTGTAATCCTTGAGAAGAAACAAAACATGATTTGTGGAAAGAATTGATGATCTGCTTTGTAAACCTTCACTCAATTCACAATAAAAAGTTTTCTAAAACAATAATTGAACTACAGACCAGCATAAAAGAATATTAAATTGATGCCTGCATATTCAGACTCACCAAGGAGTGACTTATCTTTAACAAAGGAAACTTCAGGGTTATTAAAAGTTACAAACAATCAATATAATTGCAATGATCATTATTATTGCCAAGTACATATGGTCATGGGCCCAAAGGTTGGGACCCTGTTGTCATGCCTCTAGGCATTCACCCTTTCCAGAAACAAATGAGAACTTGGATCTGGGCCCCTTCTCTAAAAATGCCTCTGATGGCACTGAAGATTTGGAGAGGCAACCCTATTAAAGCACAGAAATGTCAACGCCGCCAGGTCATGAGCCTCTGCAATTATTCATTAGCTACAATTTAAAGAGCGTTATGGGCAACAGTCACAAAGAAAACAGAAGAAATAGAAAATCTTTGGCACTGGGATTTATGCGAAAGCTGAAGTAACACAGTGATTTGATTCACACACTGCAAATAAATCTGATGCAAAATTACTTCCTGTTTGGTAAAAACAAACAAAAAGATGCAAAAATATACAACAAATTGGTTTCCTCCCCCACTCACCATAATCTCAAGTCATATGCATCCTCTGAAGCCAGTTCAGATGCATACCCCCCACAAAACTTCCCTGATTGTGTCTCTGATATTCTCACTCCCACTGGGTGGTGACAGCCATCTCTCAACTGCCACAGGGGAGCTTTTCCTGAACATCTCCAATGATAATAAATGGAAGCAAGGAGCTGTCATTTACCTAGTACCTACCTATCATTCCAAGGAACTCTGGTAGCGTAGTGGTTATGGATCGGGCTACGAACCGCAAGGTCAGCAGTTCGAAACTACCAGCGGTTCCGCGGGCAAAAGATGAGGCTTTCTGCTCCCATAAAGATTTACAGCCTTGGAAACCCTGAACAGGGTCGCTACGAGTGGGAACCGACTCCACGGCACATAACAACAACAACAACCTACCCTTCCTTCCTGGTGTGTCACTATAGGATGAACACTGGACTACTAGTCACAAGGCTGGCACTTCAAACCCACCAGCTGCTCCTTAGGACTTCATACAGGGTCACTATGAATCGGAACCAACATGACTGCACTTAAGCAAAAACAACTAACACCTTTCCTTCCACAGCTGATTTCAAATCCTAGCGAAACCCTTCCAGCAAGGAATGATGATCCGTAATTTAAAGATGTGGAAAACAAAGTCAATGAGATTGATTCATTTGTCTAAAGCCAGAACAGTTAATAAGGAGTCGAGCCTGAATTTGGAATGTGGAGTATCAAATTTCAAAACCGCATGCCACAGACTGACCCCTTGTGTCTCATTCAGTATCAGATGACCCAATAAGCAAGGTAAGCAAAGGTTTACTTGTGCCTGCTTACTTATCTGTAGTGAACAACGTTACATTGCCTCATCACATCAAAGAATCTGCTCCAATGTATGAATGACATCTGTCTCTCTCTCAATCCTACAATACCTTCCTACAGAATCAAGCCTCCCTGACAAGGAGGAATACACAGTAAACAAGCATGAGCTTACTGGTGCTTACTTACTACCATAGCAAAAAAACATGTGAAACTGTTCACTACAGATTAGTAAGTAAGCACCAGTAAGCTCATGCTTAATTCACAGACCTGTTTATTGTGTTCTTCACCTCATGGTTAGTTCCATCACTACGTGACGGGATCCTTGAAGCCAACCATGCCTGAGTCACCACACATTCATTTATGAGCTGACTTAAGTAAGCCCTGGAGTCTACAGTGAACAAAACACAGAGCAGATAATTTAATAATAGTTGTTGAATGAACGATAAAATAAAGAAAGCCCATGGGAACGCAGGTAGAAAGCGCAATTGTCACGGTGTTGGCAACAAAAGTTCACACAAATATTTTTCTGGGCCTCTAATTATAGAATGTCCTCCTTTTCATTGGGCCCAAGATGATTCGTCCCGACGTGTTACGGAGACTTTTTTGTTAGCAGCCTCACCTCAGCCACGCCTGGGGCCTCTTCCTCTTCCGTGTAGTGCCAAAGCAGAGACTGCGGGTTACAGCTTTGATTTCTAAAGAAAAGAAACTACACATTATCATTCTCTGCAGCACGCAGCCCTGGCTCCCCAAGCTTCAACATTCCCCAAAGAGATTGGGGGGGGGGGGGGGAGGCGGCGACAGATAAGCAAATGAAGAAAGGTGGAATATTTGACACCTGCTCACCATTTACATGATCCAAGAGTAAACTATGCATCTATTATTCTAGATTTATTTCTTTCTTCTAAAACATAAAGGGACAAGTGGTCAGGAGCAGGTCCATAAATTAACTCTGACTTTTATTAGATGGGAAATATTTTCATCTGAGAGGTCAGCATAACTTGGAAGAAAAGGCAAAAAAAAAACCTCTAAAAGTGAACCACCAGGTTACCTTTGACATAACACAGACCTGTTTTCCATTGACAAGTGAATCGCTCGCTATTGTGTGCAGTTAGAACTCCTTTAAAAAAAAAAAAAAATCAACTAGTTTAATTTTTCATGTTAGAGCCAATGGGACTGAACTCCTTAAGGATAAAAGAAAGGCTGGCTTATATAGGAAGTCTGGTAGCAAAGGGGTTAAAATATAATGGTTAAAAGCACTCCACTGCTAACTGGAAGGTCAGTGGTTTGAGCGTACCAGCCACTGTGTGAAAGAAAGTTATGGTAGTTTGCTTCTATAAAGTCCTTGAGGCAGTTCTACCCTGTCCTACAGGGTCAAGATGAGTGAGAATCAACTTGAGGTAGTGGGTTTGGTTTCGCTTTCTCAAAGAAAGGGAACAAAACAAAGATGGAAGCTACAGAAGGGTTGAGAAGCCAAGAGGAAGCCTACTCTAGGGTTTTATTTTATGAAATCACCTGGTCTAACATTCAAGTTTGATAAAATGCCTTATTCACTTGTGCCTTTTTCAAGAGCACTGACGATGTTGTGCAATGGATGGGGGATACTATGGTGTATGGGTCTTTGTCCCTCTTGTCCTTAAGTGTCCAGTCCAGGAAGAGTGGCACTATCTAAGCAAATAATTTCCAGATTGTGTGATTAGTACACAGAGCAGTGTACCCACAAGACCATCACACCATTCTGTTGAATAACTGGCTGTACAACACAGTGGAACTAAAATTAATTAAAAGTAGGGTTTCACTATGCCTACCCTGCAATTTCACCTGTGTTATCTGATTTCATCCTCAATTAATCCATTATATCTAAAATTTTCTTCTTAGGGAAAAAAACCTGAACTGACTATCAAATCAAACCCTTTTCAAGTCTATGTAAAAGAACACCTGGAATTTCACAGAAAATAAATTTCTGTACAGAAAGGAAACCATTTATGACAAACCCAGATATTTCATGAGATAAACTATAGCTTCTCCATAATGCCTTCATAAAATAGCTCCCAGCCACTGAACAAGCTTACTTTAAAACAACGGACTTCACAACTACAACTAATAAAAGACACCTTCTGATTTAGGAAGGAAATGTATAAGAAAAGGAGAAGGAAAACAAACAAACCAGTGAGGTCCCAAATCCTCAAAAGAAGGAGAAAGGCTCTGTGTCCTAAATTTGACGGACAAGAGGAAATGTAAACAATTCTCATTTGTACTTCACATAGGGAAGCAGAGCTCTTACTGTCAAAACAAACCACTTACTCAAGATGATCAGGTGGAAGTAACATACTAAGTCATTTGGGGAGATGTCGTAGACACCTCGGTGGGGTCTGCAACAAGCGACCACATTCTCCTTACCCATATTTCTTAATGTTTGATACTTGAATTACCCCAGCAGGAAACAAGCCGTCTTTGAATGGAGGGTTTTGTTCAGAATTCTAATAGCTTCCAGCATTTGCCCCAGACCACAAGGAGTACACCAAATTTACTTAGACATCCAGGCCAGACGTGAAGAATTTCTCTGTCAGATCTACTAAGCTCCACCAATTTAACATTTTGGCTTCTCGTAGGCAAAGAGGAGACAGCCAAGCAGCTCTGG
Source organism: Chrysochloris asiatica (assembly GCF_000296735.1). Taxonomy (NCBI): domain Eukaryota; kingdom Metazoa; phylum Chordata; class Mammalia; order Afrosoricida; family Chrysochloridae; genus Chrysochloris; species Chrysochloris asiatica. The sequence goes on from NW_006408566.1 coordinate 11,430,087, forward strand.
TGCCTGGGGGCAATCTGGTGACATGTGGCAGCTCTTGAAAGAAAATTAATGAGCAAGACCAGTAACCTTTCTGCCCCTCTCCACTCTCGGCAGTCAAGGGAGAAAAGCAAAATTTCAGCAACTGAGGTGACTAGGCATCTGCTGTTCCTGGAAACAGCCTCCAAGTCTTGCTTCCCCCACCCCACCCCGCAACCAGACTTGCCACATTTCATTGTTTTCTTTCAAGACCACCTCACTCTGAAGTCTGTTGACTTAAATGTAGAGCCATCATTTGTTCCTTTCAACAATTTCTTCTTTATTAATCTAATAAATAAAAAGGTACAACAGGTAACTGCTGATTCAGTCACAAAAGCCAAGTATGTACCAGCACCACCAGTTCCTGATGAGTTGATTCCAACTCAGGGCGAACTCAGAGGAGAACAGTGCTCCATAAGATTTTCAATGGCTAATTTTTCAGAAATAGGTTGCCAGTCATTTCTTCCAAGGTACCTCTGGGTGAATTCAAACTTCTAACCTGTTAGTGACCAAGCAGCACATGAAACCATCTATAGCATCCACACTCAGCCAGGGATGCCATCTATGTATAGTTGAAACCAATAAAATGCTTCTTTGATGGCTACTGTCTGCCAGGCACTGTATCCAGCATATTACCTACATTAACTTGATGGTGATGGTGATAAGGGTTATAAAGTCAGTATAAACATGCTTATTCTTACTCCTTACAACTTTCTGAGTAACTCATAATTATTATTCTCTCCTTTTGTACATGGGGAAAAGGGGTTCAGAGATAAGAAATAAATCAGCCCAACATTACACAGATCATCAGATACAATGTGTAGACCTCATGAAAAAAGAAAACACCGAAAAAGTATGCTGTAATGATAATGTGGACTCCTGGTGTGGCGCTGTAGGATCAGTACTGGACTGTGAACCACAAGGTTGGTGGTTCAAACTCACCAGCTGCTCCTCAGAAACCCTAAATGGGGTCGCTATGAGTTGTAATAGACTCAATGGCACTTAACAACAATGATAATGTATAAGGATGAGATGGATGCTAAAGTTTTCCAGATTATAGCATAAGGAACTAGCTAGATAGATTACTCACTTGGAAGAAAAGCATGAAAAAAACTGATGTTAAGTGCCATCGAGTCAGTTCTGACTCATAGCAACCCTGTACTGGGTTTCCAAGGAACAACTGGTGGATTTGAACTGCTGGCCTTGTGCTCATCTACAGCGTCATGCCAGGACTACTGGGTAGTAAAGTTTTGTCATCTCCCCGGTATTCTGGCTAGCATAATGTGTGACCCATTTTCAGTCCTGAAAAGACCTACAGCGTAATCAACTATGATGAAAGAATAGCGACGAATAAGGGACTACAGAATAAAGAACTACCAAAATGATACCATCTTTAAAGAATTTTGTCTAGCAGATGCATTCAGTGCTGTGACCCAATGCTAAATTGCCTATGGAGATACATGTGTCTGTGTATCCCCTACTGTATTTTCTGTTTTTATACTCCATTATTATGGCAGTATATGGTAGAACATTCTTTACAAGGTTTTAAAAGGACCCATCTTAACAAAGAAAGCATTCTTAAAAGGTATATGGGAAATTGAACTCTTGGATTGGATGAGAGTAATAAAAGCTTTTATGAACTCCTGATATCTAAACAAAACCAGTAAAACAACCAACCAAATAGCTCTGAGGTTACCAAATTTCAAGGGGTCAAAAATGATTGAAATTTTTGGAAAGCTTCTAAAAGAGACCAAGGCATTGCCCAACTGCACCTCAGTAACAAAGCTCTAAGGCGCAGAGGAACAGTTGGAAAATCTAGCTCTTCTAGGTTTCTAAGTCACACTCCATTGTCCAGTGGCTCATTGTGACCTACCTTTCAGCCCCAGAATAACCATCTAGATTTAGAGTCAACAAGGACCGCTACAGCTAGAAACAGTGACCGGGCCCCTTTGACATCACATAGAAACCACTGAGTGCCCAACTACTTCAACCATACCAAACAACACATGGACACAGAAATCTAACTGTGCACAACATTTCCTAAGATTCCCGAGTCATCTGAAACATGATGAGCGCCCTGACACATAGTAAAACCTTTATACTTGAGGATCTTAACCTGGAAAGTGATTCAACTGCTTTCTTCATCTGTGTTCTTATAACAGACACTTTCACTTTCTTCAACTTCTCAAACATTAGGTGAGAGTTCAATCAGGGGTGATAAATTAAAGGGCATTGGTGGTAGAATTCTTGCCTTCCATGGAGGTCCTCTTAGGTAGCCAACACCCATCTGTCGGTGGAAGCTTTCTTGATGCTATGATGCTGAACAGGTTCATAGATCTTCCAAACACCAGTCAATGAAAATCCTATTGATTTTCAGATCCCCAGTTGATCATGGGGTGGTTGGATCAGGCAGCATTTACTTCTGTAAGTCACTGTGCATTGGGGCTGACTTGACGGCAGCTCACAAGAACAATATCAGTTAAAGAAGGCTACTGGAGGCTGTCTGCCTGAGTTGAGATCCTGCTTTTGTGTCTTAATATCTGTGTAATCTATAAGATGTTTTACTTAATTTCCTGTACCACAGGTTTATGGCACTGTGGAATAAAGCGTTGGACTGCAAGGTCGGCTTGAACCACAAGGTTGGCAGTTCACACTCACCAGCCACTCCTTGGAAACTTAATAATACAGGGTCACTATGAGTTGGAACCAACTGGACAGCACTTAACAACAAAATACAGATATGGTGTAAAGATAGTTTTTATATGAAAAGCAGAGGCAAACACTAAATAAATGTTAGCTATTCGTATCTAGGAGTTCTGGTGTGGCGCTGTGGGTTAATGCGCTGGACTGCATGGTCAGATCAGTTCAAGCTCCCCAGTCGCTCCTCGGAAACCCTATATAGGTCACTATGAGTCAGAACCAACTTGAAAACACTTCACAATAACCACAGTGTGTATCTAAGGTGCCATCTTGGTGCAGTGGTCAAGCACTCAGCTGCTAACCGAAAGGTCAGCGGTTTGAACCCACCAGTTGCTTCATGGGAGAAAGACAAGGCAGTGTGTTTCAATAAAGATGGTGGCTGCAGTTAAGTGCCATTGAGTCAGTTCTGAGTCACAGCAATTCTGTATAGGGTTTCCAAGGAACTTAAACCCATGGTGGGTTTAAGCTGTGGACCTTGCAGTTAGCAGCACAGTGCTTATCGATATAGAATAACTATACCACCACACGTCACAGCCTTGGAAATCTCCTGGGGCAGTTCTCTGTCCTATAAAGTCACTATGAGCTGGAATCAATTTAATGGCATTAGTTTGCTTTTTAAATTAGCATGTTGTTGTTGTTATGTGCCGTGGAGTCGGTTCCAACTCATAGTGAGCCTGTACAGGATTGTCTTATTTAAGAAGAAATGAAGATGACATAGAAAGGCATTGCAGAAGTGGAAATAACAGTAGTAGTCGATGCTGGCATTAATTTTTGTACCCCATATTAAATCATTTATCAGAAGTTCATTTCTGCTACCTTGGCAAAATTGACCATTTGGTTAACTGAACAAGTACTATCACTGAGATTTCAACACAATGCAAGTGTTGACTTTAGGAAATGCAGTCAGGCTCTAAAATATATCACAAATAAAGATGAAGATCAATATGCTATCAGATAGAAGGCTTTCCTTCCTTTCAGCTTTGAAGGACTGGCCAGCACTCAGCTTTGGATTCTCACAGACCCACAGATGGGGACAAATCAGACGAAACCTCAGAGATCTGCTTTCTCATCGAATCTCCCTATGCAAACTTGGGCCCTGAGAAGACCGTGATTTGTTCAAAGAGTTCCTACTAGTAAGTAGTAGACCTAAGAATTCAGATTCCTGGCTGTCTGCTTGCACATCTGCCTCCTTACACCAGACAGCTAATCCCTGAAGGCCAAGTCGTATTTGTCTTCAGACTTTCAGAGCATATGTAGACATGGGAGACAACAGCAAATGAGAGCTGAAGAGAACCAAAGTGATGCAGGGTTCTTGGGTTCTACAAAGATACCTTTTTAGTCCTAAAAGAAGAGACTAGAGATCGTTGTCATATTCACTGAGAAGACAACCCTTCACAGTCCCAGATTCCTGCTAAATGGCTATTGTTCTTAACCACAGTAAAGCCTCTTTCCAAACAGAGCACCTTTTCCTTTCCAGTCTAGCTATTTTCAAGACAACCTAACCCAAGTCACTCAAAATTTCATCATGCACAACAGAATCAATTGGCCATACCAGCCATGTACAATAAGAGGGCAAGGAATTGATGGCAGAAGGACAAACTTTTAATGTTAACTAAATGTTAGACACCTTCCTATTTGTTCATCGCTGCTGTAAGAGATGGTCACATAACTGAGCAATATATCATCTGTATTTCTTTTGCTCAAAAACACAAAGTCTGCTCACCAAAATACTTTCAAATGTTGTCAACCATCAGATTGTACTCTTCAATTTTTTTTCTATTTTTGTTAGCCTCTTTCCAACTTTCCAGTAAATAATCACATTAACTAGTTTGCCTCTCTGGCTGTCTCTCTATATATATTTTCCTAACTGTCTCCATTTAAAAATATTTTTCTGCTAGGCACTTTCCCTTTATAGACATCAGAGATGCCTAACTACCAATACACAAAATCCACAACCAATGAAATCCAATGAGGTAGAACAAAGCCTGAATTTTAGAATAACAATAGGAATAATAATGGTAGTAGTACTAATAGCTACTGTTTACTCTGAGCCTGCATGCCAGGGGCCTTTACATGTTTAACATATGAAACAACATGATACAGCATGTGGATGAGGAATGATGCCTTTGCTCTCTAATTGATCTGGGCTCAGCTCAAAGCTCTACCACTGGGACAAGTTTCTTAACCCTTCTGAGTCATATCTGCAAAATAATGATATTAACAAGGCATATCTTGTAAGACTCTTTTAAGGATCCTATGGTATTACAGGAGTTCTGGTGTGGCGCTGTGGGTTAATGCGCCAAACTGCAAAGTCGGTTTGAACTGCTAGGTCAGTGGTTCAAGCTCACCAGGTGCTCCTTGGAAACCCTACACAGGGTTGCTATAGGTTGGAACTGACTCGATGGCACTTAACAACAACAACAACAACAATGGTATTACAGGAATCCTAGTGTGGCACTGTAGAATAAGCACTGGACCCACAAGGTCCTTTGAACCACAAAGTTGGCAGTTCAAACTCAACCAGCTGCTCCTCAAAAACCCTATGCAGGGTGTCTCTATGAGTCGGAACCAACTCAATGGTACTTAACAACAACAACAACATGGTATCACAGTGGGAAACTATTTAGCCCAAGACCAAGTTCACATGCAGCAACTACCCTGCTATCCCCATTTTAAGAGGAGGAAGCTGAAGTTCAGCGATGACACTTTATATCGCTGGGACTTGAATCCACATCTACTCAATGGTTAAAGTCCTTCCTGGTTCTTCTGCCTCATAGTGATCAGGGACATCAAAGGAGGGAAAACCGAAAGCTTAGAGTCTGATGAATTGGAGGAGCTGGGCAGTCATTCCAATCTCTGACCACAGCAACTTTCTCCAGGGAATTGACAAATCACCAGCCATGCTGCAGCACTGGTTACACAGGTGCTGTGTTCCAATGGCAGGTGTTACACAGGTCTGTGTTCCACACCTGGAGCAGCACCTGCAGAGGTAACATTTGTGAGCTGAATGGCCAAAGTGATTCAACTAAAGTCATAACTGTTAACTAAGTATTGAGCCCTTCCAACTATTACATATTTATTCTGTTCCGTGGGAGAAAAATGAGACTTTCTGCTCCCGTAAAGATTTACAGCCTCGGAAACCCTGTACAGGGTCGCTATGAGTTGGAACCAACTCCATGGCACATAACAACAACAACATAACTAAAAACATTATTATTATTTATTCTACTTAATATAGATAATCTGCATCTTCACTGCCTGAGTGGTGCAAATGATAGCATGTTTAGCTGCTAACAGTAAGACTGGCTTCTCCAGTCTACCCAGAGGTGTCTCAAAGAATCAACCACTAGGGAGCGCAGTTCTACCTTAACACACATAAGATCACCAGGAATTGTTAGTTACTCAACAATACTTGGTTTTATAGGAGTCCTAGTATGGTGCTGGGGGTAAATGCGCTAGACTACAATGTCAGTTTGAAGTGCATGGCTGGTGGTTCAAGCTCACCAGTGGCTCCCCGGAAATCCTATACCGGGTCACTATGAGTCAGAACAGACTTGACAGCAATCAACAACATTAACAACAAACAACTTCGGCTTATATGTTGTTGCTGTTACTGTGTGTCATCGAGTTAATCCTAACTCCTAATGGCCCTGTATAGGGTTTCCAAGAGCGACTAGAGGGCTTAAACTGCTGACATTGCAGTGCTTATCCTATAGTGCCACATCAGGGCTTTAAATATGCTTCTTGTTGTTATGTGCCGTGGAGTCAGTTCCAACTTATAGTGACCCTGTACAGGGTTTCCAAGGCTGTAAATCTTTATGGGAGCAGAAAGCCTCATATTTCTTCCACGGAGTGGCTGGTGGTTTTGAACTGCTGACCTTAAGGTTCGCAGCCCGGTTCGTAACCACTACGCTACCAGAGTGCCCTAAATATGCTTAATTAAATCTATAATTTAAGTGTAATTGCTTTTGTAGACTGATCTAAGGAGGCAGCAATCATCATTGAGAAACAACTACTGGAGGTGAGTTTTAAAAGACATCAAGGATTCTAGAGGATGGGTTAAGGTAGTGGAAAGCATCTTGGACAATGTGGCCATGTGGTGATGACCAGAGATGGGAATGAGCACATGCTATCATGACCTGAGAAGGACAAACCCAGGTCAGGGGGTACATGTGAGGGATAATGAGTAAGAGCTAGAACAAGGCCAGAATAGGAACCTCATACAGTTGGGTGGGTGCTTGGCCTAGTCAGCAAAGGGGGAGCTAATGAAGCTACTGGCTGTGCACAGGCTCTGGCTTTTGTAGCAAAGAGGGACATCTTTACAGCGTTCTGATCCAAGTCTTTACCACAACAAAGAAATGTCACAGAGAATCGAACCTGACTGTGAGAAGGCAGATGGAAACATCACACGAGACCCAAGGACAAACTGAAAGGGTCCTCATCCTCATGGGGCCCCATCAATGGGAAGCTGCCCTTTTTGAGACCTCCCAACACCCAAAAGCCCAACTAGTCAGAAAACAGAAGTCATACAACTGTACTGACTGTACCCTTCAGAAGGGTGTCCAGCCAGGGAGCCAACGAGGACAGAAATCCAACCGGACTCCTCAAGCCACACCCTGGCACAAGGTGGAGCACATACAAAGAAACGCCTTCCTGCTTAGCACAAAGGTACCATTAAGTCAGTTCCAACTCATAGTGACCCTGTATAGGGTTTCCAAGGAGCAGCTAGCTGGTGTGCTTGAGCTGCCGGCCCACTGCTTATCCTACAGCACCACAGTATGATCCCTCCCAGTAAATAACAACATAACAGTTACCATTGAGTCAACTCCCACTCATGGTGATCCCACATGTGCCAGAGTAGAACTGTGCTCCATAGGGTTTCCAACAGCTGATTTTTCAGAAGTAGATTGCCAGTACTTCCTTTTGAGTTGCATTTGGATAGACTTAAACATCCAACCTTAGCAGCTGAGCATGTTAGCCATTTACACCTCCCCAGAGACTCCAACTGTTAACAAACATGGTCTAATTTCATATTCAATTATTGCAAGACTGTTTACATCTAAATCAGTAATGTGGAGACCTTTAAACCAGTAACTATATAAACATATAGATTCATTCACTCATAGACACATTCATTCGTAATTTGTTTACATATAGCATGCTGCATTCCGTATAGTGGTAAATAACAGAGATTACCTTCTACATAATTACAAGCATCATGAACAATAGGGCAAAGAAAATAAATCTTAATAAGTATTCTCACAGCATCAACAATCTTTGCTGCCTAGGTCACTAAGAGAGGTTAGGGCAACAGTACCAGACCAACAGTGAAAAAGAGATTAAGGACTTCATCTACGTAAGACAAAAGGGGAAACAATACTATCTTCAGATTAAAATACAAAGTGTACTTAAAAGCTAAACTCACCTAGTAGTTTTGGAGGCAATACAGGTTACCATTTTAGCAGAAAGTCAGATTTTGAAAAGTAACAGGGTTTAATCTTGGTTTAGCCACAAAATCATTGTGTCATTCTAGGAAAATATGCAAAATATACCCAGTCTTCATTTATGCATCAGAGAGAGGTTTAATAATATCTGAGAAGTAGAATAAAAAATCCCTTGGCTAACGTAACATATTCTAGTTAATTCAAGCTACCCCCCCCCCCGCCGCCTGGCCCATGGGTTAGAAGGGGGATGGACAGAGATGGCTTTAAGCAGCTTAATCACCAAGCAAGAGCAGCAAAAACAAACAAAAGACAGAAGAACGTACTTTAAGTCAAGAAAATGCCATTTCAGGAAAATAAGCATTTGACCTGAAAGCAAAGAAGCACACATTAAATCTTTAATGATCCTGAGAGCAAATAAGTGAGCAATACCGACTCTGTCCTCCACACGTCTTTATACTGACGTCAACTGTCAAGAGGGAGACGGCTTCCTGATGAAATGGGAAAGAGTACGAGTGTTGCCTAAAGAGGGTTCCTGTATGCCTGGGACTATAAGAGACAATTTACATTTATTATTTCATTTAATTCTCATGGCAACCTAGCAAGTTAGACCACATGAGCCTACTGCACAGATGAAAACAATGAATCAGAAAAACACAAGCCCAAGCCTCTCCCATCAAGCCAGAGGTACAAGATGGAGGCGGGACAACTTCAGACACCAGTTAGCCAAGAGCTGCTGAGGAAACAGTTCTTAAGAAGCTCACCCAAATATGGTTCACGCTACCAACTCTTAAAATCCCAAATATAGCATGGACTTACACTTGACCATAGCCCCAATGGCACATATCCACTGTTAAGTGTTTCCAGTTGATAAAAACGCACAGTCACATTTATTTGAAGACCATCTATGGCCTACTTGGATAGCAGATACCTAAGTACACCCAACATGGAAAAAGCGCTTGAGATAAGAACAGTCACCTCAATAAATTTCAGATTTACGATACTCCACAACTGAGGTTCCAAACATAAATGGGACATCTAAAAGTTATTCTTCATTTTGCTTGTCTATAAAATATGGCTATTCTATTTTTAGTTCCTGTATTCAAGCATTCATTTCAAGCATCAACCAGATAGCCTTTAATAACCGTCTTGTCTTCAATGCTAATGAAAGGCTAGATAAAATAGATCAAAAACACATATAAGTCATCAAAAAACTTTCATTATCTAGAAATTTAACTTTTTGGTGGAACAAAACTGTAAATTATTATTATTATTATTAAATAGGCTTACTGGTCAGATAGAGACTGGAGGAACCCAAGACTCTGGCCCTTGGACATATTTCAGCTCTGAAATGGGACTTTCTTGGCTCAGTTTTCAGCCAAGCAGCAGATAGGTATACAGGGGGGACAACACCACTGGTGAAGTATGCACACCATGAAACGGTCAAACAGTCAAGATCAGAGGACAAACTTCAGCAGGGTTGGGAAAGAAGGAGGAAGGGAAATAAGACTCACAAGGAGGAAGGTGGGGTAAGTGATATTACCTTGAGGGGACTGAAATCCTTGAAATGAAGTATATGATTTGGTGAATGCAAAACTGATGATCTGCTCTGTAAACCTTCACTCAATTCACAATAAAAAGTTTCCATTTTTGTTTTAATTAGAAATTAAAAAAAAAATTTTTTTTAACTCCAAATGGATAGGTATAGCTATACAGTTAACTAATTTCTACAATAAATAAATAAATAAAATGCTTCTGAGAGTTGTTCATGAACTCAAGCTTTGAATAATGAAGTATTGCTATTTCTTCACCCATTCATTCAATAAATGTTTACTGTTGTTGTTGTTGTTAAGCGCCATAGAGTCGGTTCTGACCCATAGTGACCCCGTATACAGTTTCCATGGAGCAGATGGTGAGCTTGAACTGCCGACTTTGCAGTTCAGCCAGCTTTGCAGTCTGGCGCATTAACCCACAGCACCACACCAGAACTGAGCAACTGTTAAATACCAGGGACCATGTCCAATGTTGGAAATCCAGAGATAAAAGACATCCCCTGCTTGCAAGTAAATAAAGTCTAACGGGGAAAGAGATTGGAGGGAAGAAACCTCCAATAATAATGCAGAAAGATGAGTGCTGTGTTAAGTAACTGTATGCCCTATTCCAGTTAGGTAGAATCCTGTGTAGAGGGGTTCAGAAGTCTATCGGAGATTGAGAATGAAGGGTAATTCAAGATAGAATCACATGGATTACTTTCAGTTATGGCAAGATGGAATAACAAGGACAATATTTGCCATGCCACCTAAAACAACAAAAACTACAGACAAAATATATAAAACAACAGTTGTCAAGACCTGGGAAAAAAAAAAAAAAGGAACTGAAGGACAATAACCTTGAGAGATGGGAAACAAATGCTGTGAATCCTGCAAATCCTCTAGCTGAGAGACCAAGGTGTGGAGTTGAGGGTGGGGTGGGGGTGGGAATGGCACAGGTGAAGCCCTGAGAACATGAGTAAATGAGATGATAGGAGGATCAAGATGATTCAAATTTCAGGATAGATAGCAGAAAGGAGAAAGACCCACACAGTCCTGCTGAGGTATTTAGCAGAGTGCTGATCAGTGATCACAGGTGACAGGGCAATGAAATATTGGAATATTTTAGAGGTGATAGCCCAGTGTTCACACAGGGCCAGCCAAGGAGATATTCTGCAGCAAGACTGGAAAAAAGTCATGATTTCCTGGGGAATTGAGTTGCGTGTTGCTACATGCCATCAGGTTGGTTCCGACTCATCGTGACCTATGCACACGACCCTCATAATCCTTATGTTTGAACCCATTGTTCCTGCCACTGTGTCAATCCTTCTCATTAGGGGTCTTCCTCTTTTTGTCTTACTCTCCACTTTTCCAAACATGATATCCTTCTTCGGCGAATGGTCCCACTTGGCAACATGCCCAAAGTACAGGTATTGGGTAATGTACATGAAACAGTCGTATCTATACCCACCTACTGCCACTGAGTAGAGTCCAGTTTATAGTGACCTGCCTGTATAGGGTTTCTTTAGAGGGAAATCTTTATGTGAACAGAAACCTCATCTTTCTAATAAGGAGCAGCTGGTGCATGTCAACTGTCAGCCTTATGGTTAGCAGTCCAGTGCTTATCTTACAGTGAGTGCCACGAGGGTTCCAGGTGTTGTCTGTTGTTGTTGAGTTGGTTCTCACACATAGTGACAATGTATACAGTTTCTGAGAAGAGGCTGATGGATGTGAACTGCCGCCCTTGTGATTAGCAGTCCAGTGCTTATCCTACAGCACCACACCTGTGGTGGGGATTAGTTAACCCTATACTGAGTACTGTTTCAGTATTGTCTAACTAATCTTAAAAGTAAGGCCCAAAAGGAGCAATGTAATTGCATACCAGAACAAAACTCAAGCAAATAAAGGAACACAAATCTATTTAGCATCCAACAATGTAATATTCACAACGTCTGGTATCCATTCAAATATTACCAGGCATACAAAAAAAGCAAAAAAATACTTAATGAGTAGGAAAATCAACCAATTGACACAGATGTTAAGATTAGTAGACAAAGTCACCAAACCAATTATTATAACTGTATTCCATATATTCAAAAAGGTAAGAAGAGACAGTGAAGGCATATCAAGGAACTAAACTGAATTTCTGGAGATAAATTTATAACACATAAGATGAAAAATACACTGAATGGGATTGACATCAGATTAGGCACTGTAGAAAATAAAAAATAAAATATTTAAAGATACAAAAATACAGAAACCACTCAAAATGAAACACAAAGATAAAAGATAATTTTAAAAATTAGTCCTTTCCAACCTGATTCTATTGCTATGGCTCCTGCAAAGAAGGGTGGCATGAAGAAGAAGGATCGTTTGGTTGTTCTGCTATCAACGAAGTGGTGACCAGAGAGGACACCATCAACATTCACAAGCGCATCCATGAAGTAGGCTTCAAGAAGCGTGCCCCTCGAGCACTCCAGGAGATTTGGAAAGTTGCCATGAAGGAGACGGGTACACCAGACATGCGCATTGACACCAGGCTCAACAAAGCTCTCTGGGCCAAAGGAATCAGGAACGTCTCGTACCGTATCCAGATGCGGTTGTCCAGAAAACGTAATGGGGATGAAGATTCACCAAACAACCTCTACACACTGGTGACCTATGTGCCTGTTACCACTTTCAAAAACCTACAAGCAGTCAATGTGGATGAAAACTAACAGTTTATGATCAAATAAATGTATAAATCTGCCTTCCAAAAAAAAATTAAACAGCGCAACAGTGAGGTGAGGAATAACTTCAAGCAACCAAATAACTGACATTTCCTTGGGAAAAGAGAATTAAGTATTGATGTATGGTGCTGTGGGGTAAACACATTATTAAATATTGATGTATGATGCTGTAGAGTAAACACATGACTGCAAGGGTAGTTTGAACCACAAAGTCGGTGGTTCAAATCCATCATCTGTTCCTTGGTAACCCTACAGACTCGCTATGAGTCAGAACCAACTCGATGACACTTAACAACAATTTAATACTTATCCCGACCCTCAAAGAATTTACAACTTTAGTGAGAAAACAAACTGTAATTTAAAAAGAACACTACAAGGTCATAAAATACTTGAAAACCAGAAAATATGATAAGAACAGGGGGAAAAAATGTCACGAGGCAGTACATAATTAATTACCAAACAAGTAACACATGTAACTTTTAAGAGGTAAGGAGAAAATGATCTTAATCTGGGAGAGCAAGTTAAGACTGGTCAAAAAGAAAACATCTGAAATGTCTGTTTCACAAATGGATATTTTTCTAAATATGCACTGTTCATGTGTGCACATCTAGAAATATATTTTCCTTCATACTCACAATTTATTAAGCAGTACCTGTTGGTGGTGGTGGTTATGTGCCGTGGAATCGGTTCCGACTCATAGCGACCCTGTACAGGGTTTCCTACCCCTGCCCCTGATGGTTAATAATAGGGAGAGAGCAAAAATAGAGAAATGGCTAAAAGGAAAGATATTCAGAGTGTTGTGAAAAGAGAGCAGGGAACTCTGCCAAGGGAACGAAACAGAAAAGAAATTCACATCATGAGCAACCTAGTTCTAAAATCTTCATTCTATCTTCTTTCATAAGTAACTAACTTCTCTTTTGATTTTCAATTTACCATTACATATGAGGGAAATGTCAGGAACCATACTTTTCCAGGCAACTAGCACCACCAGAATTGTACTAAGATTTGGAAGGTGGTGGTGTTAGCTGTCATCAAGCACCTTCCCATGCATGCACAACAGAACGAAAGGCTCCCAGACTTGCACCATCCTCACATTCATATTTGAACCCATTGTTACAACCACTGTGTTGGTCCATCTCACTGACCCTCTACTCTGTCAAGAATGATGTCCATCTCCAGGACATGGTCCCTCCTGATAACCTGTCCAAAGTATGTGAGACAAAAGTCTCACCACCCTCACCTTTAAAGAGAATTCTGTCTGTATTTCTTCCAGGACAGATTTGATTGTTCTTTTGGCAGCCCAGTCAATATTTTTCACCAACACCATAATTCAAATGCATCCATTTTTCTTCAGCTTTCCTTATTCACTGTCCAGATTTGGACAATGACAATTTTACTGAAGAAACACTTAAATGGATATCACATATTCTTATTTTGTCAGTGAATCAAGTTGGTTGTGTGACCTTTTCATTAAAGAGCAAAGACATTTTATTTTTCCAGAGGCTAACAGCTATTATGTCTGATACATTATGCAAAGCTAGAAAGAAGCTTCATAATCACAGATTTCTTTGCTCACATTTTTTTGCAGATGGGGAACAATGAAACCCAAAGAGATTAAGTGGCTGGACCACGATCACAGAGAGAGTCCCTTAGCAGGGTTAGTCAAAATTCATGACATCCCATTTCCAAGACACTGGCAAACTTTACATTAAATCATAATGCCTTTATTCATCTCTTAGAGTTAACTAACTTGTGCTGTGATTTTAATAGAGAATTATACTAAGATAGGAAAACCAACCACTAGTTGCTATCAAGCTGATTCTGATTTACAATGACCCCTACTGTGTCAGAGTAGACCTGTGCTCCATTGGATTTTAAATGACTGATTTTTTTAGACCAGATTGACAAATCTTTCTTCCAAGGGCCCTCTGAATGGACTCAAACTGTCAACCTTTTACTTAGCAGTCAAGCATATTAATTTAAATGTGGATAGGGATGCTTTACAATAGGCTTTAGTCTAATAGTTTTGTTGTTGTTGTTTTAACTTTTTATTGTGAACGGAATGAAAGTTTACAGAGCAGATCATCAGTTTTACATTCAATAAATCATGTATTTGTTTCATTTCAGTGATTGCAATGCCCTCAATGTAACATCCTATATTCCACTTCCTCCCTATGATTCTTGTTTCCATTCCTCCTTCTTTCCCAATACTTCTGAATTTTGTTAATGCTGCCCTTTCGATCTCTAATGGCTGATCATTCTATGGAGTGCATACCTCACTAGAGAGTGTATCTACTATATACTTACCTGCTACTTGAGCTATGATAGCAAGTTAAGTTTCAGACCTGAAGGGTGGCCAAAAGCCAGAGTCTCTGGGCCTCAAGTCTCTTTCTAACCAATGAGCCCGGTCTTTTTTAATATATAATTCTGAGTTTTGGTCCACATTTTTTCCCACTCTATCCAGGGCCTTGTAATGCAATCCCTTCTACAGCAGTTGGTAGAGGTAGCTGGGTATCATCTAGTTCTTCTGGTCTCAGTATCACGGAGACTGATGCTTGGTCTAATAGTTTTACTAAGAATGAGTGCCTCCACACCCATACTTGCAGATAATACCCACTTGACCTGGCTGCATGATTAGAACTCGACTAGAAGAAGAAAGAAGAGGGGAAAAAAAAAAAAAAATCCACTACAACCAGATGAACTTGAGCTATAGTTAGGGATGTAGTAGCTCAAAAGAGGGAACAAATATTTCCAGCAAGGATAATTCCCCCCACCTCGGTATACAGGGTTGACAGGGATGGGCAATTTAGACATTGGCTACCTAAAATGGGGGGACTACAAAGGCAAGAAGTGACTGGCTTACAAGCTTTCAAGAGGGAGCCTAGTTCCAGAGGATGTGGGGGAAAGTAGAATCTCCACTGTCTGGATGGGCCTGATGAAGATGGGAATAAGACTCTTGTGGTTCAATAGTGAATAATTGCTATCAGAACTGACTGTGAGAGTTGCAAATGTAAAGGTAGACATTTTGTAGCAAAAGGAGGGGAGTGGTTGATTTTGTAGTCCAGGAGCGGAGGGCCCTAGGACCATCAAGGGAGAAGCGCAGAGTGCAGGACCCTATCCAGAGAAGCAGTAACACCAGAGATGGAGACAGAGACGATGACGTGGAGAGATGGAATGGCTGGGGACTCTGGACTCAGAGAGGGAGAGGAGCTGTGTGCTGATGGCCAGGGGAGAGGCTTGTGGGGCGTACCCTTCAGTTGTTTGATGATGCATGGAGGAGATTATAATCATTGCAATGAAATGAAATATGATAGGATGAATGTAAAGCTAATGTTCCACCATATAAACTAGCACATAATTAACAATAAAAACTTTAAAAAAAAAATTGGATTGACACAGTGGCTATAAAAATGCGCTCAAACAAAGCAACAATAGTGAGGATGGTGCAAGATCAGGCAGTGTTTCATTCCCTTATGCATGGGGTTGCTGGAAGTCAGAACCAACTCCATGATACTTAACAACAACATCCATGTCTTACCAAATTTGGTGTATTCTCAGAAAAGCAGAAAAAACACATTATTTGTTAGCCTTTCCTTTCCTACACAAATATTAATTAAATCCTTACTAATTCAAGGCCCAAAAGTGAAGTAAACAGAAATGGATCCTGCCTTCCTGTGACTTACAGTATTGTGGGGAAAACAGAAATGTCAATAAGCTATTTCAGTACCATGTAATAATAAGTATTAAAACTGAGGGAAGAAAAAAAAAAAAAGAATGAGTGTCTCATTCAGAAAACTTCACAGGTGGAGGCCTTTCTTTTGTGTTCCATTTCCAATGGAGGATTTCTAAACATGTCCTCAGTGCTACGTTTAAAGTTCCACTTATAATTTATTTTCCTAAAAATGACAGGTATAGAAGCAAAGCCTGAGCTGGGACTCTTGTTCTGCTACACATAAGATCTATGATCTTTGGTAGGCTAGTCAATGTTTCTGTACCTCAGATTTCTCATCACAAATGAGACGACTACTCTGTAAGTTTTGAGACTTCAAAAAAATAATGAGTCCAAAGCATACTGTTAGGCACATCACAGGAGTTCAAAAGATATCAGAAGCAGTTGTGGCTGTAATTGGTAACAGTGATGGTTGGGGCGGGAGGCATAGTTATTGTTAATATCTTGAGGCTCCTCCACCCTGGACGTCTTTTCCATTCTGACTCTCCAAGAGAACTTGGGTGCAAATATGCCAGGCACTTACTATATAACATTTTACTCTTAGAATTCCTCTCTTTTGTAGTAGTAGTTGTTGTTGTTGTTGTTGTTGAGTGCCATTGAGTCAGTTCGGACCCATAGTGACCCTGTATAGGGTTTCTGAGGAGTGACTGGTGAGCTTGAACTGCCGACCTTGTATTTCAAAAAGACCTTGTAGTCCAGAGCATTAAGCCACAGCGCCACACCAGAACTCTTTCCTCTCCTTAAGAGTTTGTATTTTTCCATAAATTTAAAACTTACTCAGCACTGTTGCAATTATTTAGCCTATACTAATAATGCTGCAGGCTACTGTGCTGGACTGCAAAGTTGGCTTGAGCCACAAGGTTGGCAGTTCAAGCTCACCAGCTGCTCCTTGGAAACCCTGTACAGGGTCATCATGGGTCGGAACCAACTCAATGGCATTTGACAACAACAACAACAACAATAATTTGAGTCCTGGTGTGGTGCTGCAGGATATAATGCACTGGCTCACCAGGTTGGTTTGAATCACAAGATCGGCAATTCAAGCTCACCAGCCTTTCCCCATATAGGGTCGCTCTGAGTCAAAATTGACTTGACAGCACTTAACAATGAAAACAACAATAACAGTTATGCTGTTGAGCTGGAGATGAGCTCTTTTTCTCTTATCATGTTGTGCAGTAAGCGGGAATGGGGTGGCTCCATATGATAAGCACTGGACTGTGAACCAAAGGTCTCCAGTTCCAGCCCGCCAGCTTCTCCACAGGAGAAAGATGAGCTTTCTGCTACCTCAAAGGTTGAAAGTCTTAGAAACTCTATACTGAATCTCTATGAGTCAGAACCGAATCCATGGCACTTAACAACAACCAACCACAAATGTTGTAAACACTGGGCCATCCATGGAGCTTGGTAATAAAACATAAGAGTATCACACTTTCTCCTACTCTATAAAGTCCTTACATGAAAGCTGGGCTCTAATACAAGTGTCACTCTTGGTTTCCCATGGTTACAGTATGTGGTAATTCTGAACTGTCATGCTACAGCTTTATCCTAAAAGCAGACTGTCCATTTAATAACTCTACCCTCCCAGTGAAAACGATCTGGTTCATTTTCTTGATTTTTTTTTTTTTCCATCAATACCCAAAGGAACTGGTTTACATCAGTGCATGAGTAAGTGCCTATAAAGGTTTCTTCCTCTTTTGGGACAATTAATTTATATCATAAAAGACAAATATTGGCACATCTGGACAGACTCAGCATGGATCTAAAAACCATGAAAGTTCCTAAGACAACTGTGAATGAAAACACCTCTTCAAGCATTTCAGAAATGACAGAGTACTGAGCGGGGCAGTGGAGAGATGGTACATGATGACCCTCTTCAATGATTTGAATGCTGTCCTGTAAAAGAGGAAACAGACACCGGGCTCTGGGAGCTCAGGTGGGCACAAAAGCTGCAAGGAAGCAGCATTCAGCTCTGAATAAGGAACAGCTTCCCAGGGCGAGGGTGAGCAAGCACACAGGCTGTAACAGGGAGTATCAGACTGGGGTGAATCCAAGCCACACCCATGATGAGCTGCCTCACTAATGGGAAATTTCTGGACCTATCTGTCCGCTCTCAATTATCAACCAGACTAGTCATTCCTACATTCCATGGTTGTCCCAGCAACTGAGAGGGCATCAACACATTTGGTGCTCAAAATGTAGTAGGTATTATGATTATTTGGGAAAAGTAGTGGTTTAGTGAAGAACAATATGGGGGCATTAATGGTTCTGGTAGTGTAGTGGTTATGAGTTGGGCTGCTAACCTCAAGGTCAGCAGTTCGAAACTACCAGCTGTTCCATGGGAAAAAGATGGGGTGTTCTGTTCCGGTAAAGATTTACAGCCTCAGAAACCCTATGCAGGGTCGCTACGAGTTGGAACCGACTTCACAGCACATAACCACCACCACCACCACCACCACCAGTGGTTCAGTGAAGAAAATTTTAAAAAAAGGAGTCCTGTTGTGGCACTGTGGGTTAATGTGCAGGGCTATAAAGTCAGTTTGGACCACATGGTCTATGGTTCAAACTCCTAGGAAACCCTATACAAGTTCGCTGACTTGATGGCACTTAACAACAATAACAAGTGGTTCAGTTAAGTCTTGGTGTGGAACTGTAGGATTAGCACTGGACTACTAACTGTAAGGTCGGTGGTTCAAATCCACCAGCTGGTACTCAGAAATCCTCTTCAGGGTCGCTGTAAGTCAGAACTGACTTGTCTTAAGAACAAAGAGTTCAGTGATAGAATTCTTGCTTCTGTGTGTGAGACTAGAGTTTGCTTCTTGCCCAAAGCGTTCTCAGCACATCCACTACTCATCTGTCAGTGGAGTCGTTTGTGTCGCTATGATTCCAGGCAGGTTTGAGAAGAGCTTTCTCACTATGACAGACTAGGAAGTGCTGATGGTACACTGAAAAATCAGCAGTGAAACCTTCACAGATCATACCAGTCTGATCTACAATTAATGATGGGCAGGGCAGGGCACAGTACCAGCATCATTTTATTTTGCTGTGCACAGACGAGGTCACCATGAGTCAGGGACTGCCTCCAGGGCAGTGAATAATAACATTATGATTATAACCTCTGAAAAACAGTACAGATTGGAAATATCTCTATGTCCCAGGCCTTTGGGATGAATAATCGACATGATTCTGAGAGTCAAAATTTCTCTTGTTCTGTTTTCTACCTTCTCAAAAGAGAATAGTCTTAAACCTTCTAAAAACTGTAATTTCTTCTGCACATAACTTTGCCATTACTTTTATATAAAATGCCATTCTACTTGCTTTCCACTTTTCCGGTGTTTTTCTAATAGCAACACATAAAGATAAGACATTTATCATCTACCAATCTTAACTCAGGAAGGAATTATAGGGATTACCTAAGAAATTATTACAAAACATTGTTCTTATACAAGTGTTCCCCTTTTTGCCCAACACATGTTTTGTATAAATCACATTTTTTCTACCAAATGAGATTATAATTGTTCACATACATTTATTATTTCATTCAAAAATATTACTACATAGCAATTAAGAAAATTTAGAAAAGAAAAAGATAAGGTAGTGAGAAGGATAGTGACCAATTTGTTATTATCTCTTCCCTATTTTCTTTATAAGCCATTTGAACTGCAAGATCGGCGATTCAAGCTCACTAGCTGCTCCTCGGACCCCTATGGGTCACTATGGTTCAGAACTGACTCAATGGCCCTTAACAACAAAACAACAATTTTCTTTTGCGCGTATAATTTCTTTCTACATTATTTTAACTTAGACGGTAATTTTAAATGTAGCTTTTAAGCATTTTAAATCGTACATCAGCTAGTGGCAACTCCTGCAGCCCCTATACTAATGTTGTTTTTGTTCAGTGCCATTGAGTCCATTGAATGGGTTCCAACTCATAGCAGCCCTGTATAGGGTTTCGGAGTCTTTAAAATCTTGGTTGGAACAGAAGGCCTCTTCTTTCTCCAGAGGAGTCACTGGTGGGCTCAAACTGCACAGTTGTAGTGCTTACCATAGGCAAATACAGATATGTTAACTGTGAAACTGTTTTACAGAGAACGTTTACTACACAACAGTTAAAAATAATTCCATAGATTAGCATGTAGGTCCTAAATTAACACAGCTAATTGTCAAAAACATTATTTTGAATAAAAAAAGACAATTTTAGAAGGGCAGGTAAATAAGATGCCATTCATATAAAGTCAAGGAGCCCGTGTGGACTAGAATTTGAACTGCTAACCACAACGTTCAAACCCAACAGCTGCTTCAAATGAAAAAAAATGAGGCTACTCCTGGACAATCTAGGAAGCCCTTAGAAAAGAATTCTATTGGCCTACAGGGTCACTATGAATTGGAACCAACTTGATGGCAGTGGATTTTGGTTTGGTTTTATATAAAGTTTAAAATTAGATCAAGCAATAAAACATATCATTTGTGAATTTCTATAGTGAGCAAAAATATAAAAACATCCATGGGAATAAAATACATAAAATTTAAAGATAAATTCTAGAGAAGAAACAGATTTGGTGATGTCCAGGAGGTTTCAGCTTATTATTTTTTTTTCAATCTGAAGCAAATATGGCAAAATATTTGTATGTAAAAAAGGGCTTGTTAGTTAGTTTTTTTATATTCTCATTTTCTATATGCTGAAAATATTTCAAAATTGTAAACACACATACACACATACACACCAAAAAAAAAAAAAAAAGTCATGCTAACCTAGCCCTGAACTGGTCTGGAATATCTAAGAATCTGAGAAGGTTGTTGTTAGGTGCCCTCAAGTCAGTTCCAACTCATAGAAACCCTATCCACAACTCTTCTGTTCTTTGGTCACTAGTATCTAATATATCAAATCTGTTCTTGAGATAATCTCTAAATTTGGGTCCATCAGTTTGTTGCACTGTGGTGGTTAATGTGTTGTGATTCTGGAAGCTATGCCACCAGTATTTTGTATGCCATCAGGGTCACCAAGGTGAACAGGTTTCAGCTGAGCTTCCAGAATAAGACAGACTAGGAAGACAGAGAGGCAGACATCTTCCAAATTTTAGCCAATGAAAACCTTATGAATAGCAGTGAAACACTGTCAGATAGCACCAGAATATTAAACACTGAAGCATGATGAATACCACCAGAATATTGTTAGATATAGTGCCAGAAGATGAGCCCCTAGTTGGAAGGCACTCAAAATACAACTGGGGGAGAGTTGCCTCCTCAAAGGAAAGTTGATCTTGATGATGTGAATGGAGTTAAACTTTCAAGACCTTAATTTGCTGATGGGCACAACTCAAAATGAAGAGAAAGAGCTGCAAACATCCATTAATAATTGGAGTATGGAATGTATGAAGTATGAATCTTAGAAATTTGAAAATTGTCAAAAAATTAATACAACACATAAATATCAATATCCCAGGCATTAGTGAGCTGAAATGGACTGGTATTGGCCATTTTAAATTTAACAATCATATGGTTTACTATGCTGGGAATGACAAATTAAAGAGGAATGACATCACATTCATCATCAAAAAGAACATTTCAGGATCTATCTTGAAGTATAATCCTGTCTATAACAGGATAATATAAATACGTCTACAAGGATGACCAGTTAATGCCACTAGTATTCAAATTTATGCACCAACCACTAAAGTCAGTTATGATGAAATAGAACTTCTTCCAACTTCTTCCATATGAAATTAATCAAGCATGCAATCAAGATGTATTGATAATTATAGGCGATAGGAATGTAAAGGATGGAAACAAAGAGGAAGGATCAGAGGTTGGAAAATATGGCCTTGGTGATAGAAATAATGCTGGAGGATTACATGATAGAATTTTTCAAGACTAATGACTTTTTCAGTGCAAAGAACTTTTTTAAACAACATAAAAGATAATTATACACATGGACTTCACCAGATAGAATACACAGAAATCAAACTGACTACATTTGTGGAAAGAGACCATTGAAAAGATCCATACACCAAAACAAGGTTAGCAGGCAGACTGTGGAACATATCCCATCTGAATTTAGAGACCATCTCAAGAACAGGTTTGATGCATCTGAGAAGGTAGAAATAACAGGAAGTCACCCACTATTTTTGGAATTTTACTAAGTCTAATGGCCATCACAAATTCTTTGTATTCCCAGCACATGCCTAGTTAAAAGTAAATATAGACTTAATGTTGAGTGAATAAACCAATGAATAAAGTGAACTGATGGGACTGAGCACATATCTTTGATTAATAAAAATAAAGGGAACTAATTATTGTAAATAATTTGAAATTCAAGCTATTTCTAAACATGGATCT
Source organism: Chrysochloris asiatica (assembly GCF_000296735.1). Classification (NCBI taxonomy): domain Eukaryota; kingdom Metazoa; phylum Chordata; class Mammalia; order Afrosoricida; family Chrysochloridae; genus Chrysochloris; species Chrysochloris asiatica. The sequence continues at coordinate 11,452,564 of NW_006408566.1, forward strand.
ATTAAGAACCACCAAACTACCCCATTGCCATTGAGTCAATTCCGACTCAGAGGAGTAACACTATAGGACAGAAGAGAATCACTCTTTAGGGTTGCTGCGACCGTAAAGCTTAATGAGCACACAGCATCATCTTTCTCCTCTGAAGTGGGTTGCTAATGGGTTTGGTTTCAATTGTTGGCCTTGCTGTTAGCACCCCAATGCTTAACTTACTGCACCACCAGGGCTCTTTGGGTCCATACAGAGTACTTCTTAAAGGTGTCATTAGCCAAAAAAGATTGAAAACAAGTAGGCAGAGTGACCTCTAAAGACTTTTCCATCCCTAAAATTCAGTCCTTGTTATTTAGAACTAGGCACAACCCACTCATCTCATCCTATGTGCCTAAAGGGACACATGTTCATTGCCATAGAAAATTCCAGAACATTGCCAATAGCCTGAACTATAAATACATTTTATGGTAACTAAGTCAATTAAAGTACTCTTCTGAGCCTTATGTGAGGAATTCCCAGAATTTCTCTGCCCTGTTTACCAGGTGCAGCAGGATTCTAAATCATTCTGTCTTCATGAATGTAAGTTGTTCCCAAACTGTCCTCAAAATGCTAGAATGCAACATGTTGTAACAAAAAATTGCCAGGGTGATTATCATGATTTCGAATTCCTGACCCTTACTGGGGAGTGCACACATTTGGTGCTCAGAAATGCATGACCATATATTTTTGCCATGAATGTTTTTTCAAAAAAATTCAAATGAATTTAGAAAGAATCAAAAATAAGATGCTTGATCTACTCAAGCCCAGGAATGAAATAAACAAAAAGTGTTAAGTTTCAAATAGTTAAAGCCAAAGAATCTTTCTAGAAAGTACTACAAGCCCTCACTATCTTAAATGAGCTAGGTGGTTTTTAACTTTCTTCTTTATGCTTTGAAATTATTAATTCACTTTTAAATATAACCCTGGAGGTTTCTTCAAAATACCTTCCTCACACCGAGGGGCATACATTCATAGTGTCTCTTTAAAAGTTTAACAAAAGAAGTATTCAAATGGAGTTACCTCTACTTTGAGGAAAGCCTTTCTTCAAATGTGTAACAGGATCTTACTGTAACCGCTTGGTCTGCCAGCCACACAAAGAAAGGCTGGAAAACATTTGTGGTAGGCTTCTGGAGTTAAAAATGAAGAAGCTTTTTTCTTTCCATCAGTTCTTTTTTATTAATAAGGTGGTCACACCAAGTCAGAAATTATAACCATCTGCTTTAGCCATTAAATGCAGATTCAAAGGCCTCATGATAAAGTGACCCTTTTATTAATAACAGATAGCAACAAGTGGTCATTTTCTCAGGAAATAAATCAATCCATAAGTTTATGTTGATGGTCCACCTCTGCAATACCACCTTTATGATTTCAATTCTATTTGGATTTCATGTATGCATGCAATCTATCATTGTTGTTGTTAAGTACCATGGAGTCAGCTCCTACTGTGTGCAATCTATAGGTAAGCAAAAAGGGAGTTTTCCCATGAGTTTGGTTTAACTCTGTCACATAATTCAAAGGTGTTTTATTTCTCCTTATCACCAAAGAATCAGATCATGCATTGTCTAACCCATGCAAATGAACAGACATGTGAAACTTATTTAAAGCAGTGATCATGTTCTGAATCAAGGCCTGAAATAATGAATGTGTGTGGGAAACTGCACGAGGAAAACAGTAGTAGCATCATCCCAGCTGCATTTTAATATTGCGAGAACACAGTCCCATGCTTTCTATAATTCATATATTAGAATTTTAATGATCAAATCACTGAAGTACGGTGACTTTCAGTTGAAGTGTGTTGTACTGACCCAGCTTTGTAGGGCAGACAGAAGGCCTTTGTTGCTCCGCCAGACGCATGGAGACACCGGCAGAGCAGCGTTCATGTCCTCTGCCTCAGATCCTTCTGGCAGGAAGCTTCTACCACCACCACAAGAACACAGGAATCCCTGCAAGATGAATCTCCCTGGCCCTTGTCCAAGGTGCTTTATTACCAGAAAGACTTCTACCCAAACACCCTTTTCCTGCTAATCTAATTCATAAACTCGAACCCTGAGAAACAGCAAAGGAGTGAACTGGTATAACAAATAAGCAAAGTCATGATAGCGAAGTAAGGGTTTGGGGATATAATACTCTGTGAAGCACACAGAAAACAATCCCCTCCCCAGAGAGGGAATTTGGTACAAGTTCCAGTTACTGTGAATTGATCCCAACTCTCGGAGATACTGTGTGTGTCAGAGTAGAACTGTGTTCCATGGCTGATTTGGGGCAAGCAGATTGCCAGGTCTTCTTCCAAAGTGAACTCTAGTGAATTCAAATCTCCAACTGAAATCTCCACTTATGGGAGAGCAGATCGATCACCAGCTCTTCTCTCAAGTGTACTCATATCTCTAACCTTTTGGTTAGCAGCAAAGGATATTAACCACTTGTACCACCCAAAGTTGACTACCCCTCTAGAAACCCATAACCCTGAGGTAGAGAATCAGAACTTCTTACCAATCTTGCCCCCATACCCTTGTTTCTTCTCTCCCAGGTTTTCCTTCACTGGTTTCTCCACCACTGTCATATTGAAGAAAGCAGTCGTCATCTCTAAAATACAAAATACCTCCACAGGAAGGTGAAGCATAGACAAGAGCATTTGAATGAGAGTTCAACCAGAGACTGTTGGAAGACAGCTTGGAAGTGATAGTATGGAGTTCAGCCAATCTACACCCTTGAAGAAACTTCCATTTCTCCAACCAGAACTACTAAACACATACCAAAGCACCAGGAGCTGTGGGAGAGGGATCCCATATTCAGGCAAATCCTTCAGATCCATCTTAGCAACTGATAGATGGTAACCTTCAGATCCAGGTCACTCTTCCTGAGTCTGCCATCAGGATTACAATAAAAAGTCCCATTCTGCAATAATAAGCTATGTGACATTACAAGTGTCACTTAACTTCTCAAAGATTCACTATACTTCCAGTAAAATAAGAAGGCAGACCTGGGTCATGTCAGAAGTTCCTAGAAGTCTTGGCATTATATAATGTTACATTACTAACCTTATCTGTTGCCCCAGTTTCCTTAGTAAAAATTTAATGGCTAGTATAGATGATTTTGGAGTCTTGCTGTGGGTTAATGCGCTGAACTGCAAAGTCAGCTTGAACGACAAGGTCAGCGGTTCCAGCTCACCAGCTGCTCCTCAGAAACCCTACACAAAGTCATTATGGGTCAGAACTGACTCAATGGCACTTAACAATAACAACAAAAGTAGATGATTTTAAGGTTCTTCCCAGCACCAAGGATCTATGATTCGATTAATAGATCTGAATCACAAGCAAGAATTATTCTAGTAACCTAATCGGCCCTTTCTATGCCAAATAATGATAGAAATGTGCTTCAGCTGGATTCTCCCATCCCTGCTACCAGGACATCTGGTTGGGAAACACATAGCTATTTCTATCCGCCCGCTTGCCAACACGGAAATCTTCAAACAAAGACAAGATGATTAACAGCATCTTTAATGGAGCTCCCACATTGACATTAAATCTTGGGCTGAGGTTATCAAAAACAGCAAATACACAAAGTACTTACTCACAGTCTTGAGAGCAAGCCAGAGAACATGCAGGTGGCTAAAAGGAAAACTGACATGAATTACAAAGAAAAGGTGCCTTGAGTTAAAAAGAAGAATTCTGATATTATAGAGTCGGGGTTGAAAACAGATGTGAGTGGTAGACCACCTCATCACCATGAGTAATGAAAGCAAGAGTCATGCCTTTCCTTAAACATCTACATGAACACACATCCACTCAACTAAAGCACAGCCACAATGCCGGCCCAGAAGTATGGCTTGTGGTGCTCTTGGAGACAACTGTAGAAGCCGATATTAAGTAGACATAGGATTCTATAAGGGGTTTAATGCAAGTAATGTTTGAAGGTGTTGCGGCTATTCTGCATATTGGAGAATGTGTTGGGCATATAGACCACAGGTTCAGGTTCCATGTACAGCTTTGTGACCTTTATAAATTGCTAAACCTCTAAATCCAATGCCTCACCAATAGGACACAGAATATCAGCATCCAGCTTACAGAGGACAAAAACAAAAAATTGTTAAGTGTGTGAAGCATACACAAGTATTTGGAATACAGGAAACACTCCAAAAACCGGAATTTATTAAGATGCATGCAGGGATCAAAGATCAGAACATAACAGTGGGTCAATTCAGAGAGAGACAAACAGAAGTCAAGAAAAGACAGGTAGAGACAAACAAGGCCAAATGGTGAGTCACAGGCTGAAACAACAGGTTTCTGAAGTTCTTCAGAATCTTCACCGTTAATAAATATCTATTGATGTTACATGGGGTAAAACAGCAGATCACCAGATGAGTGGTAAATGATAACTCCATTCATATTGGAAAATAGAGAGAAGCAATACCATAAAACAAAGACAGACTCTAAAGATATACTCCAGATATTAATAGCAGTTACCACCAGGTTTAAATACTGAGCTACTTCAGGTTTATTTTCTCTTTGTTTATATTTTCCAAATCGTTATTGAAATATATGTATTAACTATGGAATTTCTTAACTTAAAAGTTGTGGGTTTTTTTATTACTAAATACTAAAATAAATAATGATCTGTACTGAGTAATTGCTTTAATGAGAAACCCAAGCCCTGGAGAAAACACAATGACACTCTGAAACGAGAATACTGTTCTAATTATTTGGAAATTGTTGTCACACACATGGAGTATCCTAGTCAGTCAAAAAATGTGTGTAGAGGGTCTTCTTAATTCAAAGCACAGAATTAAAGATTTATATAAATTCCCCAGAGTCTAGCACTCATTAGGAAATTAGACATTCTCACATAAAAGGATAATTTACACTTTGGGGTGCACCTTGTGAGACAGCAAATTCCAGGTAGAGTTTTCAAAGAGGGTGATTTTGAGCCAGGGCCTTGGGTAACTGGAAGACTTCAGAACGTGGGATAAAGTCACTTTCTGTTGCTGAGACAATTTAATTGAAGAGAGTCTCCATTTTATCCACTCAACCAGGTAACAAAGAGTTCATTGTATCCTGAAGAACTGAAAATCTTAGAAGTAGGCGGATTGCATGACCTTCCATTTGTAATAGCTTCTTTTAGGAAAGAAGATCATTAGAACCACATAGAACAGGCTGCTTTATTTCATTGAATATATAACTTTAAACAGGCTTCCAAACCACATGAACCACACTCAACAAGCAAACTCCCTGCTGAACACTGGAGGGCCTAATTTTTATGTCAGCCCTTAACACTTAACCAGATTCCCTTGACTATTACCAGTCTGCTACCTACCTACTAATATCTCACTTCTAACTTCCTAACACCCCAGTAGACTGTGAGCTTCTTTTATTCTTCCATTCATTCAACTTTTTTTTTCCAACACAAGCTACATTCCAGAAACATAAAGATAACGTAATTAGACCCCATTCTCACTAAGCTCACATTCTAGTGGCAATAACATACACCTAACCATCTGTCAAGGAGTTCTGGTAGCATAGTGGTTACAAATTAGGCTGTGAACAGCAAGGTCAGCAGTTCAAAACTGCCAGCTGTTCCGTGGGAGAAAGATGAGGCTTTCTGCTCCCATAAAGATTTACAGCCTCAGAAAGGCTATACAGGGTCGCTATGAGTCGGAACCGACTCCACGGCACATCACCACAACCACTACCACCCATATGTCAATTTGTCATACTAAATTGCCTTTCATGTTGCTGTTATACTGGAAGCTACACCACTATTATTTCAAATACCAGTAGGGTCCTCCATATTGAATAGCTTTCAGCGGAGCTTCCAGAGTAAGACAAGCTAAGGAGAATTAGCTAATGAAAATCCTGTGGATCACAATGGAATCCTGTCCAATACAGTGCTGGAAGATGAGCCACCTTGGATAAAAGGCAATTAAAACACACAATGGCCACAAAAATTGACTAAAGCCTACCAATAATCATGAAGGTGGCAAAGGGCTAGGCATGAATTGACATAGATACAACAGCAACTGCAAAGGAAGATCAATCTTAACTGCCAACATTTTCCGAGAGTTTTGATTATGTGGTGCTGATAGCTGAGCCTTTAACAGATTAATCCTCACAACAGACATTTTGAGGTGGGGTCTATCATCCTAATATTACAGATTAAGAAACTGAGGCTACAAAGGTTAATTAATTTGGCCAATAAGGGAGGTAGCCACACTGCTATGCTGCCACCTTCTGAGACCAGAGGCACTGGTCTGAGAACACCATGGACCATACTAAGGAGCCTGGGCATTTCCCATAGATACTGAGATGGCCGGAGTTGGATGTGTCTCAGGAGGTTACTTTAGCAGAATGAGGGAGATTGAATTGAAGAGGGATGTGACTAGATTTAGGGAGACCAGTTAAGAGGCTGTTGCAATATTCCAGTAAGCACTAGGGAGGCCTGATTTACTGGTGTTAGGAGGAGCAGAGGTAATAGATGCAATACATATTTGTTAGGAAACATTTCTCCCTGGGTCTCCTGTGTTCTACAATATTTCGGAGGAAGACTCAACAGAACTGGTGACTTACTAAATGTAGAAGATAAGAGAGGAAAAGAGATCTAAGTTTACTTCTGATTTTTCCATTTGCGTGAAGGAGAGAATGGTGGTACTACCAACTGAGATGGATATATAACAGGTGCAAATTTGGGGTATGGAAGATGCTGGGGATTATATAATAAGTTTATTTGGGGGCATGGTGAGTTTTAATGCCTATAACATAACCACGTGTAAACCTCTTACAAAGAGCTGAATACTTAAAAGGTGAAAAGTTGGGTTAAATATAGGAATCATCATCGTTTAACTATGAAAATAGAAAAGTTCTTTTATACAAAGTGTAACAGTTTACTAGGACCCTCAGTGAACCAAGAGCAGAGCATGAAATGAACTATCATGTTCATCCTTAAATCCTCAGTGCCCAGGAGAGGGCTTGGCAGAAAAGTACGTGATAAATAAATGTCTGTTAAACAAATGACCAAAACCAAATCTAGAATGACTTGTAGCCTTCATGTAAATGAAAGTTGCTCCCACAATTACCTACATAACACTAATCCAGATTTTCTCAAATCAAGGCCCCAAATACAGGGTCTCTAAATTGGTTTCACATGAAATATAACCAATTTCATATGTAAATAATTACAAATTTATCATTCTCTCATGTGCAATACAGAAGCAAAACATAATGCTAAGGACTCATAATTTCACGGTCATTTAAAACAGCACTGTTAGTTTTCTTTTTGGAGAAAAGTTTCAAGTTCTTTTATAGCCTAGATTCACTCCTTCATGATTCATTTTAAAAAAGAAGAAGAAAGCAGTCCTACTATGTGCAAGAAACTGTGCTAAATGCTGCCAGAGTTCAAAGTATAAAAGTCCTATCCTTAATGGAATTTACAAAAACAGAGCAGTAGCAAAGAAGACAGACCAGAATGTGGTTCCTAGATCCATGTTGAACAATTTTATGACCTCAAGCAAGTTACTTAACCTCTCCAACCTTCAGTTTCCTCACTTGTGAAAAGGGAGTAATAAATAATACATGCCTCATAAACTGTGATTAGAATTAAATTTTATAATACATGTAGAGCACCTAATATATAATATCCCATCAATAAATACTAGCCATAGCTGCTAACTGAAATGTTGATATTTCTAAATCACTAGAAAAAAAATGCTTTCATAAAGAATACAGTCTTGGAAATTCTGTGGGGCAGTTCTTCTTTGTCCTATAGAGTTGCTATGAATCACAATCGAGACAACAGTATCAAGTTTGGTTTAGTATTATTACCATCATCATTAGCCTGCTGGGGAAGAAGTATTCATAGAAAAGCCACTGAGGAATTGTGCAGAAGGTTATAGATGCCGTTGAATTCATCTACAGCACTAGTAACTCAGAACTTTAGGAGCCTGTTGAATAGTTAACACTATTGTGTGTGTATTATGTTTAACTTATTTAAATTACCCCCAATAAATGTATGAATGTGTAGTAGAATTATTCCCATCTTCCAGATGAGAAAACTGATCCCTAGGCAGGACAGGTAATTTATTCAAGGTCACCTAGCAGAAAGTGACAGGGCAGGCAGTAAACCCAGAGTCTTATACCAAAACGTCCCTTCACGGAGAAAAAGGATATATTTTTATAACTTTTAATATTTGGAGGCATTTCTCTTCAACCCACAGCTACAAATACTCCTACTCAGTATTGAAAGATTATTCACAAGTGGACAAACTTCTCTAGGTTGGCTGGAGTTCTGTTTTCTAGATTCTGCAATTTGAGAAAGGAAGATGTAACTCCTCACACTGAGAGATCACCATGTATTGTGAACAGACTCATGAAACTGAGTTCCAGTCAAGGCTGAAGGTCTGAGGACATTTGTGAAACAAAAAGAGTCTGTACCTACTTCCATTTCTTCATACTGTTGTTGTTGTTAAGTGCCTCTATAGTCGGTTCCTACTCATAGGGATCCTATATAGGGTTTCCACTTCCTTAATTATAGTTTTTCATATGCACCTCTCAGATGTAGAAGTTTGTTTTTATTTTTCATTTCCATATGGATAATGTAAAAGATAACTAAACTATATAAACACAACGTTGGATCATCTTGAACTATTCTCTTTGCTTTTAGTTTTTAAAGACAGCAGAGGTAAAATATCCTGGATATGCAGCCATAGAACGATGATTAAAAAAACTATTCTGACTACTACGCTCCATCAGTGTAATGTCACATTAAAGATAGTATTTATAAAGACAAGGACAAATAATACTATCATGTAAGCAGAAAAAAGCTACATACAAAATCATGTATACAAGATGATCACATTAATGGAATTAAAAAGAAAAAAAAAAAGCATGTGTAGGAAAGAAAGCCTCGGAGGAAATAGATCAAAATATTAAAATTGGTTATGTTCCTGTTTGTAATATGGGCCTAAGGGAGATTTGATTGTTTTTAATGTCTTAATATTTCTCTATTCTCTGGATTTTCTTTGATAAACAAATATTATTTATGCATTTTTAATTGCAATAAACTAAGTTTAAAAAGGAGTCCTGGTGTAGTGTTGTGGGATAAGCACTGGACTGCTAACTGCAAGGCAGGCAGTTTGAGCCCACCAGCCTCTCCTTGGAAATCCTATAAAGGGTTGCCGTGAATCAGACCCAACTTGATGGCATTGAACAACAATTTAAAAACAGAAAACAGGCTAGTAGAAAGATGGAAAACTCCAGATAATTAGGAGAGCAAAACCAAGAAAACAGAAACAACCATCTCTATTTAATCCTTTCAGAGATATTATCTCTTCTAAGATCTATATGGAGTCCTGGTGTGGTGCTACGGGTTAATGCACTAGACTGTAAAGTCAGTTTGAACTGCAAGGTTGACAGTTCAAGCTCACCAGCTGCTTCTGAGAAACCCTATCCAGGGTCGCTATGGGTCAGAACCAACTCTGTGGCACTTAACAACAACAACGAAGATCTATATGCTTCTTAAATGTTTGAAGTATTTGTTCTACAGTTAGATTGTTGTTGATGTTGTTGGGTGCTGTCCAGTAGGTTCTGACTCACAATGACCCTGTATAGGGTTCCAAAGAGTGGTGGGTGAGTTTGAACCGCAGACCATGTGGCTCAAACCAACCTTGTGGTTCTGTGCTTTATCCCACAGTGCCACGCCAGGACTCGACAGTTAGATAGATGATAGGAAAAAAGAAAGAAGGCAAGGAGGAGGGGGAAAAAAGGGAAAGAAAGCAGTCTCTTTTACTAAAAACATTCCAGATGTTTTTGGTTTAAAAAAAAAATTTTTTTTAAATATAGTCAAGACCTGGCTTCCCTATAGAACTCAATTGTCCCTCTCCTCTTTCAACCAATCAACTGACTGTTTTCCCAAGGTAAAGGTTTCACAAGAGCATTGGCACCCAACATTTTAAACCCTGAACTGATGATGCAGGAGCCTTCTAGAGGAAGAATAACTTAGCTCATGCAGTCGTTACCAATTAATTATCAATATAAATATCAATATTACAAAATTAAAGCTACTTTTCCAAAAAAGTTATCCAAATTTTGTTGTAGAAGAAGAGGAAAAAAAAAGAGCTTGCTCTGCTGACCAGAAATTACGTTGTGTCTGGTGAAGTAGAAAAGCTACAAAAAAGATATAATGAACTTGAATGGCTGTTTACATCTAGGAAGGTGCATCTCATACACATTACCCCATATGTAACAAATAATCCTCTAACCCACTTTCAAAACACCAGTTATAACACAATCTAAAAAACAATAATAGTGTACACACTTGTTATTGTTGCTGTTAATACAATTATTGGAGAGCTATGGGCAATTAAAACAGCCCTATTGTGGACGTCAAAGGGGCTCTGGTAGCATAGTAGTTACGAGTCAGGCAGCTAATCGCACGGTCAGCAGTTCGAAACTACCAGCCGTTCCACAGGAGAAAGATAAGGCTGTTTGCTCCCGTAAAGACATATAGCCTCAGAAACCCTATACAGGGTCGCTATAAGTCAGAACCATCTCCAGGGCACATAACCACCACCACCACCACTGGGGAGGTCAAGTTCATATGCAGCTTAAAATGACAACAAAGTTGACATGGTGAACATTTGTCATGGGTCACACAGAATTTCCAAGCAGAGAAGAAACTGAAGTTCAGTGGGAAGTGCAGATGCCCATCTACCTTTCTCTGAAACAGAAACATTTTATTAGTTTCCCCGCTCTTTGTTCAAGTGAAGGCCAGCCTTCCCTGCCACTCACCCAGGACAGGGTTTCAGTGTCTTGATGTTAGTTAACAAAAAGTTCAAACACACTCACACACTTCATCACTGTACGAGGTATCATGTGTGCTTCTTAGCCATCAGCAACATCACCTCAACTAGCCCACAAGCTTTTCACAAAATAAACATGAATTAATTGGACGTGGGAGGTAGGGAAGGAGGAGGTGGCCATTGTTAAAAGCCAAAAGTATCACAGAGGAACCAGGAGATGTTTTTCGGGGTGGGCTGTGGAGCAGCCACCTTCAGAATTTTAAGCTCTTTTAACATCAGTGATTTTAAGAAATTAACTTCATACTTGATGTGTGTCAAGCACAGAAATTCTGCAATAAGGCATCCTGGAGTAGGGGAAAGTTGAAAATGTCTGTTGCTCTCTCCTATGGCCTTTGGACTTGGGTATCATCTCTTGGGTTGTCTGCAGAGATCTTTTCATGCTCATCTTCTTAGAATTTTACCTCTGGTTATGAAATCATAAGAAACCAGGTAAAAGAGACTGTAACTTGTTTGATGCTAACATTTTCCCCCTTCTTATACCCTGACTCATTTGGCATTCCAAAACCTGTACATCCTATTTGTTGTGCATAAAGTTAGCTTTCCCACTGGTTCAGATAAGCAGATCCTATAAATGACTGTAGAAGAATTGATGATGCATTTGAGTTATGGTGATAGAGAAGAATACTGAAGAGGTCATGGACTGCCAGAAGAACAAATCAATCTGTGTTGTAAGGTAAGAATAGTGAGATGTCATCTCTCATACTTCAAACATATTATCAGAAGGGACTAGTTCCTGGAGAAGGACATGGTGCTTGCCAAAGTGGAGGGTCAGTGAAAAAGAAGAAGACCACCAAAGAGATGGATTGACACCATGGGAGCAGCAATAGGCTCAAGCATTACAGTAATTGTGAGGACGGCTCAGGCCTGGGCAATGGTTCATTCTGTTGTGCATAGAATCACTATTAGTCGGAACCAACTCGATGGCACCTAACAACAACAAAAAAATGATTCATGACATTGGTTCTTTGCTACAAAGTTTCTTAAAAGCCTACAATTTGTTGTTGTTGTTAAGTGCCGTTGAGTCAGTTCCAACCCATAGCGACCCTGTATAGGGTTTCCAAGGAATAGCGTGAACTGCCGACCTTGCAGTTCAAACAGCTTTACAGTCTGGTGCATTAACCCACACAGCCACACCAGGACTCCAAAAACCTACAATATCCTTCAGATATTACAACAGTGAGGGTGAGCCCTAGATGGGGCGTGATGTAGAGGTTGTATGCTAGAATCAGACAGACATGTTTTCAAATTCAGACTCTTGCATTTTATCTGCAAAGTTGTGTGAACCTGCGCAAGTTCTTTACATGTTGAAAGGGTAGAATGTGATAACTTACAAAAAATGAGGAAAAGATCTGAAATTTCACCTCTTTGGGCTACCTGAAGAGCAACTTTTCCAAATTATAAAATCACTGCTGCTACTGATGAAAACAGAATCAAGACAGAGCAGAGGGTGTTTTTCAACTTTATCTACGCACATAAAAGTTGCTGTGGGGCTAGTCTTCACTTTACTTTTACCTAAAATGTGTGGTGCTGTCTCAATAAAGTTTTGAGATGTAAATACGTGGAAAAATGTAACCCACATTGTTGTATGCAGCCTATATTACCCAGCAAAGCAAGTACCTTTTAACAACAACCAGATCATAGTCTCTTTCCCTTTCCCACACTTAGGTATATTTCACTGCACCATAAACTTCTCAAAGGGAAGGGACTGCCCTATGTGCTCTGCTACTCATAGTGCTTAGAGCAATATCTGGTTCACATCAGATGACTAATAAATGTGGAATGAATCAGTGATTGAGTTCTTTTAGTATCCTTGCCAAGGGCACAGTGCTTTGCACACAGTAGGTATTAAAATGTTTGCTGAGTGAATGAATTTAAATAAAATGGAAATTATTTTCATAAGTAAGGACTTCTGCTGGCTCATCTCATAGCCCCTGGGTCTAGGACTGAGCCTGCCATAAAAATAAAGTTGTTGTTGTTGTTAGGTGCCATCGAGTTGGTACCAACTCATAGCAACCTTATGCACAGCAGAACGAAACACTGCCCAGTCCTGGGCCAACCTCACTACTGTTGCCACGCTTGAGCCCACTGATGCTGCCACTTTGCCAATCCATCTCACTGGGGTCTTCCTCTTTTTATCTGACCCTCTACCTTACCAAACATGATATCCTTCTTCAGCGACTGGTCCCTCCTGACAATATGTCTGAAGTATGAGAGACGAAGTTTGGCCATCTTGGCCTCCAAGGAGCATGCTGGCTGCACTTCTTCCAACACAGATCTGTTGGTTCTTTTGGCAGTCTATGGCACTTTCAGTATTCTCCTCCAACACCATAACTCAATTCTTCTATAATCATCAACACAGATCTGTTGGTTCTTTTGGCAGTCTATGGCACTTTCAGTATTCTCCTCCAACACCATAACTCAAAAGCATCAATTCTTCTATAATCATCTCATCTTTTTGGTCTGTAGACATTGCAACTGGGACTAAAACAACTGACCTACTACTTATAAAAGGTATATGGTAAAGTCTGTGTGGATTCCATTTCCTGATTGTTTTCTATGCACCTGGCACAGTGCTATTGTTGTTGTTGTTAGCCATCAAGTTGGTTCCAACTCATTATGACCCTATGCACAACAGAACGGAACACAGCCTAGTCCTATGCCTTCCGCACAATTATTATGCTTGAGTCCATTGCCATGCCACTGTGACAATTAATCTTACTGAGGTCTTCCTCTTTTTCTCTGATGTTCTACTTTACCAAGCATTTTGTCCTTCTCCAGGGACTGGTCCCTCATGACAATATGTCTGAAATATGAAAGACGAAGTCACACCATCCTGGCTTCTAAATAGCATTCTGGCTGTACTTCTTTCAACAAGATTTGTTTGTTCTTCTGGCAGTCTTTGGTACTTTTAATATTCTCCTCCAACACCATAACTCAAATGCATTAATTCTTCTACCGTCTTCCTTATTCATTGTCAAACTTTCACATGCATATGAGGTTACTGAAAATACCATGGCTTGGGTCAGGTGCACCTTAAATCTCAAACTGTTATCTTTGCTCTTGAGCACTTTAAAGAGGCCCTATTCAGCAGATTTACCTAATGCAACACACTGGTTGATTCCTTGACTACTGCTTCCATGAGTGTTGACTGTGTTGGATCCACACCAACCTAAAATGAAGTCTTTGAAAACATCAACCTTTTCTCCATTTATCATGATGTTATTTACTGGTCCAGGTATGATGATTTTGTTTTCTTTATATTGAGGCACAAGCCATACTGATTTTCTTCAGTATTTTAAATAGTTTTGGCTGCCAGCAAGCAATGTTGTGTGCATTTCACAGGTTGGTAATGCGTTTTCCTCCAATCCAATCCTGATGCAACATTCTTCTTCACATAATCCAGCTCTTCCGGTTATTTGCTCAGCATACAGACTGAGAAGGCAGGGTGAAAGACTACAACCTTAGTACACACCTTTCCTAAGGGGTTCATCTCCCAGAACTATATGTGACAATGTTCTGCTGCTGTTATAAGGTTTCCTGTGACTAAACATTGAAAAGTAAATGGCATCTCCTTCTTCCTACTCTGTCTTAGTCTGGAAGCTCTGCTGAAATCTATATCAACCATGGAATTTAAAATACTAGTGACATGTCTTCCAGCATCATAGCAACATGAAAGCAATCCCAGTAGCGTGTATGGGTGGTGGTCTGACTCAAGTGACCCTGTATGGGGTTCACAAGGAGCAGCTGGTGGATTTGAACCACAGACCTTGTGGTTAGCAGGACTCCTGGCACAATACTGGTGGTGGTGGTATGCCATTGAGTCAGTACCGAGTTACACCAACTCTATATAATGTTTCTACAGTAGTAAATTTTTACAGGAGCAGAAAGTCTCATCTTTCCCCTGCGGAGCTGCTGGTAGATTCAAACTGCTGACCTTGTGGTTCGCAGCCCAACGCATAACCACCACGCTACTAGGGCGCAGTACTGGATACTTTATATGATGTTTTTCCAACAGCCCTGGTAGTTAGGAATGATTACCAACATTTTTTAAATGAGTAAGCCAAGTTACTTGCCCAAAGTCATAACGTTGATAAATAGAGGTGAGATTTAAACCTAGGCCGCTGGAGAAGTCCATGTCCTTTCCATTATGCTTGGTAAAAGTAATGAAGCCTTGGTGTCACAATGGTTAAACACTTGGTTGTTAACCCAAAGGTCGGTGGTTTAAATCCAGCAGCTGTTCCGCAGAAGGGGATGAAAAGACCTAGCAATCTTCCCCTGTAGTCTCTAAGATTACAGTTTCAGAAACCCCTTGGGGCAGTTCTACCCTGGTTCTATAGGGTTGCTATGAGCTGGAATTGACTTGATAGCACAGAACAGGCTAAAGAAGACAGGAAAGCACTAAAACAAATGTGGCCATCTTACTGTAGTTGCATGGCTTTAGAGGTGAAGACAACTGATAGGTCAGTCTTAAGGAGGAAGACTGACCAGTTGAGGCTGCCTGCCCAGCCAATTATTGACTCACATGCTTGTCATATGCAACCATGTCCATCAGGGCTAGAATACTGATTAGAGTCACTCTCCAAACAAGATCGTCCAGTGGCAATGTAAGCTCAACTCCCATTTTCTGCAAGTCCAAGCCGGTCCATCAGAACGCTTGAGTAACAGGTATCAGGCTCAGACATCTATTTACCACATGTTCTTAGAAGCAACACACACAGCATGACAGTCTCCATGTAAAAAGCCTGCCCACATTTTCCAGTCAAGGCACTGTGGACAGGGGAGACCAGAACAGCTCTTAGAAGAAGAAATGTAATGACCCTTAGACTTGAAAACATGACAAAATAGATAACACTCATTTTCACATTTTTATAGCATCTAGTCACAAAGTCGGCAGTTCAAACCCACCAGCTCCTCAGAAATCCTATGCGGTGTCACTATGAGTCATAACCGACTCAAAGGCACTTAATAACAACAACGATCCTGGTGTGGCGCTATGGGATGAAGCATTGGACTGCAAGGTCAGTTTGAGCCACAAGGTCAGTGGTTCAAACTCACCAGTGGTGCCTTGGAAACTCTACACAGGGTCTCTATGAGTCAGAACCGACTTGATGGCACTTAACAACAAGAAGAAGCAGGATAGCTGCCGTTTTAAAAGTGTCATTTTGTTAAGATTCTTTGTAGTTTTGTTAAGGTCTAACATATGAACAAGAAGCTCTGGTAGCGTAGTGGTTACAAATCGGGCTGCTAACCACAAGGTCAGCAGTTTGAAACTACCAGCTGTTCCAGAAGAGAAAAATGAGGCTTTCTGCTCCCGTAAAGATTCACAGCCTCAGAAACCCTGTGCAGGGTCACAATGAGTCAGAACCGACTCCACTGTACTTAACAACAACAACAACATATGATCAGTAGGAGTCCTGTGTGGTGCTGTAGGATAAACACCAGACTTCTGTTCAAACCTACCATCTGCTCCTTGAAAATCCTATACAGAGTCACCATGAGTCAGAACCAACAACAACAATAGTGTGTGGAGAGTCCTCAAATGGCTCTTTAGAACAAGCACTGGACTGGTAATCTCAAGGTTGGCAGTTCAAACCCACCAACCACTCCTCAGAAGAATTTTATATATATAGGGTCTCTATGAGTCATAACCAACCCATCAACACTTAACATGTCTACAATAACTCCTTCTATGTATAGAGGGAAAACAAATCTAATGGATTCAAATATGTTTGGAATATCTTCTACTCTGAAAAGGAACCTCAAATAGAAACCTAGCATGCCATGCATTAGTAGAAAAGCAACATTTTCAGTATAGTTAATTTCTCTTTCATCTATTGTTGTTGAGAAGTGCCACCGAGTCAATTCTGACCCATAGCAACCCTGTATTGAGTTTCCAAAGAGCAGCTGGTAAGGTTGAACCACCATCCTTGCAGTTCAAACAACTTTGCAGTGTGACGCATTAGCCCACAGAGCCACACCAGGGCTCCTCTTTCATCTAGGAGTCCCCAAATAACTCTTCTTGAGGTACTGCAAGGAGTCCTGATGCTAGAAAGACAACTACTACCAGAAATCTTGGCAATCTGAATCCACTCTGGCTCTGCAGTAGAAAAGACCGAATGATCTGTTTCCATAAAGAATACAGGCAAGAAAACACTCTTAAAAAATTCTACTCTGTCACATGGGGTTATTATGTGGAAAAATGGGTTCAAAAACACCTAACAATGACGACAACAGAGAAGCTGCACTAAGCCTTCTAGTTTGCAATATTCCTTTAAAAAAAAAAAAATCCTTTTTAAATATTCAAGATGAACCCTGAATATGAATCCTGAACTCAAATAGGCAGAGCATCCTGCTATGCTTCACCTAAACTATACAAAGAGGGTCCAAGTGTAGGGTGGCATCTTCCTTGTTAAAGAAGCTTGATAGCATGGCTGTGGAGGAGAAAACAAAAGCTACACAGGATGTTAAAGAGAAATTAAAACCAGATTAGCAACTGATAGAGTTTATTCTCTGAGCTGGGGGGAAAAAAAAAGGAGGAAAATGGGGGGTGGGCGGGAATCTCTGGACAAAAGGCACTGATGTAATTTCACTATTCCCAAGCATGCCAAAAGTCATAAATACTTTTAAAGCATAGTCTTTACATTTCCATTGTTCAAGGGCATACCTAAAGAAATTAGTATATAAACATGCACATGTGATAGCTATTCACTTAGCCTACTAAAAAGTCAAGCAAAAATCCAGGAATCGCTGGGAAAGTTGAGATGTTTCCAACTAAAATGTACTCTGGGTAGTCCTGAAGTTATCTGTTTTTTCACATTATGTTAAAAAAAAAAAAAAAAAGGAACTATAAAAGTAACCAGTAACCAAAATCAGTTGCCTCTCTGTTGATTTTAACACATGGTGACCCCATGTATGTCATGGTAGAACAGTGCTTCATAGAGTTTCAATGGTTAACTTTTTAGAGGGAGACCAACAAGTCTTTCTTCCAAAGCATCTCTGACTAGGCTCAGATCTCCAAACTTTTGGGTAGCAACCAAGCACAGTTAACATATGTACCACCCAGGGACTCCTACTTTAAAGTTGTTTAGCTTTAGAACAGAGTCAGTTCCGACTCACAGCACAGTCAGTTCCGACTCATAGCAACCCTTTGTATGACAAAACAAAATGCAGCCTTTCCTACACCATTCTCTCACAAACGTTCTTATGTTTAAACACATTATTGTTGTCAACCTATCTCATTGAGAGTCTTCCTCATTTTTGTGGATCCTCCACTTTACCAAGACTTATGTCCTTCTCCAGGTTTCCTGACAACATGTCCAAAATATGAGACACAGTCTCACCTTTGACCCTTCTATGAAGCAATCTGGCCGTACTTCTTCCAAAACTGATTTATTCATTCTTCTGGCCATCCACGATATATTCTATATTCTTTGTCAACAACATAATTCGAATGCATTGATTCTTCTCTAGTCTGCCTTCTTGTTGTTGTTGTTAAGTGCCATCGAGTTGGTTCCAACCCATAGCGACCCTGTACAGGGATTCCGAGGGTGTAAATCTTTACGGGAGTAGAAAGCCTCATCTTTCTCCCACGGAGCGGCTGGTAGTTTCGAACTGCTTACCTTAAGGTATGAGGCAACTGAAAATACCATGGCTTGGGTAAGGTACACTTTAGTCCTCATACTGACATCTTTGCTCTTTAGCACTTTAAAGCTGCCTGTTGCAGCAGATTTGCCTAATGAAATACATTGATTTCTTGATGGCTGCTTCGATGAGCATTGATTGTGGATCCAAGTAAAATGAAATCTTTGACACTTTTAAGCTTTCCTCTGTTTATCATGACATTATTATTCCAGTTGTGAAGACTGAGGTGTAATCTGTACTGAAGACTGTAGTCCACTTCCAGTAGGCATGGTTGTATCATCTGTATAATGCAAGTTGTTGAGTCTTCTTCCAATTGATGCCATGTTTTTCTTCAATATAGTCAAGTTTCTCAGATTAGTTGTTCAGCATATAGATTGAATAGCTATGGTGAAAGGATACAGCCCTGATGTACAACTTTCCTGATTTTATGTCATTCAGCATCCCCTTGTTCTGTTTGAACAACAGCCTCTTGGTCTACATACCAGTTCCTCATGAACACAATGAAGTGTTCTGGAATTCCTATTCTTCACAATGTTATCCACAGTTTGTTATGCTCTACATAACCAGATGCCTTTGCACAGTCAATAAAACACAAGTAAACATCCATCTTCGTTCTCTAGTGCTGCTATAACTGAAACAGCACAAGTGGATGGCTTTAATAAACAGAAATTTGTTCTCTCACATTTTTAGGAGGCTTGTAGTTTGAATTCAAAGTGCCAGCTCTGGGGAAAGGTCCTTGTCTCCTTTTAACATCTGTAGGTTCAATATTCCTTAGAGATTTCCGTGTGTCTTGGTATAACTCTTACCCTGGTTCTAGGAGCTTCACAGTGCAAGAACACTCCATTCTCAGCTTTTCTTTTGGGTGGCAATAGTCCCTCTTTCTCTGCTTATTTCTCCTTTTATCATTGTAAGATGAAAGATGTTGCAGGCTGCACCTTCAAAGAAACCTCTCAATTGATTGACTGTTTATAGCAGATCCCATCATGGAGATGATTACATAATATTAGATATCAATATTGGTGATTACTACATCTTAACTGACAAATCAGTGATTATCCAGGCCCAGCCAAGTTGACACAAAACCCTAACCATTACATCTTACCAATATTCTGTTTTCAACCAAAATCAACCTAACATCAGCAATGATATCCCTTGTTCCATATCCTCTTCTAAATCCAGTTTGAATTTCTGTCAGTTACCTGTTGCTACTGCAACCATTTTTCATCTCCAGCAAAATTTTACTTGCATGTGATATTAATGACATTGTTTGATAATTCTGAATTCTGTTCCTTTCTTTGAAATAGCCACAAATATGAATCTCTTCCAGTGGGTTGGACAAGCAGCTATCTTTCAAATTTCTTGGCATAGATGGAAGAGCTCTTTCGGCACTGCATCAGTTTGTTGAAACATTTCAATAGTTATTCCACAAATTTCTGGAGCTTGATTTTTGCTAATACTTTCAGTGCAGCTTGGACTTCTTTCTTCAATACCACTAACTCTGAACTATATGCTACCTCCTGAAATGGATGAACACTGACCAATTATTTTTGGTACAGTTACTCTGTATTTTCCTCTTATTTTCTTTTGATGCTTCCTGAGTCGTTTAAAATTTTGCTGATAGAATCTTTCGATATTGTAATCCGAGGCTTGAATTTTTTCCTTTAGTTTTTTCAGTTTTAGAAATGCTGAGCATGTTTTTCTCTTTTGGTTTTCTAACTCCAAGTTTTTGCACATTTCATTATAATATATTACTTTGTCATCTTAAACTGTCATTCAAAATTTTCTGTTCAGCTCCTTTACTTTATCATTTCCTCCACTGGCTTTAGTTTCTCTACATTCAAGAGCAAGTTTTAGAGTTTCTTCTGACATCCACTTTCGTCTTTTCTTTCTTTCCTTGCTTTTCAATGACCTTTGGCTTTCTTTGTGTATGATGTTCTTGATGTCTAACAACTCCTCTCGGCTTTGGTCAATGTTCAATGTGTCAAGTCTATTCTTGATATGGTCTCTTGTGATGCAGTGAATTGTTTAATGTCTGATCTAGCCTTAGTCTTTATAACTCCATCCAACCGACTCTTTACCTGACGGATCTGAGTAAGAGAAAGTGGGAGAAGGTGCCGATAGGATGACATGATTCAGCTGTGGGTATTAGCAGAGTTCGTTGTAACTGTAAAAACTTGCAACTCTAGCATGGGTTTAAAAATCTCAGAAGCAGGAGAGGGGTTCTCACTATCATCAAAGAAGAAGATCCAGGAGGGGAATGCATCCTTTGGACTCAGAGAACCCTGTGACACTGGAGGCATGGTAGAAGAACAGCAGTAGCAGCAGAACCAGGAACCAGAGCACCAGACGGAGCAGTAGACATACCAGCCCACTGAGCAAGTAAGGCTGAGAAACTTTAAGCAGGATACTTGCTTGTAGAGTGTGATCCTCCAGGCACTTTAGTGGGGGAGCTAGGTTTGCTCATCCACAGGGCTAGAGCCTTGTGCCTTCAGGCTGAGGTTTAGGATAGTGGTGTGTCCTGTGGGCATTCACTAGCATCTGACTGGAACAACTGTACCCTGAGTGTTTTCTGATGCTGTATTGTAAACCATTTACCTCCCTAATAAACCCCATAACTGTTACTATTGTGTCTGAGTTCTGTGTGACCATTGCAATGGATTATTGAACCAACTGAAGAGTAGAGAGGGTTATAGGAAGAATGACTGGTGCTAAATTCAGGTAGAATATATTCAAAGTTGTATTTTGGCTCTGTGGACTTGCTTTAATTTTCTTCAGCTTCAATCTGAACTTGTATATGAGAAACTAACAGTCTGTTACGCAGCTAGCCTCTGGCCTTGTTTTGGCTGATCATGTCAGATGGATCTTGGCTGAAAGCAGAGAATACCAGAGAGCTGTTTACCTGTACTTTATTTACTATGTGAAGGTTTTTGATTGCGTGGATCATGACAAGCTATAAATAATATTGCAAAGACGGAGTATTCCAGAACACTTACTGTGCTCATGAAGAACCTGCACATAGACCAAGAAGCAGTCATTCAAACAGAACAAGAGGACACAGAATGATTTAAAATCAGGAAAGGTGCAAAGTGTATTCTTTCACCATACTTACTCAGTCTGTATGCTGAGCAAATAATCTGAGAAAGGTGGAATCTATGAAGAAGAATGTAGCATCAGGATTGCAGGAAGACTTGTTAACAATCTGCAATAAGCAGATGATAAAACCTGAATTGCCATAAGCAAAGAGAACAAATTGAAATACTTACTGATGAAGACCATAGTTTAGTATGGCTTATACCTCAATGTAAACAAAACAAAAATCCTCATAGCTGGGCCAATAAGTAACATCATGACAAATGGAAAAAGATCAAAGTTTTGCTTGTATCCACAATCAATACTCATGGAAGCAGCAGTCAATAAATCATACAATGTATTTCATTAGGCAAATCTGCTGCACAAGACCTCTTTAAAGTGTTCTAGAGCAAAAATACCAGTCTGAGGACTAAGGTGTGCCTGACCCAAGCCATTATATTTTCAATAGCCTCATATGCACAAGAAAATTGGTCAGTGAATAAGGAATACCATAGAAGAATTGATGCATTTAGTTATGGTGTTAGAGAAGAATATTGAAAGTACCATGGACTGCCAGAAGAACAAATAAATCTGTGTTGGAAGAAGCACAGCCAGAATGATTCTTGATCCTTAGAAACCAGGATATTGAGACTTCATTTCTCATACTTTGGACATGCTATCAGGGGACCAGTCCCTAGAGAAAGAACATCAGGTTTGGTAAGGTGGAAGGTCATCAAAAAAGGGGACTACCCCAATGATATGAATTGGCCCAGTGGCAGCAGCAGTGGGTTCAAACATAACAATAATTACGAGGATAGTAGAGGATTAGGCAGTGTTTTGTTGTGCATAGGGTCACTATAAGTCTGAACCAGCACATAACAACAACAGAATCACTGCTGTGAACCTCACCATTCAGATTCAACAAAATTTCCACAAATTTCATGGAGCCTTAAGGATTCACTTTCTGGAAGTCTTGTTTGTTGCTTTTACAACCTCCCTTGGCATGGAAAACTGGGAACAGATCATGGAACTTGTGTTTGAGTTCCACTGCATATAAGAAAACTGTCTTACTCCATAAAACAACCATTGTAAAATAAAGTATGATCCGATCTCTGCTTCCTTAGAACTCTAACTAGGCTTAACTCAGTGGCATGGCCTGCTAAGCCCTTCCTGGACTGTTCCGACTATATTTCTATTCATTTCTCTCTCACTTTCAGTTCCCCCAGCACCCCATGCTTTTTCACATCCAGACTCTGCATATGTATTCCACCATCACTTCTTCCTCCTTCCAGGTATCAATTCCATCCAGATCTCAGCTTCTATGTTCCTAGCAGTCTTCTCTGGACCTGTCCTCAAATCTAGCTTAGAGGTTCCTTTTTGGTACACCCATAGCATTTTGCATCTTTCTTACCGCAGTTGCTCTCTCACTTTGGACTCCTAGTGTGGCACTGTGAGCTAATGCATCAGACTGCAAAGTCAGTTTGAACCTCAAGGTTGGTGGTTCAAGTTCACCAGCCACTCCTTGGAAACCCTATACAATGTTGCTATGGGTCAGAACCTACACGACAGCATTTAACAACAACAACAACTACTCACTTTACTAGAATTACTCCTGTATTTGTCTGACTGTCCTACAAGATCAAACTCGGAAGGCAGGAACTATGTCGGACTTTTTAAATGAATGAAATTCATTATGCATTTGCACCCATATACAACATAAGCGCTTTCATGTGCAACATCAGCCCTCTGACTCATACATACCATTCTATGAAACAAGCTAAGGAAATGAGAGAGCAAATTCATTAGCTACTGCCTTATAGTGTAGTGGTTATGAATCAGGCTACTAACCTTAAGGTTGGCAGTTCAAAACTACCAGCTGTTCCGTGGGAGAAAGATGAGGCTTTCTGCTCCCATAAAGATTTGCAGCCTCAGAAATCCTGTGCAAGGTCACTATGAGTCGAAACCAACTCCACAGTACTTAACAACAACATAACTAGTAGGTGATGAAATATTTGTTCATCTATATATTCAACCAAATCATGCTACCTACTGTATTCTAGGCACTGGGTGTACAGTAATGACAAAACCAAACAGAAATACTGCCTTCATGGCGCTTATGGTCCAGTAGTTGAAAGACAAATAGACCAATAGGAACATCACTATAATAATTTATTAGGTAGTGAGAGCACTGTGGGAAATGAAGCAAGGAAAAAAGATGGGTAAGATCTCCCTAGGAGTCCCTATGTGGTTCAAGCAGTTGTTGTGTTCATTCAGCTTCTAACTGAAAGGTTGAAGGGTTTAAGTCCACCAAGAGAAAAAAGACTTAGTGATCAGTTTATGAAAAATGATCTATTATAAACTCTGTGCAGCATAGTTGTATTCCGTCACACACGAGGCCACCATGAGTCAGAGTTGAGTTCATTGCAGTTGTTTTTAAGACCTCTTAAGACAAAAGTCCATGTGTATAGTCGTCTCTTATGCTGTCTAAAGAAAGTATTTCAAATAAACAAATCATTTGTCTTGCAGAAATCTATCATTCATTCTCCAGCATCATTTCTATCACCAAGTCCAAATTTTCCAACTACTGGTCCCTCCTCTTTGCTCCCTACTTTTGCATTCCAGTCACCAGTAATGAGCA
>NW_006408566.1:11479749-11583765 GCF_000296735.1 Chrysochloris asiatica
GATCGGACATTGTTTCGTTCTGCTGTGCATGGGGTCGCTATGACTCGGTTCCGACTCGATGGCACCTGACAACAACAACAACAACAAGACAAAAGTATTTGAATACAGACATGTAAGTGATGAGGGACTGACCCATGTTGGCATCTGGCTTCCAAACACAGGTGCTAAATGAAGCCTAGTAAGCTCAAGGAAGAGCCAAAGGTTTAAATGGAGTGAGCTGCATCTCAAATCTGGGGTATGAAAATAATGAGAGCTATCATTTCCTGCAAGTTAATCTGAACCACAAGGGTGGTGGCTCAGGCTCACCAGCCGCTCACTGGAAACCCTATATAGGGTTGCTATCAGTCGGAACTGACTCGATGGTAATTAACAATAACAACAACCATCATTTCCTGAGCACCTACTATGTGCCAGGAAGATATAGCAATAAACCAGAAAGGCACACTCCTTGTCCTTACAGACAACTTATCTCTTGACAACTGCTACATGACACTTTCTACTGAATGATGAGACAGGTGGTGAAAGTAGCTCCCATGGTCACCCTCCCACCCATGATCATTTTGTGTTAGCTTCCTAGGGACAAGCAAGAAGTCATCCCCACAGCCACATCACAAAGGCTTGTGAACTGTGGCTTTCTGATCAAGCATAGGAACTTAACAGGAAAAAGAAAAAGAAAAAAAAAAAAAATTAAGCCTACTGTTGTTTGAGAAATTACACAATAAAGACAAACACTTCCCTATTACTTAAAGTAATGAAAACAAAAATAAGCTTCCCAGCTAGGATCGAAATTTGCTGTGCATTATTTTTTTACATGTCTTTCTACTTTAGCAAAACCACTACTAATTGCATTCATATTACACAGTATCAGCCAAACCTGGATTTGGGCTTCCTCCAAGACCACCAACAGGCTCAAGTTACAAGTTTCTAAAATGGGGGAAATTCTCTTTCTCTCATTTAAGCAAAAAACTAGTATGTTTTTGATTTTTTTGATGTACTAAATAAATAAATGTTTGATCAATAATATTTTAAGAAGAACTCAAACATATTTAAATAAGAAGAAAAGAAAGATTTAAAAACACACACACACACACACAAAAGGTTTTTTAAAAGCATATCATTTGTTGGTGCTGGGAGCCTGGAGCTAATGAAAAAGATGTTTACAAGTTTGGTTTACACAGCTTTTTTTGTATGCTCTCTGGGTGCAGATGTGCTGGATGTGCTCTAGGAAAACCTGGAGATCGCCTGGAAACAGTACAAGGAATTGGGGACCAGTGCAAGTTCACCCAGTCTAAACTCGTCCCTGGCTTGCACACGTCACTAACTCCCTGCCAGAATGCCAAACTACTGTTTTCATGACAGCATTTCTAAACTCTTGACTCTAAAATAAAAGTCTTTCCAGCCTCTATCTTCCAAACTGTACCCTACTTCCTAATTTTGAAGCAAAAAGCCTAGACAGCATCTGTGTTTCCTAATAGTTAATCAGTTAAATCATGTTTCATCACTGAACAAGCACCAAAGCAAAACATCCAGTTTAGAGGAAAGGACTTCAAAAAGTTCATGGTAAATTTCCATTATCTTTCATTCCAGTTTTTCCATGAACTCTTGGAAATCCCATTGTAGAGCAGATCCCATTCAACCTCATCATCATCTCACTTCTCTCCCTTGAACGCCTCCAATTTCTGATCTTCCTATTAGCATGCTCACCTCTGAAGCCTGCACACAGTTCTTACAGATTTTTCATCTGCACAAGAAATGGGGGTGAGGAGGGAACAGGGGGAAGTAATGGGCACATGCTTCTGGGGAAAACAGTTGTTTTTATTGCCTCCACAGCAATATTTTGTATTCCCATTCCTCCATTCCCTGGAGCCCAAGGAGCTCTGGTTACGAATCGGGCTGCTAACCTCAGGGTCAGCAGTTTGAAACTAGCAGCTGTTCTGTGGGAGAAAGATGAGGCTTTCTGCTCTCGTAAAGATTTACAGCCTTGGAAACCCTGTACAGGGTCACTATGAGTCAGAACCAACTCCACGGCACATAACCACCAACCCCACCACCACCACCATCCTCTGGAGCCCAGTATTTCCTGATATTCTCTTCCTTTTCTAGATTTTATAGATGAGGAAACTAAGCTTCACTCAGCTGGAGGCAGGATTGAATCCACACCTAGGTTTCTTGGCTACTGGATTAGGGTTCATTCCTCTGAGTCTTATTCAAATCCAAGAGTGCAAATGTAACCTAACGGGTATAGATTTTGGCTAAAGAGACAATAAACACTGAATATTTTTCCCAAGTCAAATAGAAGATTTACACAATGGAATAATATGACATTGAAATTCCATTTTCAAATAATATTTTTGACAGTTTTATTGAGGTATAATTTGTATACCATAAAAATCATACATTGTAAGTGTACAATTTAATCATTTTTATTAAATGTACACAATTGTGCAGTTATCACATTCTATTTTTGAAATATAATGTCACCCTCAAAAGTTCTGTGATGTCTGTTAGAAGTCACTTCCCATTCTCACCCCCAGATTCAAAACAAACAACCACTGATCTGATTTCTGCCTCTAATTTTTTACCTTTTCCAAAAAATTGTGAATCATCCAATCTTTGTGTTAATAGAGATCTATATATTCATTAAATATGTAAGAATTGTAATTGACATCATCAGTATCAAAGATTTTCAATCACCCAGCAATATGGATGAACCTTGAAAACATTATGCTAATTGAAATAAATCAGAAGCAAATGGACAAATGTTGTAAGATCTCACTTACATGAAATAAACAAATATAGAGAAAACAAAGTGCATTAGTGGTTACCAAGTGTAACGGAAAGAGGAATTTTTGCTTAGGGAACACTGAATGTATGTTAATGGTGGTGGAATCATTTGGAAAAAGATAGTGATAATGGTTGCACGATATGAAGAAAGTAATCAATGTCGATGAATTTTACATGTAGAAATTGTTGACTTGACAAAGGGCCTATTATTTAAAATTATAAGCCTTACATTTCTGTGTCTGTTGACTAAATCAACAAATAAATGGATGGATGGATGAAATCATTAAGATCTAATTGAGATCACTATGAATTGGAAACTACTTGGCATCACTGAACAACAACAAATTGTGTATTTCAGAGGTGGTTGGGAGTTCTGAAGTAGAATGTTCTCCTTCCATGTAGGAGAACTGGGTTGAATTGTGAACACCCATCTGTCTGTGGAGACTAGCATGCTGCTATGATATTGAACAGGTTTCAGCAAACCATCCAGACTAAGATGGGAAGGAAAGGCCTTAGGATCGAATTCTGAAAATCAGTCAATGAAAACCTTATGAATAAAAACTATCAGATCTGCAACTAATCATGCTGATGACACAGGATCAGGCTGTTATGTACCATTTTGCATAGAGTAGCCATGAATCAGGGGCCAGCTCATTAGCAGCTAACAACTACAAAACACAACAACTGTGGGCTAAGTGCCATAGCAAAGCTCACTGTGAGTTCGGAGGGACCAAGGAAAGACTGGTCCTGAGGAATCTCTGAATGATGAGGTAATGGATGTGAACAGGCAATTCACAAAAGAAAAGAAGAAAAAAAAAGATTACAAACATATGAAAAAAGATGTCTAATATCACCAGTAAATGAAAACAATGCAAACTTAAACCACAATAATATTCCCTTTCATAACCTAGAAGTGTCAGTATAAGAAAACGTCACTTTCTTTAAATAAAACTAGTATACATTTCCCCAGTTTTCACTGTAAGCATTGTGGCTATTTATATCAAAAGCTTTTTACCTTTAACCCAATAATTCTACTTCCAAGAATAATTGTCAAGAAAATAGTAATGGATATGTACAAGAATTTAATATAATATGATCACAGTATTGTTTCTATTAGTCCCTTCCACCCCCCAAGAAAAAGAGAAAGAAGAAAAAATAATAATAAAATGAATGCCTGGTATCTAACAATAGGGACTGAGAAAATAGGGACTGTTAAGTGATTAAAAATTGATGATTCAAGGGTTATACATTTTAATATAGGAAGCTATTAATAATAACTGATTATTGGGGGAAAGCAAGTTATAAAAACATCATATAAGAGAATAAGGTGTTTCTTAGTGAGTTACTGGACCTGGGGACTCAAGACCATCGTCTCAGGGGACACCATGGTTAATTGGCATAGCATAGTCCACAAAAATAATGTTCTACATCCTACTTTAATGAGCAGTGTCTGGGATCTTAAAAGCTCACGAGCAGCCATCTAAGGTGCAGCTAGGGGTCTAGCGGAAGAAAGAAGAGCAATGAGAATTGAAGATGCTTGGAATCAATTAGTCCAACAGACTAATGGAACATGTGGACATCAGTCTGAATGACTCCGAGACTAGAATTAGATGGTGCCCGGCTACCGCTACCAAAGGCTCTGAAAGGGATCCACTTTAGAAGGTTCTGAAGAGAGTGGAGTGGGAGAAAAAGTGGAACAAAACTCAAAATCACTGCTACGACTACTACTACTACTAAGACCGGGCATACTTTTAAGAATGAAGGAATCTGAGACTATGGCCCTTGACCACCCCTGTGGCCCAACTTTCAGCCAAGAAATAAAGAGATTTATGGGAGGTACAACAACACTGGTGAGGTATGTTCACCATGGAACCATCAATCATTCAAAGTCCAACAAGCAGCAATTACCTAAGGACAAAGTTGAGAAGGGATGGGGAGGTGGTTAGAATGGAAATACGAACAACAACATGGAAGAAGTGGGATCACTGCTGTTACATGGAGGGATTGTAGTCAGTGGGATGAAACAGTGTATGTCTTGTTGAATATAAAACAGATGATCTAGTCTGTAAACCTTTACTCAATTCACAATAAAAAAATGTTTAAGTTAATAATAAAGAAAAGATGAAACAATAAATACAACTAAAATACAATAAAGACAGAGAATGCAGCCTTTTAAATTGTATATCTATGTAGACAAGTTTTGAAGGGCATAAACTAACATAATTTTATCTCAATTATTTTTCTTTTCACTTACCAGATTCTTTGCTCATTTTCTACAACAAAAACACTACTGGATTAGTTTTATTTGGAAACATATCCTAAGAAGAGAGAGAACTCTAGAATATTCACACAACTAGAATAAATTAATGAAAGCATTTATTAATCATTATAAACTAACCAGGCTGTAAACTGTTATATTCAAGGACCTATACTCAGTCATCCACAGTATTTATTTAGCAGCTATCATGTATGTTAACAGGTACTGCTTCAAATAGTATGGTTTTATTGGTAAACACAACAGATAAATCCCTGCCTGCATGGAGCTTTCACTTTAGTGTTTCACACATCTCTTGTTTTTATCTTCTATAGAAAGAGCCCTGGTGGTGCAGTGGTTAAGCACTCATCTTTATTATTAACTTAAAAACTTTTTTTTTTATTATGAATTGAGTGAAGGTTTACTGAAGATTATCCATTTTATATTTAACAAGACATACACTATTTCACCCCAATGACTAACTGATAGCTTGGTTGTTGGAACCCACAAGTCGCTCTATGGAAGGCAGATATGACAGTCTGCTTCCATAAAGATTATAGCCTTGGAAGACCCATGAGGCAGTTCTACTTTATTCTATAAGGTTCCTGTGAGTCAGAACCAACTCAATCAACTTAATTTATTTCTATATAACAGAAGCACAGTGCTAGGCATGTGTAAAAGTCCTTGTTTAGAAACTATTATTCATTTCTTAGCAATAGGATTCATCAAACCAATGCTTTGATATTCCCATACATTTTTTTCTTTTAATCTCAATATAACTTTTCGGGAAACTGATGTGCAAAGCGGGGTAAACCTGAAATGCCAAAATCTAGCATGGGAACACAGGTTTTTGGGCAACTCCGATTCAGTCCCCAGTCATTTGGGGAGAAGGGGAAACTGTCAGATAATATTTCATAAATAGCTGGGCTTAAGTTACTTGAACCAGCTGGGGCTTTTCTTAAGCTACATTTTCTTCTGGCCCAAATATCCTCGTGGCTAAAGCTGCCTGTTCAGTATCACTCCACAGAGAAATGGGTCTTTCTGTTTTCCTCATAACTACAGACGCTGTTGCTTTCTCAGACTAGGAAAACCCAGGGACCTGGTATTCCGCTTATGTAATAACTGGCTCCCTGCTGAGGCAAGCCACTAAGAGCCCTGCAGTCAATTTTGCAAGACAGATTTTTCTTTTGGGGGCCAGCGTCACTTGCAATGGATTGACTAAAAATACACATGGCTGCTTTCAGTTTCCCTGAAGTCCTGAATCATGTGCACGTCAACTCACTATTATTTTTCTTCCCCCAAATATGGCAGTTTGGAAAAATTTCAGCAGTTTCCAATAAATACCAAATATATCAACCCAAACACCACAGATAACCACCCTACACAACTGGCAGGAAGAAGTTCTTAAAATGGAATCGGTAGGCAATTCAAATCTCAGCACCAACATTATCTCCATGGGTGAACTTGAGAGAAAGGTAATTAACTTTACAGTGTGTCTCAGAAAAATGAGGAAACAATACGAGTAAAGTGTGAGAATTATGCAACTCGCCTTATTCTGATCTGGGCACAATGTGAGCACTTACCAGATGATTCCAGACCTTCTTCCCCCTCTGATGTAATCTTAAGCATATAGTTATTGTTAGCTGCTGTAGAATTGGCCCCTGACTCATGGTGATCCCATGCACTATGTATGGAATCAAACACTGCTTGGTTTTGTGCCGTCCCCATGATCAAAAGTGCCCTGTTTGGATGGAGAGTGAACACAAAGAAGTCTTTCCTCATTCTCACTCCCAGGGGCACCTCAGTGAGCACCAGCAAGCATAGAAGAAAGAAGCCTTGGAAGGCAGACAGGCAAATTCCATGGCCATTCAGAGAAAAGGCTTGGATATCTAAGATTGAAGTATCACCTCTGCTCCATCCTAGATGTACCATCTCATACAAGTTACTGACCTTCCTACTCTGTCATCTGTAAAACAGAATAACAATGTCCACCATTATAACCAAGCCTTATTAAATGGATCATATTTTAAAATGTATATAAAGTGCTAATATTATCACTACATAACCACTCTAAGCAGGCAGTACCATCCAGACCTCCTGTGGTCTTTACATCTCATTGTCGATACTTGGTAAGTTTCAGATTATTTTTATCGTGCGCTCCCCAAGGCCATAAAACAACTATTTCTAACTAAACTCAAAATTTTCATCAAACCCTAATCAGCACACAGTAGAAATTCTTGCAAGGGAGCAGAGAAGAGAGAAAAGGACAAATTCACTCTCTCTGCTAGTTTTGGATTTCAGTTTCTTCTGGGGCAGTTTTCATCCTTCTGACTTTCCAACAGACCTTTGTAAACCAAAAAACCAAACCACAACAAAGCAAATGACCACAAAAATTATTCAGCAGTACGATTATTGCCTTTATTCCCAAAGTCCTTCTGACTGAATACTAGCTCGTTGTAGCCTGTAGGGTATAGAGGCATTCAGTTCACTACACCACTAAACAGGTGTTTAGAAAAATACTGCCCTATTGTAAAGGGGTGGGCAGCAGGGAGAACCACCAGTATCATAGTGTACCTAGAGGAGATCACTGAAATATAACAACTGTTTCACATGTGTTATCCAGTTTAGCAATTCTACCCTCAGGTCCTTGCCAACTTGTGCTCCATCCAAAATGACATCTGACATTTTACCAAACAAGCTGAAACTTTTGGCTTGCATATTAACCACCTCAGCCTTATTAAGGAGAAAGAAGATCTTTGAATTTCAATTTCTTAATGTTCTACACACATAATATTCTGGGGTCATATTTGTAATTGCTTTCAGAACAGGGCATTCCACATACTGAAATCCTACTCAGACTTAAAGGTGTACCTTAGCTTCTCCATTTCCTATTAACACGAGATATCTTTTATTGTTGTTGCCATCAAGTCAGTTCTGCAATCCCACATGTGCAGAGTAGAACCCACATGTGCAAAGCTGAATTGCTCCATAGCATTTTCAAGACTGATCTGTCTTCCAGTGCACTTCTGGGTGGGTTCAAACCACCATTTTTTCAGCTAGTAGTCAAGAGCTTAACCATTTGTGCCACCTGTAACATCTCCTTTTTTTAGCTAACTAATATCAACTAGCACTATAAGATAAGCCCTGGACCACAAGGTTGGTTTGAACTACAAGGCTGACAGTTCAAACCCACCAACTGCTCTTCAGGAATCCTATTACAGGATTGTTATGAATCAGAACGGACTCAATGGCTCTTAACAACAATAACAACAACAATAAGCAAGATCAAGTACTATGTTAAAAGCTTTATAAGTAGGTTATACGTAACTTAATCCTCATAGTGAAATCATGTAGGTATTATTGATCTCGTTTTATAATGAACCTTCTGTACCAAAGAGGCTAAGTTATACAACTATGAGTGGGGCTGCACTGGTATTTGAAATTAATATGAAGTTTCAAGCACTTTCTACTCTTGCATTTGATCCCAGATAACAGTTGTCCCTTCTTTCTACTGCATTTCTATTGCAATTCCTCTCCGTGCCACATCCTTAATCTTCATCAGTATCCTATTCATGCTCTTTCAGAAAAATATGTATTTTTGATGGCAGGAATTCTACCTGTCACTGTTCTCTATTGCCTCACCACAATTACTGTTGCAGAGAGGCCCAGAGTTTAAACTCATATGACTTGCTCAAGGTCATAGCAACGAACAGGTTCCTTTAAGCATAATTACGTTAAAAAGCATCAACTATTTGCCCAGCTTGATCCCTTACAAAGAGCACATATAAATGTATACCTGCAAACATAAATCAGTGCCTACAAATACCATCTTCTCCCACAGATAGAAAAGATGTCAAAGCTCCAGGTCTGAGGTTGTCTAACCATAAAAATAAATAAATAAATAAAACATCTGATGATGATCCAAAGGGAAGCATTTTGATTAAAAAATAATAAAAATAAAATTGTAAAAGAATAATATGGTCAGTCAGGGAAAACTCTAAAAGCTACAGAAACATTCCACGATGTTCTGGGGAGAGGAGAACTTCTCATCACCTTGACTAGAGGCTGTCTAGTGAGGATTCTCAAGAGAACAAAGTCTAGTCCCAGAAAATCCTTGGAAACTTCTGGAAGACTTCAACTTCTGGGGTTTCCCAATTTTGCTTAAGAGTAGCCTTCTAGTATCTCCCTTCCAGACCTTGATTTTCTGAATAATATGACACTGAGAAAGAACAGAAATACAGGGAAGCATGGTTTGAAATGTAGAAAAATCATGCAGGGCTCTCTATACAACATTCTGAAATTCCAACTCTGCAACTTACTAGCTAGAGAAGTTAACTAGCAAATTAACCTTTACTAGCAAATTAACCTTTACTAGCAAATTAACCTTTGTGAGGCTCAGTTTGCACACCTATAAATTGGAAATATTAAAAGGATGAATGAGACGAGGTTAATGAAGTAGCTAGTGAGTGCCTGACACATAATAAAATAATAAGACTAGGTTTT
This sequence comes from Chrysochloris asiatica, assembly GCF_000296735.1. Taxonomy (NCBI): domain Eukaryota; kingdom Metazoa; phylum Chordata; class Mammalia; order Afrosoricida; family Chrysochloridae; genus Chrysochloris; species Chrysochloris asiatica. Next base: position 11,489,291 of record NW_006408566.1, read on the forward strand.
TAAAAAATAAAAAGTTGCTATCAAGTTTGATTCAAACTCATGGCAGCCAGAGTGTGTTAGAGTAGAACTATGCTACACAGGATTTGTCAGAAGTAGTTCGTCAAACATTTCTTCTGAGGTGACTGGGTGAGCTTAAACTGCCAACCTTTGGTTAGCATTCAAACACCTTAACCATTTATGCCACCCAGAAACCTAACCTTGAGTTGTTGTTAAAAGTGTCATTGAGTCATTTCGATTCATAGAGACCCTGTATGTTTCCGAGGAGTGCCTGGTGGGTTTGAACTGCCAACCTTACTGTTAGCAGTCCAGTGCTGATCCTAGAGTGCCACACCAGGACTCTATCAATAGGCTAGTGCTAATAAGTATGTAAGCATTATCAGTAATATCAGCAGAAGCACTATTTCTATCATACTCTCTAGACAACTGAAATAAGGAATGCTCCTTTTGGACTCTACATAAATGTTGAGAGCAATTTGCCCATTTTCCTCACCTAAATCGAATACGAATGCTGCCCTTTCCCTCTGATTGTATAACTTATCTCCAATTGGACTGCCGTCATCAATCACAGGGACAGAGAGGAATAGACAGAGAGAAATGTGATAACACAGTTAGAATACAACAGTCATCTAATCCCAGAATCCAAGTTGCAGATGGGTGTTCACTGTACCAATTACTTCCGTTTTTTATTTATTTATTTTTCAACTTTTTAATATGTTTGACATTTTTTGTGATCAAATGTTGGGAAGAATAAAAAATTATCTCTGTACTGATTCTACCAAGGAGCCAATGATGCAAGATCTCTGCTAATGAACAGCAGGGCTAATGTGGTAAGAAAGCTGGATGGCTTTAACAAATGGTTAGGTGCTAGACTACCAACCAAAAGGTAGTCAAAGGCTACCCAGAGAGTGCTCAGAGAAAGGCCTGAAAGGCCACAGCCTTGAAACTCTATGGAGCACAATTCTATTCTGTAATACCTGGGGTCACCAGGAGTCAGAATCAACCCCATGGCAACTGGTTTGGTTTGGGTTTTAATGTGGTAAGAGGCACCTAGAAATAATTCTCCAAATCTTATTGTATATAAAGGTTTCAAACTTCCCATCCTTTTCCTCCAATAAAAAATAAAATATTTTCTTTCCCCAGGACCCTACTGAGGTACAGACATAGCACCCAGAGAAAGTAGGGCCCGTTTACAGAGACAGAACTGGATTCTGGCCCCAGCTCAGGTACTCCCTGGCTGCAGACTGCTTCATCTGTCTGACCTTGGTCATGTCATCCTCATCCCTCACAGGCTCATTGTGAAGACTTGCACAGCTGAGCCTCAATGGATGCCAGCTATTATAACAGCTTCATCATTGCAATGGACTCTGTAGAGATACCTGCGTCTCTCATACAAACCCTATGGAGGTAGGTGATCCCCGAGCAATGCAGATGCACAAGGCCTCGGGTGACACTCCACAACCCAGGCCAGACTCAATCTCTAGAGCCCTCCTAGGGTCTACAGAAAACTAACCCAAACAAATGAAATCAAGACCAGAAAAAACAGCTTTGTCCTCCTTCTAACCCTTCTCTTGAGTAAGTCAGAGTAACTGCACTTTGGTTTTGATTAGAAGGCTCTGTTGTGCTTTCCAGTGGCCTTGCAGCCCCTAAGCCTCACCCGAAGCAGGGATGGTCTCCTATTAAAGACAACCATGCTGTAATCTATATACCAGAGCATGCTAATGATAATGTAAATGGATTTCGGTCCTTTGCCAAAGAGTGAACAGTGCCAACATTTGTAGACTCCCAATAGGAAATTAAATAACTGCCCTGCTGGAAATATGAATTTACAGTGGTCAGATCTGAACCTTCCAAAACACTGGCATAGTTTATGTGCATCAAGCATTAGAAACACTTGTGGAAAGACATAGGGAGAAATTCAAGTTAAAACTCAACCAAGTCTCCAAGGAAGACTTTGTAAATGGCCCATTCTCCCCCGAGTCCTGAATATATCCTTCTAGTGGATGGAGACCACAGGGCCTTTACATCATGCTTCCCTGGGAAATATTAACTGCAGAAACCTCAGGCAGGGCAGTATTACAGCCACAAATTCAAAAGCACAAGCAGGCAGGAAATGCAAAACTCCCCTTTCCTCCCAGAAGACACATTCTACACTCTACCCACTATGTTATGAAATACACATTTAGAAGTCATCCTATTACATCAGAATCTTCCTCTCATATACAAAGAGAAGTTGTTGTTGTTGTTAAGTGCCACAGAGTCAGTTCTGACTCATAGCAACCCTGTATAGGGTTTCCAAGAAGCGGCTGGTAAACTTGAACCTCCAACCTTGAGATTCAAACCAACCTTGCTGTCCAGCATACTAACCCACAATGCCACACCAGGACTAGTGCTCTGAAAACTTCCTCATTAGGTCCTTCCCATTGTTAAGGTCAGGAACCATGTCTATCTTTTCCCCTCATGACATCCCCAGTGTCTAGCACAGTGCTTGGCAGGTAGTAAGCACACAATAAAAGGAGTTTCTTCCTCTATGTCATCGCCATCAATTGCTGCTCTACTACCAGGAGTGTGGGGCACTAGGTAGAACCTTCCAGGATGGTGCTTATATAACACATAACCCTGCCATCCACACACATGTATCATCGGAGGCAGCGAGGAAGATGTCTGTTGTGGACTGAGCATCTATAATGTACCAGGCATGGTGCATGGTTTTTATCTGACCTTGCCTCATGAAGTTCTCACAACCACCTTGTAAAGGTGTTGTTGTTGTTGTTAAGTGCAGTCGAGTTGGTTGCAACTCATAGGGTTTCTGAGGAGTGGCTGGTGGTTCGGACTGCTAACGTCACAGTTAGCAGTCCAGTGCTTATCCTACAGTACCACACTAGGACTCCCCTTGTAAAGCAGATAATTCTTATCATCATATTGCAGGTGAAGACATGAATACCAGGGTGGTTACGTAAGGTGTCTATGCCATAGAACAGGCAGCGTGTGAGCCTATGTTATTTCTCACTCCTTCACCCACTCTTGTGAGGTTTGTATCCTTAGCCTCACACCACAGACAAGACACTGAGGTTAAACACACCCACGTCGGGTTGCGTTTAACTGTTCTCCACAGATCACACACCTCCTGAATCCACCTGAAGACTCCTTTTCAGGTATCTGGTAACACAATTCTCTGGTGCTGGAACTAATTTTAGTAAAACATGATATAACATGAGTGAAGACCTTTGAATGAGTTAGAGAGTACATGACAATTATGTTCCATTTTATTACAATGGTCCGTGAAGTTCAGCCTGTGGGTTCAGCACAATGCCCACATAAAGAAGCATGCTCCTGGTTCCAGTCACATATCACATGGCATCCCCCATTCAGTTGGATGACCCACACTGTGTTTCCCTGACCTCTGGAAGGTCCAGTCAAGGGAGTGGACTGAAGCATGACTCTTAAGTAGGAGGGCCAAACAGAATCACCCAGGAAGCTTTTTCAAATGTACAAATGTCCCCTGACCCCAGGCTTATCTGTACTAGGTCCTGGGTAGGGCTGGGCACATGTGATTTGTAATGAATGGTTCCCCTGATGACTCTGTATTCATTCTCATTGAAGACCCATTGAAATAATATTTCCTGTTCACCAGCACAGCAGACTAGCTCCCACAGACTCATCATTAACTGAAATCATATTTGCGACTGATAAAATAAGTTACTACGAGGAACCATGTTTGAAAAGTTAAAAGCATTTCACCATTAAAGGTGATATTATTATTATTATTATTCATTTCATCTTTATATACAAGATAGTATATTATTAGACTCACACACATCCCCTATGTTCCATACTACAGCCAATATACAAGGACTAGGCATTTTTCCTTAAGACAAAATTAAAGGTCACCATCTAAGAAGCAAAAAGACAACCAAACTTCCAAAAATGACAAAATTGCTTACCCAAAAAGTACAATATTTGATTTAATGCTCTTAGATCAGCATAATTACTGGTATCGGCCGGCTCTAGTTTCCTTTATATCCAAAAAGTCTTTCTCACTCAGAGACTCTTGCCAACGTCAATAGAAGAAATGGGCAAAATGTTTTGTTTCTCCCAAAGAGCAACCTGGAGGGCTAGGGCTGCTGCAGGTCAGGTGGTCTCTGGCTGCCAAAATACCAACCACCAATTATACTGGATTTGCAAAAACACAAACAGAAGCCAGTAATAACATTACAGTGCCCCAATACTTTTTTTTTTTTCCCAAAGAGATCAAAGTTGTCAGCAACAATGAAGTGAGAGGCAAAGGACTGGTAGAGAAGGGAATTGGGCAAATTGGGTCCAAAATTCTATCTAAGGGAAATAGAGACATTCCAGCAAAATACAAAAGTACTAATAGACTGGAATTCTGGTGTGATGCTGTAGGATCTGTACTGGACTGCGAACCACAAGGTCGGCGGTTCAAACCCACCAGCAGCTCCTCCGAAACCCTGTACAGAGTCTCTATGACTGATTGTCAAACTGATTCCAGGGCACTAAACAACAACAAAAGAGCCTTAGTGGCATTTGACTGCTAACTGAGAAACTGGCTTTTTGTTTGAACCCACCAACCACTCCGCAGGAGAAAGGTAAGACTTCCTTAACAAGTTAGTCTGGAAACCCTAAGGGGTAGTCCTACTCTGTCCTGTAGACTCACCATGAGTCAGAATCAACTTGCCAGCAGTGAATTAAGAGGCTGAGTAAAGGTACTGGCCACTGTCCCTGGCCTTTTAAACAGCCTGAACAGCTGCATTAGCGTTTTAAAAGCGTTGCCTGAAATCAAATACAAGAAACAAGGAAAGTGGTTCAAGAGTGTTTGAATAAGCTGAAGAACTTGTGTTGAAGGGGTCAAAAAAAACAGTCTCAGTGAGATGGAGGATTCTGCCTGTTTGTCCTGTTTGCCAAGAGTACAGAAGATGCCAGCATCTGTCTAAAACTCCAAGCCAACTTCTTCCATGTAAATAACAGCAGATGAGTCTTTCTGGGCCCGTCTGATGCAAGCATGATGCTCAAGAGCTAAAATAGTCACAGGAATGATTTAGGTGTTGTTATCTGGTGGCCATGTGGGTTAGGCATTGGGCTGCTAACTGCAAAGTCAACAGTTCAAATTCACTAGCCACTCAAAGGGAAAAGGTGAGGCTGTCTCTGCCATAATGATTTACAGTCTCAGAAGTCCCATATAGGGTCGCTATGGGTTGGAATCAATTTGATGGCAGTGAGTTCGGTTTGGGGGATCATATACGAAGAAGTTCTGGTGGCATGGTGCATTAAGCATTAAGCTGCTAACACAAAGGTCAATGATTCAAATCTACCTGCTGCTCTGCAGGAGAAAAATTAAGTAGCCTGCTTCAGTAAAGATTTACAGTCTTGGAAACCTTATGGTGCAGTTCTACTCTCTCTGTCCTATGTTATTGCTGTTAGGTGCCATCGAGTCGGTTCCTACTATATGCACAGCAGAACAAAACATGGTCTGCTTCTGCAGCATCCTCACAACTGTAGTTATATTTGACCTCATTGCTGCTGCCACTGTGTCAATCCATATCATTGGGGTCTTCCTCTTTTTCACTGACTCAACATTTTATATTAAGCATAATGTCCTTCTCCAGGGACTGGTCCCTCCTAATAATATATATGCAATATGAAATATGAAGTTCCACCATTCTGGTTTCTGAAGAGCATTCTAGTTGTACTTCTTCCAAGACAGCTCTGTTTGGCAGTCTATGGTATTTTCAATATTCTTCACCAACACTATAATTCAAATGCATCAACTCTGTGTTTTAGGGTCAATATAAATTGGAATCAATTTGACAGCAGTGGTTACTATAGGTCAGATTTAAAACACAAAAGAGAGAAAACAGCTGGTGAAAAATACTGGTTCCAGCCCACATATGATGAATGGACTCGGTTTTTCATCACTAAGAACCAAGTACGAGTATGTGAGTTAAATCAACCCATGGACAAGCAACTCAATAAGGGGAAAAAAAGAACACAGTGTCTACGTTATCGAGTGCTGCTGTAATGGAAATACCACAAGTGGATGGCTTTAACAAACAGAAACTTATTCTCCCACAGTTTAGAAGACTGAAAGTCTGAATTCAGAGCACCAAATCTGAAGAGAGGTCACTGTTTCATTTCAGTATCTGTTGGCCCATTCCTTGGAGAGCTCCAGGTGTCTTGGCATCAATCTTCCCTGGATCTGGGAGCTTCACAAAGGACTCACTCCACTCATGGCTCTCTTTCTTGTTGGTCATAGGTCCCTCTAAACTCTGATTGCCTGGTTAATCTCTTTTATATCTCAACAGAGATTGACTTAAAATACATCCTAATCCTGAAGATTGCTCCAGCCTCCTTATCATAGAAGTGAGGATTTATAACACATAGGATCATTACATCAGACCAGTGCTGATCATACCAGATCACATCATATTCACAAGGTGATCATATTCTATTAGAGCTCAACCTGGGGAATTACTACATCTTAACTCAAAACCACTTAAGAATTCAAGGCCAGCCAAGTTGACACAAAACCTTAACTATCACAATACAATGATCTTTTTATGAATATATTCTTTCAGGACAGAAGAAGCAAATATGTTTTCTATTTAATACACAAGTATGTCTTTTGTTCACCCTCAATATTGTGGTTTCAGATAAATTCCATGGTACAGAGAGGAGTTCACATGATCTTCACACTACTTACTCATGTGTCATTTACCCAGTCCACAAAGCTTTGGGGAGCACAGACTTTAATTCCACAAAGATTTGTTAAACATCAACTCATTGCTAGGCACGGTGCAAGGTAGGCCCCACAAGGCCAAAACCCATTGTCATCAAGTTGATTCCAATTCATGGCAACCCCATAAGTGGATTGTACTCCATAGTTTTCAATGGCTATAATCTTATGGAAGTAGATAGCCAGATCTTTCTTCTGCAGCACCACTGGGTGAATTCAAATCACCAATCATTCACTTAGCAGCCAAACACAAGCCATTTATGCCACCCTGGGACAACAAAAATCCTCACAAACTGACCAATAAATAACATGAGAAACTGAGAAAACACTAAAGTTGTCAAAGACTTCATTTTGCTTGGATCCACAATCAACACTAAAGGAAGCAGCAGTCAAGAAATCAAATGATATCTATTACAATGGACAAATATGCTACAAAAGACCTCTTTAATGTGTTCAAGGACAAAGATATCTCTTTGAGGACTAATGTGCACCTGACTCAATCCATGATATTTCCAATAGCCTCATATACATGTGAAATTTGGACAATGAATAAGGAAGACTACAGAAGAATTGATGCATTTGAGCTATGGTAGAAGAATATTCAAAGTCCCATGGACTGCTAGAAGAGCAACCAAATCTGTCTTGGAAGAAGTACAGGCAGAATGCTTCTTACAAGCTGAGATGGTAAGTTGGCCTCCAGTACTTCGGACATGCTGCCAGGAGGGACTAGTCCCTGGAGAAGGGCATTATGTTTGATAAAGTGAAGCATCAGAGAAAAAGAAGACCCTCAACGAAATGGATTGACACGGTGGCAGGAGCAATGGGCATAACAACAGCTGTAAGGGTGGTGCAGAACTGGGCAGTGTTTCAGTCTGTTGTACATAGGGTCACTATGAATAGGAACAGACTCAATGGCACCTAACAACCACAGAGACCTAGGCAGGCACTATGTGGTTGTGTTTTTAGTACTATTAAGTTAGTTCTAAGTCATAGTTCTCTCATCTAGAAAGTAGGGACAATAATTCCTCCCTCACAGTCGGTGATTATGAGTGTTAAATAAATTAATAAAATTAAAGGCTTTAATAGAACACTTAACGTTACCTACTTTAATGGAACAAACTTAGAAGGAGCATTCTGGCTATATTTCTTCCAAGACAGATTTATTTGTTCTTCTAGCAGTCCGGGGGACTTCTGTTCATTGAAAGAGAAATTGGGATTTTTAGTGTGTCCTAAAAGGTAATAAATTATGTACTTATTCAATAAATTCAGATTCCCTTCCATTTATTCATTCAACCAAAATTAATAAAACACTCTCTCTCTGTCCTCAAGACTCTTGGAGTTAATGGTACAGAAACCAAACCAAAACCAAACCCACTGCCATTCCATTGTGTTGATTCTGATGTACAGGGTTTCTGAGGCTGAAATCTCTTCAGGAGCAGAAAGCCTCATCTTTCTCCCATGAAGCATCTGGTGGCTTTGAACGGTTTACCTTGCAGATGACAGTTCAGTGCTTATTCTACAGTGTCACCAGGGTTCCTATGATCTAGAAAAGGGGTTGGCAAACTGCTTCCATAAAGGGCCAAAGAGTAAATATTTTAAGCCTGCCTTGCTGGCCATATTATCTCTGCTACAACTACTCAACTCTAGAGTATAGCACAAAAACAGTCATAGCCAATACATAATAAATATATGGGGCTATATTTCAGCAAAACATTATTTATAAATCAGCCACAAACCAGATTAGATCTTACTTTGCAAACTCCTTATCTAGAAGACAGGAGCCCTGGTTGTTGTTGTTAAGTGCCATCGAGTGGGTTCCAAATCATGGTGACCCCTGAATAGGGTTTCTGAGAAGTGGCTGGTGAGCTTGAACTGCCAACTCTGAGGTTCAAACCAACCTTGTAGCCCAGCACATTAACCCACAGTGGCACATCAGTGTAATGGATTATGAGTTGGGCTGCTAACCTCTGGTCAGTAGTTTAAATATACCAGGCACTCCAAGGGAAAAGATGAGGCTTTCTGCTCCAGTAAAGATTTACAGCCTCAGAAACCCATACAGGGTCCCTAGCAGTCGGAACTGACTCCACAGCACACAACTACCATCACCAATCCAGAAGAGTCTGCTTTGATCATTCTACCCAAAAGCCTTTAGCTATTAGAATTGATCCCGACCTAGACCTTAAGAGATACAGCCCTAGGTAAAGTTGCTCTTCTCCTGACACAACTTCCTGAGCTACCCAGAACTTTCTAAATCATATGCCACTCAATGAGCACAGAGAGAAATCAAAACAGGGCAGGAAGGCAGGTTAGAAAGCTCGTTTTTTAGAGCCATAAAAAACCTTGAGTCTCCAAAGTCCTCACCTGACAAATGAAGAGACTGAGGCAAGTGCATTTCATCTGCATGTTGTTGCTGTTATTAAGTGCCATTGAGTTGGTTCTGACTCCTAGAGACCTTGTATAGGGTTTCTGAGGAGCAACTGGTGGGTTTGAATTGTCAATCTTGTGGTTAGCTTATCCTACAGTTCATGTAGAACAGGAGTGGGGAATGTACAGCCCAGGCCTTCCAAACCATTTGGTCTAGCCCTGCCAAGGCAGCGCAGTTCCAGCCATCGCATTGTTGTTGTTAGGTGCCATAGAGTCAGTACTGACTCATAGCGACCCTGTGCACAACAGAACAAAACAGTGCCCACTCCTGGGCCAGCCTCACAACTGTTGTCACACTTTGCCTACTGATGCTGCCACTTTGCCAATCACGTTGTTGTTGTTAAGTGCCATCAAGTCGGTTCCAACCCATAGCAACCCTGTATAGGGTTTCCAAGGAGCATCTGGTGAGCTTGAACTGCCGACCTTGCAGTTCAAACCACTTGCAGTCTGGCACATTAACCCACAGTGCCACACCAGGGCAATCACATTAGGGGTGAATTAATTAAATGTTGGAGTTTTAGTGTGGTGCTGTAGGATAAGCACACAAATGCAAGGTTGGTTTGAACAATAAAGTCACTGGTTCAAATTCACCAGCTGCTCCTCGGAAACTTTATACAGGGTCACTATGGGTTGGAACTGACTCTATGGCACTTAACAACAATAGTTAAATGTTGGACCTACATCAGGCTAATGTTTAAGTTGAAAATTTTGTATGAGCCACGAATGATGTTATAAATTTTGGCAGAAAAATGGTTCCCCACTCTTCATGTATGGAGTCCTTTATGTGTCAGACTGCAAAGTTGGTGGTTCAAGCTCACCAGCTGCTCTTTGGAAACCCTATACAGGGTCACTGTGGGTCAGAATTGACTTGACGGCACTTCACAACAACAACCCTTAATGTAAATAGCCACCAGGTATCTAGCGGAAGTGTTGTCAGAACAAAGCTTCAGTCCCAGAGACCAAAGTCCTTCCCACATATCACCGTTCCCCATTCTGGTGGTGGTGGTGATGTGCCATGGAGCAGGTTCTGACTCACAGCGACACTGTATAGAGTTTATGAGGCTGTAAATCTTTACGGGAGTGGAACGCCTCATCTTTCTCTCATGTGATGGCTGGTAGTTTCGAACTGCTGACCTTGGTTAACAGCCTGACTCATAACCTGTTGTTGTTGTTATTAAGTGCCCTCGAGTCGTTTCAGACCCATAGCGACCCTGTACAGGGTTTCTGAGGCTAGAACGCCTCATCTTTCTCCTGCAGAACAGCTGGTAGTTTTGAACTGCTGGCCTTAAGGTTCGCAGCCTGATTCGTAACCACTACGCTACCAGGGTGTAAAATGGAGGAACCTAGGGCCCACGAGGAACACCTGCCCAAAGAAATGTACACTCTTGTGACAAAAATGTCAGGCCAATAAAAAAGTTCTCCTTGGCCAAATAGAGTTTATGACCACTGACTCCACTGAAGAGACACAAAATCTTAATTTAAACAATAATGTAAACTACCAGACCAATTTTTCACAATTCATTTTTCTACCTGAGAGTTTAAACTTCTCTCCATTTAGCCATGGGTCATTCTTAATTTGAACTTTTGAAGCATTGCCCCAATTATGTGAAGGAATGAATGTTCCTGTCTTTCTATGCCCAATCCACTTTAAAGGGAAAAGTTACTCAAAGCACACAATTGTAATCAGACAAGAACAAACGAAGTTTGATGCCACTCTCTCCCCACCCAGTTTAATTATGTATTAATGCCAATCCCAGAGTTTTGTACTGTGTTGGTTCTGCAGCCACTTAGCACTTCCTCTCTTCCTTAAGTTAGTTTGTAAACGAGTTCAGGTCTCTGACACCCAGGTGTCTACAGAAATGCCAGGAAATACATGTGTGTCCCTGGAGGCAAATATGTCTTTCTTCAGCTAGCATATGTAGTTATTTTCCTACAGACAAGCTATGTTTGTTGTTGTTAAATGCTGTCAAGTTGGTTCTGCCCCATAGTAACCATGTATAGGGTTTCCGAGATGCGGCTGGTGAGCGTGAACTGCCAACCTTGCGGTTCAAATGACTTTGCTAGAAAAAATTCAGATTGCTTGGACTACCATACCAAGTCTGTTGTGTTCCATTCTCATCTTCCAAAAATATCTCCCCAAAGTCCTTGCTCCCCCTAAATGAACTACTAGCCATTCGCCAGAGCCATCTTCTGTTTCACACCTCCATGCCTTTGAACAAGTTGATCCCTCCACCTGGTCTGTCCTTTCCTCCTTTCCTTCCCGATTGTCACCTTCAATACCTTTCTTTCTTTTTTTTCTTAAATGTTTTATTGTGAATTATGTGATAGTTTACATGGGAGAACATTAGTTTTACATTCATTCTATCGTATATCGTCTCATTGCCATGCTTACAATTCCCTCCATGCAATCCTTCCCCCGTAACCCCCAGGTCTTCAGCACACAGTCACTCTCCCTCTCTGGATCTAAAGTCTCCAGCTGCTTCATCGCTCCATGTCATCATCTCTGGCTCCATTTCAGGCATCATTCCTTCTCTGGGTAGGGTCCCGCTCTCTGCTCTTCTCCCTTGATGGTCCTAGGGACCTCCCAATACCCAACTTCCTTTGGCGGCTTCTCAGATGTCCTCAGGGCAGTTTATCAGTCCTCCTGCTGTGCTGTAGGATGAGCAGCTAATCTGTTTGAACCGCAAGGTTGATACATTCAAACTCACCAGCCCCTCCTCAGAAACTCTATATAGGGTCAGTATGAGTCAGAATCAACACGATGGCACTTAACACAACAATATACCACTTATTGTGCTATATTATACTATTTGGATTTTATATGAATGCTGCCTCCCACCTATGAGTTTTTCAAGCCTGGCTTTTCATCTCCAGTATCCAACACTGGGCTGGACACATGGTTAAATGAAGCAACAACGTGTGTCACACAAGAGATTCAAACAGAAAAAAGCTTTAGAAGGTTCCCTACATATCTCTTGACCCTTCTGGCCACTTCCCAGGAAATAACTTTCTTTCCCAAAATCAGTCCTAAGGTTATGTGATCAAATCCATTCACCCGCTGATAATTTCCCAGAACACCTATAAAATGAACATAGGAAATAACTTCTCAAAATGGGGTTCTCTGTTCTTGATTGAATACATTTTTCCTGAGCAGAGCAGTGCTTTTCTTTCCCCCACACAAACACCTGGCCTCTCAATTCCATCAAGCCTGCACGCAGCCTGGTTGCAGATTTGGAATCCAAGCAAAAGTTGGTGGTTTACACAAATCATGTATTTTCTTTCTTTTATGAAATTTCCCTGGGTGATATAAATTAACCAGAAGTGAACGCTGTTGTAAAAATAACATGATGGGGGTGTCTGGCCCCCTCTAACATCAAGCCCAGGCTGATTCCTATAAAGCAGAGGTCAAATATCTTCTTAACAATTCTGACACTAACCATTCTTCCCATAGCTCTCTCTTCTACTCTTCTATTGGGTTTGATTATTTGTTGCAATGGACACACAGAAATCACAGACCATACAATTATGGACTTTAGCAGGGACGTAACAGGCTACAATTCAGAATCATGAATGACTCAGGATACAGTTCTTGGGTCAGAACAGCTTTTCAGCCATGCCCACAAAGCAGGTCTGTCCATGGCCTTTGGCCTCTTGGCCCTTGGCCCCTTTGGCTTCTTTAGCCTCTATTCTACTTACAAGCCTCCTTCCTGAAGGCGCTCAGCAATCTCACTCTGTGGGTCACCACACCTACTATACCCACTTTGCTCTGTGGACCAGGAAACCACAGCACCGTCTCATGCCAGTATCCTCATTCTGCTTTCACCATTTCTCTACTGCTACTTCTCTGCCATCATGCCCTGTTCTCTTGTGTTACACCTCCATTATGTTTCCTGGGTTCTCAGCACAAAGATCCCAGCTCCAAAGGACATGCTCTGCTCCCATCTCTTCTCCCTGAAGAGAAGAGTGATAGGGAGGTCCCCCTTTCTGCCCCTGGATCACTCATTTTAAGCCTAACAGTATGGCAAAACTGTCCAGTTCCCATATTAGAGTTCAATACACCTTATTTGCATGGTCCCACCATACAAGGGTTATTTGTATTATTACCAAGCTGTCCAATCTCCTTATTGGCTACACCTATCTTATTTGAATGTTGTTGTTGTACTTGTTAAGTGCCTTTGAGTTGGTTCCGACTCACAGCGACCCTGTTTAGGGTTTCCAAGGAGTGGCTGCTGAGCTTGAACCACCAACCTTGCGGTTCAAACAGACTTTGCAGTCCAGCACATTAGTCCACAGTGCCACATCAGGACTCCTTATTTGCATGTTGTTGTTGTTAGGTGCCATCATGTCAGTACCAACTCATGGTGACCTTATGCACAGCAGAACGAAACATTGCATAGTCCTAAGCAAATAATCTGAGTAGCTTAGTTCTATGAAGAAAAACGTGGCATCAGGATCGGAGGAAGACTCATTAACAACCTGCGATATGAAGATGATAGAACCTTGTTTGCTGAAAGTGAAGAGGACTTAAAACATTTTCTGATGAAGGTCAAAGAGCACAGCCTTCGGTATGGATTGCATCTCAATGTAAAGAAAACAAAAATCCTCACCACTGGACCAATAAACAACATTCTTATCAACAGAAAAAAGACTGAAGTTGTCAAGGACTTCATTCTTCTTGGATCAACTATCAACACTCATGGAAGCAGCAGTCAAGAAATCAAATGACGTATTGCATTAGGCAAATCTGCTGCACAAGACCTTTTTAAAGCATTGAAGAGCAAAGATGTCAGCTTGAGGACTAAGGTGTGCCTGACCCAAGCCATGGTATTTTTAATAACCTCATATGCATGCAAAAGCTGGACAGTGAATAAGGAAGACCACAGAAGAATTGATGCTTTTGAGTTATGGTGTTGGAGGAGAATATTGAAAGTGCCATGGGCTGCCAAAAGAACCAACAGATCTGTTTTGGAAGAAGTGCAGCCAGAGTGCTCCTTAGAGGCCAAGATGGAGTGCTCCTTAGAGGCCAAGATGGCCAAACTTCATCTCTCATACTTTGGACATATTGTCAGGAAGGACCAGTCGCTGGAGAAGGATATCATGTTGCTAAAGTGGAGGGTCAGAGAAAAAGAGGAAGACCCCCAACGAGATGGATTGGCTAAGTGGCAGCATTGATGGACTCAAGTGTTGCAACAGTTGTAAAGTTGGCCCAGGATCGGGCAGTGTTTCGTTCTGCTGCTGTGCATAAGGTCACTATGTGTCAGTACCAACTCGATGGCACCTAACAACAACAACCCAATTATTTGGAGGGAGTTACAAGTCCTTGGCCAAGGAGCTCTGATAGCATAGGTTATGAGTCGGGCTGCTAACCTCAAGATCAGTAGTTTGAAATAACCAGCTTTTCCATGGGAGGAAGATGAGGCTTTCTAATAGCGTAAAGATTTACAGCCCCAGAAACCCTATGCATGGTCTCTACGAGTCAGAACCAATTCCACAGCACACCATCGCTACCACAAGACCATGGCTAGAAAGGCCATATAAAAGCAAACCTTTGTACCACATCACATCTGTGCAAGATCTTCATCAGCATCTCAGAGCACCTTTTTGGATCTTGTGTTCTTAGCTTTGAAAAAAAAATCCAAAATCCCAAATGTCAAATATGCAAAGTATGTTGCCATTAGAAAGGCTCAAAAGATGATTAGCGTTTACCAATATTTTCAGGATCCTATATGCAACTTTCTTTAGAAGAAAGGACAAAATTTCAGCTGGTGAAACTTGGCCTGTATTAGTTTCCTAGGAATTTAGCTCTGGTTACTGGAGTTCTGGTGTGGTGCTGTAGGATCAGTCCTGGACTGCAGTTCTAGCCAACCAGCCACAACTCAGAAACCCTATACAGGGTCACCATGAGTCCCAACTGACTTGGCAGCACTTAACAAACACACACCATAGGTAATTAGTATAATGCAAATGAGATACACAGGTGACCATGAGTCACAACTGGCTCTATGGCATTGAGTATAGTTCCTGTTATTAGAGAAGAAAACTAGAATGAGAAAGAGCAGGAAGGGAAGCTGGAAAAGGAGAGAATCAACAATAATAACATATATGGGAGGTACATGTAGCAGCTTTTATATATGCCAGTCACTGTGCTGGGTAATAAAGACACAGAAATGAATAAATCCCTCAAGGAGTGAAGAGTTATTAGTATACACTGAGGACTGTCCTGCACCTTTGTACCACCAGATTGCCGACCAGAGCCCTGCTCTCTACTGATGTTTAGGAAATATTTGTTGATGTCAATTAATAGTAACAGTAAATAATTCTCTTAGAATCAATATGTGCTGGCACTAAACTGGGATCTGGGAAACAACTATAGATATGGTATCATCCCTGACCTCAAAAGCATCCAGTCTATATAAGGGAACGGCTAGTCTAGACAGGGAGACAATATGAGACACATGCATGGAAAGATGGATATAGATACAAGGAAATTCGGAGTCCATTGTCAAACAAGAAAAAGCTCTCTAAAGCATGGGACAGTCAGAAATGGCTCTGGGTGAGGAAGAACATCAGCTGTCCATGAGTAGAACAGCTCTTAGCTGAGATGTTAGGATGCTGGGTTACTAGAAGACCAATGTTGGCACAAGTTGCACATGTGGGGAAGCCCCAATTAGACCAGCTGAGTGGAGAAAAGCCCTGCCCCATTTCTTTTATCTGGCCCAAAGTACCCTCAATAATCCAAGCATACAGCTGTTGCTACTCCCAGAGAGGCAAGAATTAAATCTCTATATTCCAAACACAAGTCAGGCAGCCCTCACCCTGCCTATCATTACTGATTTCATGGTCCCAGTCAAAAAAGCATTTCTCTACAGCAATTTTCCCAGAAGTGGCAGAAGGTCAGAGATTAGCTGCAGGTTGCCATGGAGAGCCCCTGAGGACCATCTGGCCTCCCTGGTTTAGACTTCCACTTCCATCAAGGTTATTACATAAGATCAGATGATCTCCAAAGTCCCTTCCAAATGAAGAAGGAAAAAAATTTATTTAGAGGACCTAGTGCAGTGCCTGACAATAACCAAAACTCAAACCCACTGCCATCAAGTCAACTCTGACTCATAGTAACCCTACAGTATGGAGAAGAATTGCTCCATAGGGTTTCAAAGGCTGTCGTTTTTATGGAATTAAACTGCCTCATTTCTCTCCCACAAAGTGGCTGGTGATTCAAACTGCCAACCTTTTGCTTAGTGGTCAAGCACTTAACCACTGCACCACCAGGTCTCTTTGACAGCTACAGGCCCTCAGTAAAGAGCTGTTATTATTACGTTTAGCATTATCTATATTATCATTGGAGTCCTGGTGTGGTGCTGTGGGTTAATGCATCAGACTGTAAAGCCATTTGAACTGCAAGGTCAGCAGTTCAAGCTCACCAGCTGCTCCTTGGAAACCCTATACAGGGTCACTATGGGTCAGAACCAACTCGACAGCGGCACTTAACAACAACAACATATTATCATTATCCATTTCCTTTTAATTTCTTTATCTGTATTCACAGCCTTTTTCAGCCCAGAGAAAATTTGAAGCAGCTTATCAACAATACTTTACAGTCAGAGCCTGTGAATCTCTAAATTCAAGGAAAGAAAACTGGGAAAACATAATTCCAAAACATAAAAGTTACAATATTCTAAAATATCAAGTAACCCTGGCTTGCAAATTTTCTCTGAGCTTCTTTGAAGCCAAAATAGAAAATTATTTACAAAATTCTATTTCATATTGCCTGAAAGGCACAAACTAACAATAAAACACCAGGATCGTAGCTCAAAGTTTTCATGAGCAGGATTCTAGTTCCTGGGACATATAACAAGTTTAGAGAATGGTTTGTTGTTGTTGTTGTTAAGTGCCGTTGAGTCGATTCCAACCCATAGCAATACTGTATAGAGTTTCCGAGGAGCAGCTGGTGAGCTTGAACCACCGACTTTGCAGTTTAAAAAGTCTGGAGCACTAACCCACAGTGCCACACCAGGAATCCCTAGAGAAAGGTTGTTGTTGTTGTTGTTAAGTGCCGTCGAGTCGATTCCGACCCATAGCGACCCTGTATAGGGTTTCCGAGGAGCAGCTTGTGAGCTTGAACTGCCGACCTTGCAGTTCAAACGACTTCATAGTCTGACACATTAGCCCACAACGCCACACCAGAAAGCTAGGGGGCAGGAAAAGGGCCTATGGAGAATAAAAACTTAGGAAATGCTGAACTTAATGAAGTCAAACTGATTATGTTGTTATATGGCTTTTCAGAATATTGGATAAATTCATTACCAATCTCTAAAAGGGTCATATAATGTGCCTCCTTATACAAATGTAGCCCCAGAACACTTGTTTTAATGGAGAGGAGCATGAGCTCTGGGAAATGTCCCTGTGGAGAGATGGCCAGGCACTGGCTTTATTAATCTCATCACAAGACAAGTCAGACGACTCTTTTCCAAGAGATCACGTGTTTGGGTTTTTCTTTTTTAAAAAAACAGGACTACGGCTCTGAATCGTCCCACCTTTTCTCTCTTAATTTGACTTGGTAGTTTCATTTGGTAATGAATGATTGTTGTCATTAAGTGCTGTGGAGTCACTTCGATTCACAACAACCCTGTATAGGGTTTCCGAGGAGCAGCTAGTGAGTTTGAACTGATGACCTTACAGTTCAAACTGACTTTGCAGCACAACACCAGGACTCCAATGCATGACTGATGTTGTGTTAAGTTCCGTGGAGTCAGTTCTGACTCATAGTGACTCTGTATAGGGTTTCCGAATGCATTATTAGCAATAATGAAAAACAGCACTATAGTTTACTTAACACTTTTCAATAGATACCCACAGGCCTTCTGCTTTCTATCTGAACATGCCTAGAGATGCGCAGGATGTGTACTATCATCTCCACTTGTAAAGGATGAAAACCCAAGCCCATAAACGCTGAGCTTCAAGGTCACACAATCAAGAGCCAAACTGGACTCAGAACAAGGGCAGAGCCTGTCCCTCTCACTCTTGAGTCCTTCCCCTCCCTGGTCAGGTGCTGCTTTTATCTTGCTGTGTTTCTGCAGGTGGGTGGCAATGCTGCTGACTCCCTTCTGGCTCAGTTTGGGCCCTTTCCTTTCATCCATTAATTAAATCATGCACTTTTCTGATAGGGGAGCAAAATCTTCAAAAGAGGAAAGGGAGCCCTCCCTTTCAGAGCATTCAGGGATTAAAGTTCATCTGGCTATGGAATGCTCACCAGGGACTTAACACATTACAGAGAGGCAACTGCTGAGAGCCAGAGACACATTAAGATGAAAATGCAGAGTGAACTCAGCTGAAACTCACAAGATCTCAGGCTGCCAGACAGGCTATATCTCCAGCATTCCCAAAGTGGGGTCAAACAGCCAAATGGCACCTCAGGGGACACTCAGGTTAAGGGCTGGTCACAGTGCCCCAGGATGAACACTAAAGAGTAGGATTGGCTATTATGGTGGCCTTAGAAGACAGCCAAAATGAAGGTGCCCTTTAAGGTGTTTAATATAGGAGTACTTGTGGTAGGATAAACACTGGACTGCTAACTACAAGGTTGGCAGTTCAAATCCACCAGTCTCTCCTCAGAAACCCTACACAAGGTCGCCATGAGTTGGAACTGACTCCATGGCACTTAACAACAATAACCTCCTGGCTTTAGGAAGAGTTTGCAGCTAATGCCACAATCAATCCCCCACCTAGCACTCAGGTGTGCCTACCTCCAAGAAAACAGAATAGACGTTGTGGGTTAATGCATTAGACTACAAAGTCAGTTTGAACTGCAAAGTCAGTCGATCAAATTCATCAGCTGCTCCTCAGAAGCCCTATACAGGGTCACTATGGGTGGGAACCAACTTGATGGCACTTACCAACGACAACCACTGTTCCAGTTGTC
Source organism: Chrysochloris asiatica (assembly GCF_000296735.1). NCBI lineage: Eukaryota > Metazoa > Chordata > Mammalia > Afrosoricida > Chrysochloridae > Chrysochloris > Chrysochloris asiatica. Next base: position 11,508,382 of record NW_006408566.1, read on the forward strand.
AGTGTTGTAGTTAAGTGCTCCTGCTCCACAGGGTTGCCATAGTCGGAATCGACTAGATGGCCTTAAACAACACCAGTACCTGCGGTTAACAGTCCAGTACTTATCCTACAGCACCACACTGGGACTCAGACAAAACTACGATGTTGTTGTTAAGTGCCGTTGAGTCAGTTCTGACTCATAGCAACCCTGTACAGGGTTTCCGAGGAGCGGTTGGTAGGTTTGAACTGCTGACCTGTAGTTACTAGTTCAGTGTTTTATCCTACAGCATCACACCAGGAGTATCCCACACAACCAGAGTGCAACAGAAGATCAGGAAATAGACGTTGGGACAACCTCAGGCCTTTTTCATATGTTGCCAATTATACATAGACTCATTTGTGTGAGTCTGTGTGTGTGGTTCCGTGCAGATTCATGTAACCACCACCACAATCAAGAAGAAACTGGATATGAAAGAAGACGCGGAGGACCTCTAAGCAGCAAAGTCATACTATAAGGAGAAGTCTTGATTGTAAACCACAAGACTACAAGAATGTACATCTAGACATTTTAAGTCAAAAATAATGTTTAAGGTACACATCTACTTCTTCACTCTGCTCTAAGTGACCTTACTGATGAACTTTCTAACTAGTACTGGATAAAAAGGCTTCTACTGAGTCCTGGTGTGGTGCTGTGGGTTAATGTGTCAGACTGCAAAGCCATTTGAACTGCTAGGTCGGCAGTTCAGGCTCACCAGCTGCTCCTTGGAAACCCTACACAGGGTCACTGTGGGTCAGCATTTAACAACTGAACCATGATCATCAGAATGAAGCAGGGAAAGGAACCTCGAAAATAAATATATAAACGCTTCAGTGATGTAAAGAAAATATTTGATGGTCATAAATAGTGCCCCATAACACCACGTTAAGAGTAGAAAACTATAGAATAGTTTTCTAAATAGCTAAAAGGGAGAGGGTTCAAAAGCTATTCATTCTTTAAGACACCTCTGGTTAGATCATTCAAAAGGCAGAAAGTAAAGGCAAAATTACAACACAACAAAGACAGTACAGCAATTCCCTCATCAATATAAGTTGTTGGGAGCCGTGCTCAGATACAATAATCACAGTATCAGCACCAGTCAGAATTTATTAATTTCTTACTATATGCTAAGACTCCTGGTGTGGTGCTTTAAGATAAGCACTGAACTGCAAACAACAAAGTGAGCTGATCAAACCTATCAGCTGCTCCTTGGAAACCCAATATAGGGTCACTAGGAGCTCTGGTAGCGTAGTGGTTACGAATCGGGCTGCGAACCTTAAGGTCAGTGGTTCGAAACTACCAGCTGCTCCGCAGGAGAAAGATGAGGCTTTCTATTGCCATAAAGATTTACACCCTCGGAAACCCTGTACAGGGTCGCTATGGGTCGGAACTGACTCGATGGCACTTAACAACAACAACATGAATCAGAACTAGGCACTTAAAAACAACATGCTAAGGACATAAAATTTTATTTTTATGAAAAAGCACATAGCAAAACGGACAACAGTGATAGTTTTGCAGAGAAAATACCTAAGGTTTAAAAAAGTGAAGTAACAGTGGCAGTTCTGGGGTTCGTTCAGAATCAGTCAATGACATCATGCTACATCCTGTCCCACTGTTCTAGAATTACAAAATTTCCAGATATATCAAGTCTCAAGCACTGTGGATCATGAGCATATGAACCACTGAGGAGGGATCTTGTTAAAACACAGTGTCTGATTCATCAAGTCTGAACGATTTTCGTATTTCTTCCCAGTCCTCACCCTGGTAACACTAATGTTGCTCGTTCTCAAATCAGAAGACTTTGAGTCTTCTCCTAGAACATGTCCACTCATCATCCTTCTGAGAGGGTCCAATTTTCCCCAAGGGGCAGAGGTCATTCATAACACTGGTGCCCTCTCTACCTCTCTAGCTCCTGGTGGTCAGATTCTTACACATAAGACAGGGCCAACCCTGCTCACACTGCGTAGATAAGAGCTCCATGCTTTGCACTTATGGAAAGTCCATGCCAGGCACAGGAGCACCAAGAGGAACAATAACAAGAGCCATACTTCTATTATCAACTCGATCAACTTCTCATACCCACTCTAGTTAATAACCTACTTGCAAAACTACACCATCATTGCCACAATTGAGCTCTCCCCACAAGAGCGAAGAATGAAGCAAATCAAAGACTTAAGGAAGTGTCTTTGTCTGAAGGAATAATGGACCGCATGAATCACAACTTCCAAGACCCTGAGAGCAGAAGAACCAGATAGCACCTGACTACCACTACCAACCACTACAGTTAGGATTCCAATAAAAGGTCCTAAAACCGAGTAGAATAAAATATAGAACAAAATTCAAAACCATTTTGAAGAATGTTGATTTTTTGAAAAAAGGCCAGACTTACTGGTCTGACAGGGACTGTTGAAACCCCCAAGCCTATGAACCTTAGATAGTCTTCAGACCTGGAACTGATATCAACCTCAGGGAACACCTTTCAGCCAATTGCCTGACCTATAAAAAATGAACAATAACACATGTGAGGCATGCACTCCTCAGAACAAGCAACCATACAAGACCAAAAGGGCAGCATTTGCCTAAAAACAAAGTTCAAAAGGCGGGCAATGGGCAGGAGAGAAGGATGCATGGAAAACGGTGAACCCAGGGAAGAAGGGAGAAAAGTACTGTTACAATGAAGGACTGCACCTAATGGTATGAAAGAAAATGTGCAAAACAGTTGATTGGGAAACTAATGTACTCTGTAAGTATTCATCCAACCCACAATAAAATGTTCAAAAGATATGGATATATATACATACACCATTACAGTTAGTTCACAAACAAGTGGCAGTTTCATAGGTAACAAAACATTCTAAGAGTTGGTATTGTCATCAGAGTCTCTTAAAGAAGTTAATACTCTTTATATCTAACATCCAGGAGGAGAAACACTGAAGCAGAGATGGACCCATTGTTCACTCAGGACCCAGCCCTACTAATGTCAAACCTTCTTATCTGTCTGCACAGCATCCTTCTCTTGGAGCCTCTACCTGGCTGCCTGCCCATCTTCTAGGCTGAGGAAAGGAAAATATTCATGATGCTGTCTTCATTACAAAGGGAAATGTTAGCTTCTGCTTTTAATTAAGCATTTTATACTGGTTTTCTTCTTTGGCCATAAAAGATATCCAACTGCATATTTTCTAAGTGATCCATACAGATCTAATAAACAGTGTTCTTCCAGTAAAAAGGCGGCTCCCACTGTCTCCCTTATCTGCCCTAAAACTTTTGAGCATTCCAATAGTCATTGATTTGACAAATATTTAATGTGTGCCTCTTTTATTTGTACCAGGCTCAAAGCACTGGACACTGAAGATGTGAAGGAAGGATAAACACCGTTCCTGTCCACCCAGAGCTTGCAGCCTCGAGGGGAAGACAAACATGGAAATATGTAAAAAATTCAAAAAGTAAAGGAGACAAAGAATGGGTATATACTTCACCCTCACTTTCACCTCCCCACCCTGCTCCATCTTCAATTGGAAAATTGTACAGCCATTTCCCATTTGAAGGAACTTTATGAGATTTAAACAAGGAGCTCTGGTAGCATAGTAGTTACGAGTCAGCTGCTAACCTCAAGCTCCTTAGCCATCACATTGGTGATGGTGGTAGTGTGCTGTGGAGTCACATTGTTTTTGTTAAGGGGTGAGTTAATTAAATGTCTGATCATTTTGTATGGCCCACAAATGATGTTACAAAGTTTGGCAGAAAAATGGTTGTCAGAGACCCAGGATATGCTCTCCTCTCCACTGGTTCCCTCACATGCAGGTTCCAGAGCACCAAACGGATATGCCACAAAGTCAGCCACAGCAGAAAGAAAACTGACCCAACAATCAGGACACCCGGATCCTAGTCGTAGGTCCACCAACCAATCCCTTGAAGGAAGTCACTTCATCTCTCTGAATCTCTGTTCCCTCATCTATGAATGAATTAGCAGATGCTGCTGTGAGATAATGTGCTAGACTGCAAGGAAGGACGGCAGTTCAAACTCAGCAGCCGCTCCTCAGAAACCCTATACAGGGTCGCTATGAGTCAGAATCGACTCCACAGCACTTAGCAACAACAACAACGTCCTTCTTTATGGAATCCTGGTTGTGTAGGGTGTTACGAGTTGGGCTGCTAACCACAAGGTCAGCAGTTGGAATCTACCAGTCACTCCCTGGGAGAAAAACTAGGTTTTCTGCTCCTGTAAAGATTTACAGCCTCAGAAACCCTGTACTATGAATCAGAAACAACTCCACGGCATACCACCACTAAGGCATTTCTTTATAAAGTACAGTGTCTGGCTCTAAGACAGTTCTCAGCATTTGCTATTCATCATCATCACTATCATTATTATGGCGCTGCAGGATAAGCACTGGATTGCTAACTGCAAAATCAGCAGTTCAAACAGATCAGCTGCTCCTTGGAAACCCTCTACAGAGTTGCTATAAGTCAGAACCAACTTGGTGGCACTTAGCAACAACAACGTCACAATGGCTCCCAATGGTTTCAACTAAGAGAATCTTTATTAGGACCCCTATTAATGCAAAAAAGGTGCTCACATAGCGTACTGGTTACGAATCGGGCTGAAAACTGCAAGGTTAGCAGTTCAAAACTACCAGCTGTTCCGCGGAAAAAAGATGAGGTGTTCTACTCCCGTAAAGATTTACAGCCTCAGAAACCCTGTACAAGGTTGCTATGAGTTGGAACTGACTCCACGGCACACAGCCACCATTAATGCAAAAAAAGAAATAGACTCTGTTTCCCATCCAATAGGTTTATCATTTGTTGTTGTCGTTTTTAAGTGGTATCGAGTCAGTTGTGAATCATAGCACCTGTATAGGGCTTCCAAGGAGCAACTAGTGGGTTTGAACTGCTACCTGGAGGTTAGAAGTCCAGTGCTTATCTTACAGTGCTATACCAGGACTCCATTTAAGATAAAAAAGAATTCAGAAAATATAGAATATAAAAAATAGTATTTCCTATTTTTCAAGTATATGTGAATGTTGCTTTAATTTTATTAATTACAGCAACATTCACATATACTTGAAAAGTAGGAAATATTATTTTTGTAATCATTGACAATGTCTGGTTCTCAGAACCTTTGCAGTGACTCTGAGGGTCTTGGACTGGGACCCATGGCTCTGCACCACCTGCCAGCAAATGAGTCACCACACTACTGCCCTCTCCATCTGCAACCACCTTCTCGGCTCAACTTCTCCTGCCCTCTCTCCACAGCTGCCCTAACAATCACAACCTAAATCACAAAGCAAAAACACATGGATGCCTAAGAGCTTCTGGTACTGAATGTGAACTATTTGCACATGTGTCTTTCTGGTTCTCTCTCATAGAGAACAAACTTTTGGAGGATAAGAGATAATTCCACTTCATGTAGAATGCTTGGCCTAGTCTTAGATAAATTCTTCATAATTCTAATTTAATATGTACAATATTTGAAAAAATGCTAAAATACTAGAGCCCAAACAGCTCTTGAGAGCAATGCTTCTACAGCTTCAATGTGCACGAAGATGCCTGGGGATCTTGTAAACATGCAGATTTCGATCCAGTTGGTTTGGAGAGGAGCCTGAAACTCTCATTTCCAGCAAGCTCAAGAGCGATGCTGATTTGCTTTTCCCACAGAGTGTGGTTCACTCTTGTCATTTTGCTGATGAGAACTTGAGGCTCAGAGAAGCCAAGTGTTTTGCCTGGGATCACACAGTTAGAAGCAGAGCTTGGAGATGAATTCAAATTTGTTAATTCTTCATCCAGAGCTCTTTCTGCTATACTCTGATGCCATGTACCCTCATGAGGAAAAAGAAATATTTTGGGGGAGGAAAAATCTCATTTTTCTTTCCCATCAAATACGACACATACACTCAAGAATAGTTGGTTCCAATTCATACATACATATGTTTATTCCATTGGATGGTTTCAGATAGGTTCTCTCAGTAACACACTTGACTTAGTCTCTTTGCTGTTGTTAAGTGCCATCAAGTTGGTTCCGATTCATAGCAACCCTGTATAGGGTTTCCAAAAAGCAGCTGGTAGGTTTGAACTGCCGACTTTGTGGTTCACAGTCCAGTGCTGATCCTACAGCACCACACCAGGAGACCTAGTCTCACCAAGGTGCCTTTTTAAAAAAAAAAAAAAAAAATCAAACAGTGGCTTATAAGGTGATCTACTGAGTTAATTAAATTCATGGCACAAAGTTAGCTCAAAAAGTCATGGTGAAACAATATATGATAGGATGAATATAAAGCTATTGTTCTCCCATGTAAACTATCACATAATTCACAATAAAACATTAAAAAAAAAAAAAAAGTCATGGTGACTATTTGGGCGGGATTCCAAAGGAGCAAGTTTGATAGATTTTCATGAATGATAAAGCACAACCACAGGGGCTTATTATAAAGACATTTTAAGAAAATGGAAAACAGAAAATAGGCAAGACTTCATCTCTTATACTTCGAATGTGTTACCAGGAGGAACCAGACCCTGGAGGAGGACACTATGTTTGATAAAGTGGAGGGTCAGAGAAAAAGAGGAATACCCCACAACAAGATGGCTTGGCACCGTGGCAGCAGCTGTGGTCTGAAGTATAACAGCAATTGTTTCATTCTGTTATGCATAGGGCCATTATGAGTCAAAACTGACTCAATGGCACCTATCAACAACATATATGAAGGAGCTCTGGTAGTGCCATAGGATAAACATTGAATTGCTAACCACAAGGTTGGCAGTTCAAACCCACTGGAAACCCTGTAAGTCAGAATCAACCAGATGGCAGTGGATATAAGGACTGGGCTGAGAACACAAGGTTGATGGTTCAAGCCCACCAGCCACTCCACAGGAGAAAGATGAGGCTTACTGCTCCCACAAAAATTTTCAGCCTTGAAACCCTACACAGGGTCACTATGAGTCAAATTTGACTCGATGGCACTTAACAACATCAAATCAATATATCCCCATGGGTTCTAATTCATAGTGACCCTGTATAGGTTTCCCAAGAAGGGGTCAGTGGGTTTGAACTGCCTACCTGGTGGTCAGCAGGCCAGTATCCTACAACACCACACCAGGACTAAAGAACAAGCTAAATCCTTACAAACAAAAGGTATTCAAAACAATGTGTGTCCATGGATTCATCTGATGGGAAAAAAGGGAGGCATATTCTGACTATAGGAAAACCTATTTTTTATCCATTCTCATTTCTTTAAAAATCCCCTGCTGATCGGCCACACTTTCCTGTACCTGTGTATCTTTTAAGTTTTCCTGGAGACATTTTTTAAATTAAATATTAATTTATTGAGAGAAAACTCAAACCAAGCTATTATTCTAAGTCAATATTTAGTGAAAAGATAAAGGGTTTTATCCTATTATGTGCAGGTTATTTTATGTTGCTGAATATCCTTCGCACTAGACCATTTAAGGCAGGTGAAGTGTTTGAAGAGTTGCACTTAACAGTTTAAGTGTTAAACAGGATGGCGTCAAAACCTCCCTTTTCTTCCCAGAATACAGAATTGTTCCAAATCAGTGACTCTGTGGCTTTGAACTGTATTTGAATAATCTTGAGAGCTCAAGAAACCACTGCATGAGATTGACTGACTCAAGTTCAAGTGCATCGTAGGTCTACAATGTATCCCCAAGTGTCACATCCTCCACCTACAGTCACAAGTTCGCCAGGTTTTCAACTGGCCTTTTTTTTTTTTTTTTTTTTTTTTAAGGCAGAAAACATACCTTCAAAGAAACATTGGCAGCATTTTGACTCTTCAGCGTTCTTACTCTACTCTTCTAGAACGTTATTCTAATGAACAAATTTAGAGAACTTTGGGTTTGGATCTTGCCACACTAGGAAACCAAAAAGACAAAAAGTTATTTAAAAGCAAAGCTAATTTTTCTCCCGGATTCCTAGTGTGGCACTGGACTGTTAACCACAAGGTCAGCAGTTCAAACCCACCAGCTGCTCCTCAGAAACCCTAGACAGGGTAACTATAAGTCGGAACCAACTTGATAGCACTTAAGAGCAACAACAATCCTTCTCCTTGCATGAGATAGCTCCAGCAAAGCTCCAAAGCCACAGGAACCCCTCTCCCCTCTCCACTGTGCCTCTGATGGCTTCCAACTAGAGGAATGTAATCTATGAGCTCACCCTGCTATCCCAAACTCGAGCTACTTGTTGTTGTTAAGTGCCATTGAGTCTGTTCCGACTCACAGCAACCCTGTAGGAGCAGCTGGTGAGCTTGAACCGCCCACCTTGCAGTTCAAAACAACCTTGTGGTCCAGTGCTTACCCAGCAGCACCACACCACCTTCTAGCATTCACCAAACCTCCTACCCTCCAGTCAGAACCTTCCAGAACTGTCCTGAAAACCGGGCGATGCCCCACTGTGAAGGCTCAGATTTCCCAACCTCAGCTTCCCCTTTCCAGCATGTTCAGGCCCCAGCTCCCCTTCACACAGGCAGTCTCGAATCTGCCAAAGGACAGCCAGGTCTGGGGAACACAAATTACAGTTCACATCTCCTCAGGCACAAAATGAATTGTAATTCCTCCAGTAATGTTCTCCCCATCCCTATTGCCCCTACCCTCAACTCCACTGTTGTTGTTTTTAAGTGCGGTAAAGTCAGTTCCTACCCATAGTGACCCTGTATAGGGTTTCCAAGGAGTGGCTGGTAAGCTTGAACCACCAACCTTGCAGTTCAAACTGACTTTGCAATCCAGCACATTAACCTACAGCATCACACCAGGATACCTTCAACTCCACTAGTCTGTTGTCATTGTTGTTAAGTGCTATTGAGTCAGTTCCAACCCATAGGGACCCTTTATAGGATTTCTGAGAAGCGGCTGGTGAGTTTGAACCACCGACCTTGGAGTTCAGACTTTAAGGTCGAGTGCTTATCCTATGGCACCAAACCAGGGCTCCATAGTCTGGGAGCCCCTAATAACAGGAATAATGTCTGGTCTCTATGTGTTCCTAGCACCTGACACAGTTCCTGGGAAATCATCAGGATTTACAAAATCTGTTGTTGTCCTGTGCCCTCAGTGGGTTTTCATAGCGAGCTTCTGCACAACAGAAGGAAACAAAATCTAGCTGATCTTATTATGCAAATCTGATCCTGTTGCTTCTCTTTTTCCCTTTTAGCTAGCTCTCTGCTTTCTACAGGAAGAGAGTCAAACCGCCTCATTGTATAGATGAGGAAATTAAATAAGGCCCACAAGTGATGTCACTCAGGATGATCCAGTTAGTAGCCTAGCAGGTAGGAAACTCTTCTGCCCCTGAACCCCAGTTCCTCCTGAATGCCTATCTGGGGGAGGGGTAGTGTTGTGTAGGGGAAGAGTGCCAACAGGGAACCATGGGCCACCAGAGAGAGAGAGACAAGTGGGTTTATTCATGACCTGACCCATTCTACTCCACACTCCAGCATTGAGGGACTCTAGGTAGTTAATTCAGGTCAGAGTTGGCAACAGCTTCCTCACCTGTAAAATGACAAACTTAGCTCGTTTTTATTGATGGTTTATTATATACACTCAGTTTATGGACACTGCTCATGAGCATGGTCTTATTCCATCCTCACTAAAAACTTCCAAGGTTGCTACCTGGTGGCCAGCCATCAAGTTGATTCTAACTTATGGAGACCCCGTACATGTCAGAATAGAACCATGCTCCATCAGATTTTCAATGGCTAATTTTCCAGAAGTAGATCACCAGGCCTTTCTTCCTAGGCTCCATGTTGTTGTTAGTGCCATCGAGTCAGTTCTGACTCACAGCAACCCCATGTGTAGGGTTTCTGAGGCACAGCACAGATGGTGGGTTTGAACCACCAACCTTTTAGTTAGCAGTCCAGTACTTATCCTACAGTGCCATACCACGCAACTCTGGGAGGACTCAAACCTCCAACTTTTCCATTACCAGCTACACGTGTTAACTATTTGCACCAGCCAGGACTCCAGATACAGTTGTTGTTAGACATTATCAAGTCATAGCTACCCAATGAGACTGATACAAAGAGTTTTCTAGGTTTTCTAGGCCTTAATAGTTATAGGCTTTAGCATCTAACACAACCTGTGTTGGAAAATGCTAGAATGCTCCCTGGAAGCCAGGATGGCCAGACTTCAGACATATTGTCAAGAGGGATTAGGCCCTAGAGAAGGATATCACATTTGGTAAAATGGAGTGTCAGAGAAAAAGAAGAACCCCAGCAAGATAGATTGGCACACTGGCAACAATCATGGGCTCAAACGTAGCAATGATTGTGAAGGTGGTACAGGACATTCACTCTGTTGTGCTATGGGTTGCTGCCAACTAACAACACCTAACAACAACTATCTTTATGGGGAGCCCTGGTGTGGCACTGTGGATAATGCACTGGACCGCAAGGTTGGTTTGAACCTCAAGGCTGGCAGTTTAAATTCACATGCCGCTCCTTGGAAACCCTACACAAGATCTCTACGAGTTGGAACTGACTTGATAATAGCCACACCTCGGAAACCCTATACAGGGTCAGTATGAATCAGAACCGACTTGACAGCACTTAACAACAACCAACAGTCTTTTGGGGAGCAGATCCCCAGATTTTTCTCCTATGGCTCCACTGGGTGGGTTCGAACTGCCCATCTTTCCATTAGTAGCTAAGCACTTCATTGCTGTGCTCCTTCCAGATATGATTGTTGTTGTTATTAGGTGCCATCCAGTAAATTTCGCTTCACAGCAACCCTGTAAAGGAGCTCCAGGTAGGTTTGAACCACTGGCACTGTGGTCAGTAATCCAGTGCTTTTCTTACAGCACCACACCATGATTATTGTTATTGTTGTTGTTAAGTACCACTGAGTTGGTCCCAACTCAGAGCGACCCTGTATAGGGAAGGCTTCAAAGGAGCAGCTGGTGGGTTAGAACCACTGACCTTGTCCCTCAAACTGACCTTGCAGTCCAGTGCATTATCCTGCTGCGCCTCACCAGGACCACCATTGTTTTTACAGACAGGTCACTGAGATTTAGGGATTTGTGCAAGGTCGCCATTGAGTGGGTCTGTTGATTCCAGGGCAAGTTTTTTGTTTTTGTTTTTTTTAATTATCTATGGTTTGAATTTGTGAAATTATACACAGCAAAACATACCCCACTCAACAATTTCTAAATGTAAAATTCAGTGACATTGGTCACGTTCTTCACAGTCTCTCAACATTCTCACTATCTCATCCCAAATTATTCCACCACCATAAGCTTAGACTCACTGCCTTCAAAGTTCTCAGCTCTGTTTTAGAGTTGCTGTTGTCAATTTGATCTCATACATGTAATTCTTTAGAAGCGCACAGCATTCAAAGCAAACATTTTATACTATTGGAAAAAGGGGCTGTTTGGTTGAAGATTAATTCAGGGGGATACTTTCATTTCAAAGTTTAAAATCTCAGCGCAATAGATTCAAGGGGTTCTCCAGTCTCAATGAATCTAGTAAGTCTGGATTCCATAGGAATTTGAATTCTGTTTCCTAAGTGAAGCAGCCCTTCTCTGGCAGCAATGTCACCTTAGCACTTCCTGTTTCCCAGCCACCCGCCCCACCACCCACTTACCTAATTGTATTAGCAGCAACTCTGCCTAATCCGAGGTGCACACAACAGAGACAGGAGTCTTTCCCTGGGGCTCTGCTCCTCCTGAGATTAACCACAGTCCCCAGCAGGCTGGTATCCCAAGCCTCCAGGGAGGAGGCAGCAGAGCCAAAATGGAGCTTACCTCAGGAAGCCGCTGTTGTGCTGGGAAAAACAAAAGGCAGACTCAACGGCTCGGGTCTGGGTCTGATCACAGGCACTTGGTGTGGTGCCAGCTGGATAGGTGAAGGCCTGCTAGTCATCATCAGCAAGTGGCCACTGATGCAACCATCTCCCCTGTGCATTTTGTGGGTGAGCCAGAGAGGGGATCAGCAAACACTCAAATTAAAAATTATATCCTGAGCATCTACTAAAGGCACTACCAAGACAAAGCACTGAGACCTCTGCCTTGTTCCTCACTGTATTCCCAGCATTTGGCATTGCACCTTCAACATAGTTGTTGTTCTAAGTGCAGTCGAGTCGATTTGACCCATAGCGACCCTATGGGTTTCTAAGGAGCAGCTGGTAAGCTTGAACTGCCGCCCTTACAGTTCAAACTTACCTTACAGTCTAGTGCATTAACCCACATCAGGACTACTTGACGTTGTTGTTAAGTGCCGTTGAGTCGGTTCCAATCCATAGCGACCCTGTATAGGGTTTCCAAGGAGCGACTGGAGAGTTTGAACCTCTGATCTTGCAGTCTGGCTCATTAACCCACAGCACCACACCAGGATTCCACTTCACATAGCAGGTGCTTAATGAATACAGGGTGACAAAACCAATGTACATACTGATTTATCACCATGGTGACAGATGCAAAGTAGGTCTCATCAGGTTTGAGAGTAGGTGTCTCCATTACTCTTGTCCCAATCCACCAATTATTCCTAGAGATACTGTTGTTAATATACCCTCAGTGATATTAGTAGAAAATTAGTTTTCAGGGAAAGAAGGATCAAGGAAGTTACATAAATTGTAAACTTCCAGCTCTCATATGCTTTGTTTGCAAGAGGCTAGGAGTGAGGATTAAAGGAAGGAGAAGGAAGAAAGACAAGGAGAAGAAACCTTTTTATGGTGCTATGTAGTTCTCAAGGAGTCCTGGTGTGGCACTGTAGGATAGCACTGAACTGCTAACTGCAATGTCGGTGGTTCAAACTCAACAGCCACTCCTTGAAAACCCTATACAGGATTCCTATGAGTCAAAACCAACTTGATGGCACTAAACAACAATATAGTTTGCATAGAAGCTCTGGTGGTATTGTGGGTTATGTGTTGGACTGTTAATTGTCAGCCAAGGTCAGCAGTTCAAATCCACCAGCCACTCTGTGGGAGAAAGATGAGGTTTTCTGCTCCTGCAAAGCTTTATAACCTCGGAAACCCTATACAGAGTCTTTATGAGTTAGGACTGACTCAACAGCACACAATCACCACCACCATATAGTTTGCAATATCTTTTCACCTGCATTTCTCATTTAACATATATATAAAATGATCCTCTGGGTTTTTATTAAACCATTTTACAAATGAGGAAAACGAGGCTCAAATAAGAACCTTGCCCAAAATTACACAACAAATGAGTGGCAGTCCAAGCCCAAATCCGGATTTGCTGTTTCTCTAAAACATGCTCTCCTTTCACTGTGCAAATCTACCTCATTTACATCCTCATGTAAAGGAAACAGCATCCACTTTCCCAGTCATTTGGATGTGTTATTTGTTGGGGAGTGGGGGAGGGGCTGGCTTCAACATCCTCATCTGTGAAATGGATATAATAATAAAAGGAACTACCTAATCTGATTGTTAAAGGAGCTCTGGTAGCGTAGTGGTTACGACTCGGGCTGTGAACCGCAAGGTCAGCAGTTCGAAACTACCAGCTGCTCCGCGGGAGAAAGATGAGGCTTTCTACTCCCGTAAAGATTTACACCCTCGGAAACCCTGTACAGGGTCGCTATGAGTCGGTTCCGACTCCACGGCACATAACAACAACAACAATCTGATTGTTATGAGGGTAAAGTGTGGCACACAGTAAGGACTCTATCAATGTCACTAGGGGTGGGAGTATTATTCGCTGAGAACACACTCCCACCTCTAGGCCTTTGCAATGGCTGCTACCCCTACTGGAAGGTGCTTCCCCATAGAAAGCCACAGGGTTCAAAGCCTTACTTCATGCTCATTCTCTGAACAAGAACTACTTTATCCTAGAGGCCTTTCAGACCACCCTGTTGTACAATAGCACCCTACCTCCCACCACCATCCCTCATTCTTGCTTTACCCTACCTTTTTATCTTAGCCCTTATTATCACCTGATACAGCACATATTTCTTTATTTTGCTTATCTTCTGACTAGTACATGAGGAGTCTTTTGTTTTGTTCTTGACTTTACCTCCAGCCAATTGTTTACCTGAAACAATCCCTACCACATAAATATTTGTTGATTGAATAATGGAATTCTCACAGATCCAACCCCCAAGAAGTGAAGACAGACTCTTGCTTACTTACTCACCCTTCGATTTGTAACATTTACAAAGTGCTTTAACAAAATCCTTCATTTTCTTTAATCTTCCACTATCTTGAGGAGCATCCACCCACTGCAGAGAAGAAAAAACTGAGACCCCAGGTGCTAGAGTTCTCTTCACACCTTAGCAGAACAGCTGGAGAAGACCGGAGAAGGGCTGGATTAAAGTGAGAGGTCAGGGATAGAGGGAACTAGGAAGTTATGTCTCTCACTCAGTAGAGAACCAAACATTACAGACAACAGTGTCTTGTGAACTATTATGAACCTATCTAAATGAATCTATACATTATTATCAGTATTCGTTTACAATGAACTATGAGTTGTAAACGTTTTGTGCCTTACAGACATACTTCCTCCAGTGAAGTCGCTCCTAAAACACTTTTTCGGGCTCCCTCTTCTCCTCTCAATGACCCAGGCCATTGTGTTTTCAATAGCCTCATATGGATGCGAAAGCTGGACAGTGAATAAGGAGGATCATAGAAGAATTGATGCCTTTGAGTTGTGGTGTTGGAGGAGAGTACTGAAAGTGCCATGGACTGCCAAAAGAACCAATAAATCTGTTTTGGAGGAAGTGCAGCCAGAGTGCTCCTTGGAGGCCAGGATGGCTAAACTTCGTCTCTCCTACTTTGGACATATTGTCCGGAGGAAACAATCGCTGGAGAAGGATGTCATGCTGGGTAGGGTGGAGGGTCAGAGAAAAAGAGGAAGACCCCCAACGAGATGGATCAGACAGGTGGCATCATTGATGCACTCAAGTGTGGCAGCGGTAGTGAGGTTGGCCCAGGATCGGACATTGTTTCGTTCTGCTGTGCATGGGGTCGCTATGAGTTGGTTCCGACTTGATGGCACCTGACAACAACAACAACTTCTCCTCTCCAATCCTGAACCTCCTTCATAGGTCCCAGGACATGGACCTACTACCCTTAAAAAACAAACACGCACACACACAACACTATGTTGTTTTTAAGGGTGTGTGTGTTTTTAAGAGTAGTGGGTCCATGAATGCTGATTCATAGCAACCCTACGTAGGGTTTCTAAGACTAAATCTTTCAGAAGCAGGTAACCTCAGCCTTCTCCCACAGAATGGCTGCTCGTTTTGAACCACTAACCTTACAGTTAGCATCCCAATGTCTAACCCATAGCACCACGCAGCCTCTGCAGTGATCTTTCTAACCCACTACTGCTGAGTCAAATCCAACTCTTAGCAGCCTATCTATGTCAAGAAATTTGAAAGAAAAGCTACCTGGCCAACTGTTTGGAAGAGATTCTTATTTGTGTCCATTTCAAAGAAAGGTAATGCACCAAGCTGCAAAAATCACTGAATAATATCATAACTATCACACGCCAGAAATTCAAGCCAGATTCAGAAAAGGTCATGGGATGTAGGATAGCGCTGCTGATATCAGATAGATCTCGGCTGAAAGCAGAGAAAACCAGAAAGATGTTTACTTGTGCTTTAGTGACTAGGCAAAGGCATTTGAGTGTATAGATCATAGTAAACTATGGATAACACTGGGAAGAATGTGTATTCCAGAACACTTAATTCTGCTTATGAAGAACCTGTACAAAGACCAAGAAGCAGTCTATAGAACAAAACAAGTTAATACGGAATGGTTTAAAATTGAGTGTGTCCCAGGGTTGTATTCTTTCACCATACTTATTCAACCTGAATGCTGAGCAAATAATCCAAGAAACTGGATGATATGAAGAACGTGGCATCAAGATTAGAGGAAGACACACTAACAGCCTGCGATATGCAGATAATACAACCTTGCTTGCTGGAAGCAAAGAGAACTTCTTAAAATACTTAACTGATGAAGATCAAATACCACAGCCTTCAGTATGCATTATACTTCATTAAATTATGCATTAAAGAAAACAAAAACCCTCACAAATAGGCCAATAAATAATGTCATGATAAATATAAAGAGTTTAGTTGTCAAAGACTTCATTTTACTTGGATCCATAGTAAACATTCATGGAAGCAGCAGCCAAGATACCCAATGATTATGCAACTCTCATACAAAAGACCTCATACAAAAGTGTTTATGAGTAAAGATGTCAGTTGAGAACTAAGGTGTGCCTGACCCAAGTCATGATATTTTCAATCACCTCATATGCATATGAAAGTTAGACAATAATAAGGAAGACCAAAAAAGAACCGATACATTTGAATTATGGTGTTGGAAAAGAATATTGAAAGTACCATGAACAGCCAGAAGAACAAATAAATCTGTGTTGGAAAAAACACAGTCAGAATGCTCCTTAGAAACCAGCATGGTGAGACTTTGTCTCTTGTTCTTCAAATAAGTTGTCAGGAGGGATCAGTCCCTGGAAAAGGACATCATACTTGATAAAGAGTTGTTGTTGTTAAGCACCGTGGAGTCGGTTCCGACTCATAGCGACCCTGTACAGGGTTTCTGAGGCTGCAAATCCTTACGAGAGCAGAAAGCCTCATCTACTCCCATGGAACAGCTGGTAGTTTCAAACTGCTGACCTTGAGGTTAGCAGGCTGATTCATAACCACTACGCTACCAGAGCTCCTTTGATAAAGAGTTGTTGTTAAGTGCCTTGAGTTGGTTCCAATCCATACAAACCCTGTATAGGGTTTCCGAGGAGCGACTGGTGAGCTTGAACCACCACCCTTGCAGTTCAAACAGCTTTGCAGTTTGGTGCATTAACCCACAGCACCACACCAGGATAAAGAGTAGGGGCAATGAAAAAGAGAAAAACTCCCAACAAAATGGATTAACACAGTGGCAGTAACAATGGGCTTAAACAAAACAACAGTTGTGAGGAGGCACAGGACTAGATGATGTTTCATTCTGTTGTGCATACTGTTGCTATGAGTTGGAACTGACTCCAATGGCACCTAACAAGAACACCATCTTTATAAAAACAGACTGCTGCATCATTCACCCTCAGAGTGACTGGTAGGTTCCAACCGCCAATTTGTTGTTGTTACTGTTAAGTGCCATCAAGTTGGTTCCAACTCACAGCAACCCTGTATAGGATTTTCTAGGCTTTAAAAAAAAAATCTTTGTGGGAGCAAAGTCTCATCTTTCTTCTGCAGAGTGACTCGTAGGTTCAAACTGTAGACCTCATGCCTTAAAGTCCTGTGCTTTGATTCCTTAAAAGGCTAGCCTTTGAACTTTCTACAACAATGTCTATAACTCTGGCCTCCAGCCTAGTTACTAGTGCCTACCACCCTGAACAGGGTCGCTATGGGTCGGAACCCACTCGACAGCACTTAACAACAACAACAACCCTGAATGGAGTTCTGGTGTGGCGCTGTGGGTTAATGCGCCAGATTGCAAAGCCATTTGAACTGCAAGCTCACCAGCTGCTCCTTGGAAACCATTCACAGGGTCGCTATGGGTCGGAATGGACTCAATGACACTTGACAACAACCACCACCCTGAATAACAACAGCAGGGCAAGAAATAACTCAGCCCAGGGCTCTCCCAACCTCTACTACCTCTGCCCCAAGAAACCCTACCAAAGCTTTGTTAGGCTCCCTGTCCTCTTTCCTGCAGGAATAAAAGGTGCCCCAGCCTGAAGCAGGTGACTCTGGAGGGCAGGGAGAGAGTGGGGGTGGTCAAAAGAAGAGGTGCTATCAGAAACCCACGACACACAGGGCTTTCTGGACACATTTGCTTCTACATTGGCTGCAAGTTCAAAATTCAAGAGAGTTTCCCCCCTCCACTTATTAAGAGAAAAAGAGAGTAAAAATTCCCTGGGATATTTCCCTACTAAGGAGACCTCCTTCAAAATTCCAGAGAGAAATTTCCAGAAAGAAAGGGTAGGAGCAAGGAGGAGAAGGGGAGAGGGCCAAGAAGGATGCTTGGGGCAGGAAGGACTCACTCCCCACCACTATTCTCAGCTGAGTCCCCTCACTACTCAAACCTGCCTGCCTACTCAGGCCCAGGTCCCTCTCCCCAGTGGCAGAGTGCTAGAATTTTCTATACCTTCTCTCAAACATAATACACCTGAAAAAATAGACAGAGTTAGATTGTAAGAGGTAGAGATTTCAATTCATTGCCAATTAAGGGCAGAGTGACCTTAATTTATAGGCAGCAAAATTCAGAGTTATCACAGACTTTCTATCTTGGAAAAATAGCCCAGCTCTCGATCCGCCCACAACTCCCCTGCAAACAGAGCCCACAGCAGGTTTAATTTAGTTCAAACTATGTTTTTACAGGGTTGGACTCCTCAACACTGGGGAGAGATAGCCTTGAGATTTTCAGTTGTTCAAAGATGCATTTTAAAATTACTCACTATAGATAACAAGGTAAACTGGAGTTCTCCCAGTGTCTTGCAAGTAAGAACAAAGCACAGTCAAATAAGTCAGTGTTGCTGTGGGTACAATCAATTTTGACTCATAGCAACCTCATATAAACCAGTAGAAGAGTTCCAAAGGGTTTTGTAACTGTAATTCTAAAATTGCTCTGAAAAAAGAAAGTCTGTTGTGTGGCACTATAGGATAAGCACTGCCCACAAGGTCAGTTTGAACCACAAGGTCGGCAGTTCAAACGCACCAACCAGTCTTTGGAAACCCTACACAGGGTCGCTATGAGTCAGAACTAACTCAGTGGCACTTAGAAACAAGTCAATTTTAAAAAATAAAAACCTTAGTTCCTGGGATAAGTAGAAGTGAGGATGAGAATACTGGCTTGGATGTCATGTAAGTGCAGGGTACAGAAGGACAGAAGGCAGGGCAGGATGGAAACCCGAATGTGGAAGCTGGAGAACCAGTAAGATTTCAACTAGGAGAGAAGAAGGAGGAAGAGAAGTAAGAGCCTAAGGCAGAAGAGCTGAGGAGGCAGCAGGGTGCTAGATAAAGAGAGACAGGAAAGGAGGCAGTGAGATAAGGGAAGGGTATTGTACAGAGGCCAGGACATCAAAGTTTGATTCAATGCATCCTTGTGTAATCTCATGCCCTTTGGGATCTATCAATCTTGCTTTCCTAAGAAAACAGTATGCTCCCTGCGGGAGAGGATATATTTCTCCAGCATCCACTGTAGGTGCTAATGACATAAATATTGAACCAAATGGAATCACCAGTGGCTTGTTGGTAGTCTACACAGCACACATCATTCAGCTGGAGTGGTGTGTCTCGGTTCCCTTCTTTTCTCTAGGTCAACATTTGTTTTGCAGGCTGACAATCCAAGCACTCCACTGATAGCAGCCTGGGATTAAAGCTAATTATACCAACAACCTGACTGGGCTAAAATGCTTTCTAAACCTGAGCTCAGAGGCAAAGATGTGGGAGGATTATTATCAAACGTTTTGACCATTTCATCTTTAGAGTGTTAAACTCGACACAACCACAAAGTCTAACAATTGCACCTTAAAAAAAAAAAAAAAGAAGTTGCAGATTTGTGGGGAGGTGGGATGCTTGATTCCCAACATCCTGTGTTTTCTTCCTGGGAAAAGAAGTCAGTTACTGTTGTCCTAGATTCTCTCTGCGCATTTACGCACTCCTCCTTGGCAGGGGCTAGGGACAAATGACATATTGATAAAATCACACAGATCAAACTGGGCATCCTCAGGGGTTAGAAAACCAAACCAATTGCCATCAAGGTGATTCTGGCTCATGTTTTTCAGAGTACAATTATGCCCCATCCATGGCTGACTTTTTGAAAGTAGATCAGCAGGCCTTCCTTCCGAGGCATCTGTGGATGAGTTTGAATCATCAACCTTTCAGTTATCTGCCAAGCAGGTTAAGAGAGGGAAGCTACTTGTCAGATACCATGTAGAACACCCCAACCAAAAGCAGGTTCTGACCCTCGGAAAATTACCTGGCCACAGGCAATACACTTGATTCCCTGGCTTAACTGTGAACGATCGATCCCACAAGTGGTATGAACAACACAGAGAAAGCGGGTACCTCACCAGGAGATTAAAGACATTATGAAAAGTCATTGCCATTTGTTATCAGTAGTCTCCATAGCTAATCTCAGTCAAGATCTTAGGTCTGAAAGATCCTTTACAACACAGGACAGTTCTCTAAAGGGAGAAATAGACAAACAGTCCTGGGGTGACACTGTACGATCAGCAATGGAACTACTAACCACAATGTCGGTGATTCAGACCCACCAGTTGCTCCTTGGAAACCCTCTACGGGGTCGCTTGGAGTCAGAAACATCTAGTAAGCACTGTGTTTTTAAAGCACACCTCTCAGAACCTACATGAAGGGCTAATATATTCTATCAATGCACTGAAAGCTCAGGTGGGAAAAAGAAAGACAGCAAATATTCTTCATGGGATGTGAAAACTATTAAATATCAACATTGGAGTGAGACCCAGGAGGTGAGGGTGTGATCTTTCATATGGAGCTATTATAGAGTAAGTTGCTCTGAAGTATGCCTAAACCCATCAGGGAAAAGGGTCAACTTCCCATGAAGAACAAACGTGAGCTTTTCAGGAAGATTTAGGACTTTTGGTGTTAAGAGTCTATTTTTACCTTATAACATTTAAATTTCACAGAGCATATGAAAGTCCCTGTTCTTAAGTATTAATGGAATTATAATCTAAAAGTCTTCGATGCTAAAAAGCTGAATATCATTTTTTAAAAAGTTATAAAAGAAAGCCTAACTGATTCCACAGCACATAACAACAACAACAATACAACAGAGTCCCAGTGTGACATTGTATGATAAGTACTAGATTGCTAACTACAAGGTTGGAGGTTGAAAACCACAAGCTGCTTCTCAGAAGCACTATACCAGATTGCTATGGGTCAGAACCAACTTGACAGTACTTAACAACATGAACAAACTAATGATGAAGCTCTGGTGATACAACATTAATAGAAAGGCTGGTGGTTCAAACCCACCCCAACAGCACTGTGGGAGAAAGATCTGTCTACCTGCATCTATAACAATTGTTATTGCTGTTAAGTATCATCAAGTTGGTTCTGACTCATAGCGACCCTGTATAGGTTATCCAAGGAACAACTGGTAGATTTGAACCACCAACCTTGCCATTCAAACAGACCTTGTGGGCCGGTACTTGTCCTATAGCACCACACAGAGTCCCTATAAAGATTACAGCCTAGGAGATCCTATAGAGGCAGTTCTACTCTGCAACATTTGGAGTCACTATGAGTTGCAATTGACTCGAAGACAACTAATAACAACAGCATAAAAAAGTTTAGAAATGTTGCCCCGGATCACACCTTGTGAAAATTGCAAAAGAGGAAGCCGTGCCCTTACTGCCGTTCTCCTTTCAATTCATCAAGATACTCTTCTTCTTGTTGTCCAGAGCAGTAACCCACAGCACCACACTAGGATTCCATCATTAAGATGCTTTACTGTTAGGTGCCATCAAGTCGGTACCGACTCATAGCAACCCTATGCACAACAGGAACAGAACGAAACACTCCCCGATCCTGGGCCAACCTCACAATTGTTGTCATGCTTGAGCCCACTGATGCTGCCACTTGGCCGATTCATCTTGCTGGGGTCTTCCTCTCCTTCTCTGACCCTCCACCTTATCAAACATGATATCCTTCTCAAGCATCCGGTCCCTCCTGACAAATGTCCTAAGTTTGGGAGACGAAGTTTGGTCATCCTGGCCTCCAAGGAGCACTCTGGTTGCACTTCTTCCATTAGTACACACTGAGAACTGACTGAGGCCCAAGCACTTTCCATGGCCCTCTCCCCCCTGTTAAGACTGTTGTTGTATACTATTGAGTGGATGCAGCATCAGAGGGTTTCCTAGGCTGTAAATTTTATAGGGGCAGATCACTAGGGTTTTTTTCTCCCAAGATGCTTCTGGGTAGCTTCTAACAGCCAACCTTTCCATTAGTTGCTGAGCACCATTGGACCACCAGGGCTCCTTCCTCTCAAAATAGGGTCCACGATACTTCCCATTGTACAGGTGAGGAAATACTTCCCATTGTACAGGTGAGGAAAGCAAGTCCTAGGAGGCTAATTTGCTGAGTGACCTAGCAGGCTCAGACTCACACCAAGATATCCAATGTCCTTTTTTCCCTGCTAAAATCCAAAACAATTTAGTAACTTCATTGTATTTAAATTCAAGGAAGCTTCAAAAAGTTCAAGGGAAAATAGAATGAAAAGATACTGGAATTTTCTCACAAACCCTTTGAAGGCCCTTATAATTTTCTTTAGGTTATGGGAATCCCAGCTCCGAGTCCCCCCCCCTCCCCCCCCCATAAATGCCTCACAACTATTTCTAAAAACCACAGCTGATTTGAAGAATTTGTGGGAAGAAAACAAGTGAGAATCAGGCAGTCACTTGTAAGTGAAAATGTAGTAAAATAGACATACATCAGCATTTCAGTCACAAATTCCAAACACAGTCATCATTTCCAGCAAAAAGCAATGGTTCTCGTGTCAAAGAAGCTGGCTTTCAGACAGGCTCCACCCAATACAGAGAATCCGTGGGTGAGCTACCAACCTCACTTGCCAAATTTAGAGAGAAATCCCACTTAAGAGAGAGCAAGATCTCATTTAAGAGAGAGAGAGAGATCCCACTTAATTGGATTATGTGGATTATTCAGAGAATAATATACATGAAATAATTTTACAAGCTGCAAAATCCTGCACAAATAGAAGAGTTCATTGTAATTATTTTGACTCAGCTATTTGGCTGATATCTTACAGGGGATTTTAATCATCAGAGTTTGGGGGGATGGGAAGATGAGATGCAAAATGGCTTTCTTTTTAAGGACCAACCCCTGGTGTCAGGATAACCAACCAACCAACCAACCAGTTGGCATTCAGTGGAGTCCAACTCATATGAGTTCCATATATATCACAGTAGAACTGTGCTCCATAGAGATTTTTATTGTTGTTGTTATGGGTTGTCAAATTTGTTCTGACTCCTTTCAACCCCATGCACAACAGGAGGAAACCCTGCCTGGTCCTCCACCAGCCTCACAATCGTTGCTATGCTTGAGCCCATTGCTACTGCCACTGGGTCAATCCACCTCATTGGGGGGTCTTCCTCTTTTTCATTGACCCTCCACTTTACGAAGCATGATGTCCTTCTCCAGGGACTGGTCCCTCCTGATAACATGTCTTAAGTATGAGAGATGATGTCAGGCCATCCTGGCTTCTAAAGAGCATTCTGGCTGTACATATTCCAACACAAATTTGCTTGTTTTTTTTCTGGCAGCCCATGATACTTTTAGTAGAGTTTTTGATGACTGATTTTTTTCGGAAAAAGACCACCAGATCTTTCTTCCCATACACCTCTGGTTGAGAACCACTAGTCTTTTTTGATTAGCAGCCAAGCAAGTTAAATGTTGGCATCACCCAGAGCCTCAGGATACTTACTACTTTATAATCATAAAAATTCTTTCTTTGTACTTACGCTGATCAACCACAAAACCAAACCTATTGCCATCAAGTGAATTCCAACTCACAGCAACCCCACGGGGCAGTGTAGAACTGCCCCAGATGGTTTCCAAGGCTATATTCTTTATAGACACAAACTTTTCTCCACAGAGCAGATGGTAGGTTCAAACGGCCCACCTTTTGGTTAGCATGCAAGTGCTTTACCATTGCACTACCAGGACTCCTTGAACTTGAGAATTTTGTTGTTGTAAAGTACCGTAAAGTAAGTTCTGGCTCATAGCAACCTTGTACAGGGTTTCCAAGGAGCAGTTGGTAGATTTGAACGGCTGATCTTGTGGTTCACTGTCCAGTGATGATCCTACATACAGCCTGAGAATACCTGAGTTCAAACCTTGACTCTTTCACCTATCTGTGTAGCCTTGAGCAAGTAACTTATTTTCTCTGCACCTCAGTTTTCTTGATATTTGGAAATTGAATAATAATATTGTTCAGCTCATGGGGCTGCTCTGAAAACTGTTCTTGTGTGCTTTTGAGTCTATTTCAGCTCATAGTGTCACTATAGGATAGAGTAGAACTGTCCCATAGGGTTTCCAAGGCTGACTTGGTGTGGCACTGTAGGTTAATGTGCTAGACTGCAAAGTCAGTTTGATCTACAAGGTCAGCAATTCGAGCTCACCAGTTGCTCCTCAGAAACCCTATACAGGGTCGCTATGGGTCAGAACCAACTCAATGGCACTTAACAACAACAATTTTTACAGGAGCAAATCTCCCGCTCTTCTCTGCGGTGGAGTAGCTATAGGTTCAAACTTCTGACATCTTGGATAGAAACCAAGCGTTTAGTCAATACCTAAGGAATTTGGAATGGTATTTGGCACATAGTATGTTCAATTAAGTGTTCATTATGTACTATTAGGATTTCATTAAGCTGGCAAAAAGTAGACAGGCATTTAGTTGCCTTAACTACAAAACTAGGAATTCAAACAATTAATATGCTCCACAAGGAGCTCTGGTAGCGTAGTAGTTATGAATCATGCTGCGAACATTAAGGTGAGCAGTTTGAAACTACCAGCTGTTCCATGGGAGAAAGAGGAGACTTTCTGCTCCTGTAAAGACTTACAGCCTCAGAAACCCTGTACAGGGTCACTATGAGTCGGAACCGACTCCACAGCACATCACCACCACCACCACTGTTAACCAAAAAGTTAAAGACTTCAGTCCACCCAAAGGTGCTGGGGAAGAAAGTCAGTTAACTCTACATACAAAAAGTCAGTCATTGAAAATCTTATGGAGCACAGTTCACCACTAACACACTTGGGGCCACTATGAGTCACAGTAGACTCTACAGCCACTGATTTTTTTAGGGGGTTTGTTTTGGGGGGTTTTTTGTTTGTTTGTTTTTACTACAATACAAAGCACCTGCAGCAGCAGGAGAAAGCCCCAACAATATACCTTTGACGAGGATTCCTGAAAGGTACAGCAATTTTGACTCTCTGGAACACTCTTTGGAGAGAAAAGTAAGTCTAGCTCCCAGTAAAACTCTACAGCCACTTTCCCCAAACTCTTCACATTCCAACAAATGCAGCAGGCACTCAAAGTCCTCAATATTCTACTCCTCAATTCTCCCCTACCAGCTTCACCCTAGAAGGCCCAGTGTAAGAACCAGGACGGTCAGCCTCTGAGACCAGATTGGCTTCAGTCGTCTGCAAAATTCTGACCCTTTTCCAGAGATTTCCCCCAATGAAATGTTCAGCTCCTCTCCTCCACTACCTATGTGATTCTTTCCCAGCCTCCAAGACTCCCATCATGTCCCCAGAAGACCTCTGACTTCTTGGGATTCTGCATCTATAATTGCCAACTCTACTTACCAGTTGAATTATTATTTCACAACTGCGTATTTTATTGCCCCTAAAAGGGAAACACACCAAAAGTAGAGGCCAGACATCATTTTTCCAGATTCCCTACAGTGCTTAATGCTAGAGACACCTGATGTGTGCCGTAAAAAATTCCAGGAAGAGGGTTTAATTCGCTGGTGTGAATTCCAGAGTCCCTGTGAAGTGAAGAGCCACAAACCAGGTCTGAGATTTTACTCCAGGACTCTATAACTTCCCAGGCAATTGCAGAGACTGCTATCTGATCACAAGGGAGCCCTAGCAGCGTAGGGGATTACGAGTTGGCCTGCTTACTGTGAGTTTAGCAGTTCAAATCTTAAAGCCATTCTGCAGGAGACAGATGAGGCTTTCTGCTCCCATAAAGATTTACAGCCTCAGAAGCCAGATACAGGTAGCTGTGAGTCAGAACCGACTCCACAGCACACAGCTACTATGACTGCTATCTAATCACAACACTGCTTCCTAGAGACCCTGAAAGAAACCTCAGAATCCATTTCAATATGACATTCCAGGGACCCAAAACCAATAGACTGGAAAGTGAATCTTGTGGCCATCTTGCCTTTCTAGGTAGTAACTGAGTTTCCTAGAACAAGGATTTAACCACTATTGTCACAGAATCACACTCCATTGTACAAAGTTGCTGACTTCCCTTTCTTCATCAGATCTGTGACTTTCAAACTTTTGTTCATGATATCCAATAATAAACCATTATGATGTATATATAAAGAGCTCTGGTAGCATAGTGGTTACAAATCAGGCTGCTAACCTCAGAGTCATCAGTTCGAAACTACCAGCTGTTCCGTGGGAGAAAGATGAGACTTTCTGCTCCTGTAAAGATTTACAGCCTCGGAAACCTTGTACAGGGTCGCTATGAGTTGGAACCAACTCCATAACAACAACAATGATGTATACATAATTGAAGCTAATGCTCCCCCAAACAATACCCACATGTGTAACATGTAATATGTGCTGATATTTTCTATTTTATTCTATTTTAAGTGCTTGTCCTGACCCATTAAATTGATTTCACAGTCCATTATGGTTGACAACCTTATATTCGTTAAGATAACCAGCAGCTATTAACTGAGAAAACCCAAGATTTGAGTACCTAAGACAACAGGAGTTTACGTCCCGCTCACACAAAATCTAAACAAGTGTGGACTAGCATGTAGCTCTCCGCCATGTAGGACATAAGGGAGGATCCCAGGCTCCTTATACCTTGTACAATCTTCAACTCATGATTTAAGTCTGCCATGTTTGACTCTATCAAGCCACAAAAGGATCATAGTTGATGCTCGCTGGTCAAGTTGTGCAGACCTCACTCATAGTTGATATTGGCTTTTCTATCATCAAAAACAACACCCCTCCCCTTCCCACCCCATCCCAGGTAACCATCAAAGAATGTTCTGTATGTGACCTATTCTTTTCCTTTTATAGAAATGAAATTATGCAATATTTGTCCTTATGTGTCTGATTTATTTCACTCATCCTAATGAATGGTTTAAAGCTAGGAAAGGTGTGCAACAGGGTTGTATTCTTTTACCACATTTATTCAACCTGTATGCTAAGCAAATAATCTAAGAATCTGGGTTCTATGAAGAAAACCGTGGCATCAGTATTGGAGGAAGACTCATTAACAACCTGCAATATGCAGCTGATACAACTTTGCTTGCTGAAAGTGAAGAGGACTTAAAATACTAATGAAGATCAAAGAGCACAGCCTTCAGGATGGATTGCATCTCAATGTAAACAAAACAGAAGTCCTCACCACTGGACCAACAAATAACATTCATATCAATGGAGAAAAGATTGAAGTTGTCAAGGACTTCATTTTCTTGGATCAAGCATCAACATTCATGGAAACAGCAGTCAAGAAATCAAATGATGTATTGCATTAGGCAAATCTGCTGCACAAGACCTTTTTAAAGTGTTGAAGAGCAAAGATGTCAGCTTGAGGACTAAGATGCACCTGACCCAAGCCATGGTATTTTCAATAACCTCATATACATGCAAAAGCTGGACAGTGAATAAGGAAGATCATAGAAGAATTGATGCATTTGAGGTTATGGTGTTGGAGAATATTGAAAGTGCCATGGGCTGCCAAAGAACCAACAGATCGGTGTTGAGAGAAGTGCAGTCAGAGTGCTCCTTGGAGGCCAGAATGGCCAGACTTCGTCTCTCATACTTCGGACATATTGTCAGGAGGGACCAGTCGCTAGAGAAGGACATCATGCTTGGTAAGGTGGAGGGTCAGAGAAAAAGAGGAAGACCCCCAGCAAGATGGATTGGCAAAGTGGAAGCATCAATGGGATCAAACATGGCAACAATTGTGAGGTTGGCCCAGAACCAGGCAGTGTTTTGTTCTGTTATGCATAGGGTCACTAAGAGTCGGTACTGACTCTATGGCACCTAACAACAACAACAACAATGTCCTCCATATTTAGCCATAGTATAGCATGTTTCAAAAACTCGTCATTATTCATCATAGCTATATAATGTTAATCCAGTCATTTCATTGATGAGCACTTAGATTATTTCCATCTTTTGCTATTATGAATAATGATGCAATGAACACAGACTGGCCTATGTCTACTCATATCACAACTATTAGATCTCTAGGGAGCCCTGGTAATGTGGTGAGTTACTCAATGAGAGGCTAACAGCAAGGTCAGTGATTCAAATCTACCAGCCGCTCCATCAGAGAAAGATGAGGCTTTCTGCTACTGTAAAGACTGAGTTTCGGAAACCCTAAACAGGGCTGCTATGAGCTAGAACCAACTCTGTGGCAAACACCACCAGCACCACCTCTCTATTAGATGTCTCAGGTACATACCTAGGAGTCAGTGGCTACACAGATAGGTAAGTATGCATATGCTGTTTAGGAGTGTATGTGTACATACACACATATAGATGTATCTGTAGACATAGCAGTATACATGTTTGTCTGTGCTGTATATATGAGGGGCTTCAAAATAATTTGTGGACATACTCCATTATCTTTTCATTCCATTTTTTAAAATCTCCCTGGTATATACATATATATATAATAAAATGCATAGAGGATACAGTTACAGGTATTCCCTAGAGACAGCTAATCACCTTGAGGTACTGGTTTACTCACAGTTTGAAGATTTAGCACCATAGTCTATTGGGACAACTTGGTGAATTGGCACATCATAGTCCATAAATTTTATGTTTTATTTTCTAGACTGGTGGGTAATGACTAGGGTCTTAAAAGCTTGCAGTGGCCACCTAAGATACAACCAACTACTGGTCTCTACTCGTCCGCAGCACCAGAGAAAGAAAGAAACCAAGCAGCAAGAGAAGAAACTACTGTACGGAACCAATGTTGCTGGTTGTTGTTGTTGTTGTTAAGTGCCATCGAGTCGGGTCCGACCCATAGCGACCCTGTACAGGGTTTCCGAGGGTGTAAATCTTTACGGGAGTAGAAAGCCTCATCTTTCTCCCGCGGAGCGGCTGGTAGTTTCGAACCACTGACCTTAAGGTTCGCAGCCCGATTCATAACCACTACGCTATCCTTAATGTTGCTGGTAAGTGCTGTCAAATCAGTTCCAACTCATAGCAACCCTGTCTGCGTTGGGTTGCCAAGGAGGAGCTGCCGACCTTGTGGTTAACCGTCCAGCGCTTATCCTAAAGCCCCACACCAGAACTCCGAGAGGACCAACAGCTCACACAAATCACAGCCTCATCTAGCCTAAGACCAGAAGAATTATGTAGATGATGCCCACTTACCCACCGTTCTGACCAGGGATACAAGAGAGAGCAAAATGTGGAACAAAACTCAATTTCTTTAAAAAAGGTCAGACTTGCTGGACCAACCCTGTCGCGACGACTCCAATACTGTCACGCTAAAACACCATTTAAACCTGGAGCTGAAACTACTCCCAAAGGTTGACTTATAACCAAATAACAGATTCACTCATAAAATAAATAACATTACCCATTACTACTATGCTTTTTTGGAGTCCTGGTGTGGCACTGTGGGATAAAGTATTGGACCACAAGGTGACAGTTCAAACCCACCAGCTGCTCCTTGGAAACCCTATACAGGGTCAATATGAGTTGGAAATGACTCCAAGGCTCTTAATAACAACAACTATATTCCTTAAAAAACACAATCAACAATATGAGACCAAATGGTCAACATTTACCCTAAAACAAAGATAAGTAAGTAAGGGGTACAACAGTGATGCTAGATGAATGGAAATGGAACAAGAATGAAAATAATAGAATATTGACACAATATGAAAAATGTAACCCATGTCACTAAACAATATGTTTGGAAATTACTAAATTACTAAACCTAATTTGCTGTATAGATTTTCACCAAAAACATAATAAAATATTATTTAAAAAAAAAAAAACCTAGGTTTAAATAATAACTGTGTTAAGATTGGTCAAGGTATTTACCTCTCTGAAGCTACAATTTTCTTATTTGAAAACAAAGTTAATAAATGCAACCTTGAAGTGCTACTGGTGTATAAAACCCCCTTTCTATAAAATACACTATTCTGGTACAGAATAGGGGCTCAAATTGGTGAGAGTTCCCCTACTCTTTCTCTTCTTTGAGAGAAGGGATGATGTTTTGTCTCTGGTCTCTAACATCAGATTCTACACATAATAAATATTTAATAAATGTTACATGAAATGCATTGATTGACAAGCTTTACAGTTAAAAAATAAAAATATATAAACCTTACCTTGGTCTTTAGAAGTTCTTTTTAAGTCCCCTCCCCTTGCCCACACACTTCATTATTCTTCTCTCTTTGGGTAACATGAACTTTTTTTGTACTCAGAAATTTTAAATGGCTAACAGAGCACCTCGGGATTCTTTCCTCAGGCCATTATCCTTCTCTTTCAAGTTGTGCTCAGCAAGATTATTTGGATATTGGAGCTAAAAACGGTCAGATTACAAGTAGAGGTCCCTGAAATGTAACATTCTCCATTGAAGGATTCTGGAATTACACCAAGCATAAGGGAGGGGTTGCTCTTCCCCAAAGAGCTGGTCATTCTGAAAAAAGTCTTTGTTTTAAGGCTTTGCAAAACTGCACTTGTGGAATCTCGTCCTATTCAGATTCCCAGCACTATCCTGGGTACTGCTCAGATCTAGAGTGTAAAACAAAACACCCAAATCTTCATGTATTTCTAACCAAAAAAAATGCCATTTTCTGAGCCTTGATCAGTTTGATGATCATCATTTTGGAGCCAAACTGACTGATTTCACAGTAAACTGCCACAATGATGGTAGCTAACTATAGCCTTCAGGATGGATTATATCACCACATAAAACAAAATCATCACAACATCCTGATAAACACCTCTTTAAGGAGCTCTGGTAGCATAGTGGTTATGAATAGGGCTGTGAACCGCAAGGTCAGTAGTTTGAAACTACCAGCTGTTTCACAGGAGAGAGATGAGGCTTTCTGCTACCGTCAAGATTTACAGCCTCGGAAACTCTGCACAGGGTCAACTATGAGTTGGGACTGACTCCATGGCACATAACCACCTCCACCAAAGACCTCTTTAAAGTGTTAAAAAAGCAAAGATGTCACTTTAAGGACTAAAGTGTGCCTGACCCAATCCATGATGTTTTTCAATCACACCATATGCACGTGAAAGTTGGACTCTGAATAAGGAAGACCAAAGAACAATTTATGCCTTTGAATTATGTTGTTGCTGTTGTTGTTTTTAAATCCATCCAGTCAGTTCCTTCCCATAGCGACCCTGTATAGGGTTTCTAAGGAGCGGCTAGTGAGCTTGAACTGCAGACTTTGAGGTTCAAACTGACTTTGCAGTCTGACAGATTAACCCACAGCACCACACCAGGACTCTGTTCCATGGTATATTTAATATTCCTGTTGTTGGCTAAGAATATTAAATATGTCATGGACTGCCAGAGAAACAAACAAATCTGTCTGGGAAGAAGTACAGCCAGAATGTTCTTAGCAGTGGGGATGGTGAGACACTGTCTCACTGTCAGGAGGGATGAGTCTCTAGAGAAGGATATCATGTTTGGAAAAGTGTGGGATCAGAGTAAAAGACGAAGACACTCAAGAAGCTAGAGTGACACCGTGGCTGTAACAATGGGCTCATGGAGAGCTAGGACTGTGCCAATGGCATAGGACCAAGGCAGTGTGTCCTTCTATTGTACACAGGGTCTCTATAAGCCAGAGCTGACTTGATGACACTTAACAACAACAACAACACAGTGCATGGTATTGTGTTAGATACATCATGTCCATTATCTCATTGTTTTATCACCAAAACCCTGCCCTACCCCACTGCAGTTAAGCCTATAACAACTCATGAAAACCCCATAGGCCAGAGGGTGTCTGATCGGATGACTTCATCTTTCCCTCAAGGGTTCTAAATGCAAACCTTTAAGATAGAAGCCTAATGCTTAACCCACTGTGTCACCAGGATCCTTTTGTAATATTGTTATCCCCATTTTGCAGATAAGAAAACTAAGGTTCCAACAGTCAAGTAACTTCGCCCAAGGTCATATAGCCAATAAGTAGCAAAGACGCCCCAATTCAAAACCCATCTGTCAGGTTCAAATCCCATTCTATTCCTATTATCTTCTCTATGCCACCTCTTTAAACGTCTATGAAAGAAGGTCCATTCTGTTTAGAAACACTCGAGAAATTAAACAGTTGGGATTGATCTTTTAGATCCCTTCCCCCTGTAATATAACTATACACACACACACACACACATATACACTCATTCGTATGGTTCTCTGGGATTTGTTGTGGGATTTTTTTGAAGGAAATATAAGGAGGCCTAACATTGTAAGATTGGCTTATCAGTATTTAATAACAACTTTTGGATCAAAACTCTGCAGAACCTTATTTATGGACAGACAGTTACTGTTAAGCAGAGACTTTTTATACAACCTTTTCATCTGAGGATGTTGTACTCTTCTACTGCCTTTCTATTAGTGAGAGATGGAGTGTGAAATTTGCTGGCCCTGCCAAGATTATCCCATTAAATTATCTGCCCTCTCTCAGTGTAATTCACTCAGGAGTAACAGTTGGAGACGCAGGTCCTGTGCATGTCCACGCCTGGGCATTCTGGGGGGAGAGTGTGAAGGAGAAAGTTCATGTGTTAGTAGCATCCCAATGGCATAACATCAATCCACGTCTCACTGCCTTACCAAAATAAAGTGGATGCCACAATTATCCTATTCCTAAACAAACTGAAAACCCCAACCGAGCTTACGGCAACAAAGAGAGAGCCTTTTGACTGCTGTTTATTTTCATTTTGTATTCGTTAGCTTTTTAGATATTCCTGGCATGCAAGTCAGGCTCCGTGTAACAAGCAGCTGCATTTAGTTAAGGATTTTCGAAGAGTCTCCCCCCTCACACACTCTCTTCCCCTTTCAACTCTGGAGAACTTTCTC
This sequence comes from Chrysochloris asiatica, assembly GCF_000296735.1. Lineage (NCBI taxonomy): Eukaryota > Metazoa > Chordata > Mammalia > Afrosoricida > Chrysochloridae > Chrysochloris > Chrysochloris asiatica. The sequence continues at coordinate 11,541,136 of NW_006408566.1, forward strand.
AGACTTGCAGAAGACTATTCCTTTCTCATCCTATGTCTACAGACCAGTTTCTCCTGTCACACCTCTGGGAAAGTTGAAGGCAAGACTGAGGCCCTTCTAAGAAAGAAGACTCAAAAGTCTTGAATGCTTCCCAGCTGGGGCTGGATTTGCCAGGGTCTGATCCACCCTGGGACCTTTGAGAAAGCAAGCCATCACTCCTGAGAGAGCACTCTAATAAATCACCCCATCCTCCACCTACAGCTGGAGTTGTATACCAAGATGCAAATACACAAGCATTTCATGAAAATATGCCTCATATCTGGTTGGAAGAAAGTGCCAGGCAAACTCTGGAAACCACAACACAGTTACAATTCATTACAATAATGTAATTCCTCCTGGTCAGTGACACTGGTCATCAGAGACACTTCAGCTTCTGGTCTATGTCTGCGTTGCATAAACTGGCTCAGGGAATTCAAGCAAGGGAGGGAAAATTGAATTTTGCTGTCTCAGATAATTTCTTATAGCCCCTAGACTATGGTTTAAAAACCTTCTCTATGTTGCCTTTGGATAATCTTTGATCCATACATAAAGAGAGTATAAATTATAAAACTTAAAACAGTACAGCAGTTAAGATAAGAGCATGAGGCTAGCCCTCGTCCTGGTGTGGCACCATAGGATAAGCATTTGACCTCAAGGTTGGTTTTAACCACAAGGCTAGCAGTTCAAACTCACCAGCTGCTCCTCAGAAACCCTGCACAGGGTCACCAGAGTCTGTAAGACAACAATAGTACTTACCAACAACCTTCGGAAAGTACCTTAACCTCTCTGTGCCTAAGTTTGTTGTTATTGTTGTTATGTGCCGTGGAGTCAGTTCTGACCCATAGCGACCCTGTACAGGGTTTCCGAGGCTGTAAATCTTTACGGGAGCAGAAAGCCTCATCTTTCTCCCACTGAACAGCTGGTAGTTTCGAGCTGCCGACCTTGTGGTTCGCAGCCCAATTCGTAACCACTACAGTACCAGAACTCCTGTGCCTAAGTTTACTCATCTGTAAAATGAAATCATATGTCAGCTCCCTTATAGGGTTGTTGTGAGAATTCAATCTGTCAATACTTGTAAAATGCTCAGAACACTGACTGTTGCATTATAAGGATTGACTACGTGTTTGTTAAATAAATTCCACAAACAGAGGCATCTAAGAATGCTTGGATACCGGAAAACAATTTCTTAGTTGAGGTCACAGGGTTCTCTGGTTCCTAATTAACAGCTAGTCCTGGTGGGAGGAAACTGAGAAATGAAGTGAGGCAAGGCTCCAGGGAACGTGCTGACCCAGACCAAGGTCTGCTATCCCCACCAACATTCGACCCCTTTCAACCTACCCAGGAAGACAACTCGTTGCCCCAGGCATCACATGCTCCAATTCAGTAGTTCCTATCTTTTGGGGGTAGCAGTTTTCTTGGAAAATCTGATTGTGTAGACACACAATCCTATTAAGATGCACACAAAACTTTATGTTTATTTCTGGGGATTCACATATGCTCAATGTATCTTCAGTTAAAATTCTCTAGGTTGGATGCTCTACTCTAGTTCTTGATACGCATGGCTTAAGTTTTATATACACTCCTGTGAGGTTCAGAATAACAAATGGGCATTCCTAGAATATGATAGAAAATAAATTCATACTCAGGATGATCAGACTCGAAAAGCATCAATGGTTAATGCTCGTAACCATTAAATGATACTGCCCAATTCTAATAGACTCCCTTCATAATAGAAGATGAAGCAAGAAAAGTAAAACTCCTTAAAGATATACCATGTTAAATTTTTACAGAGAAAAGGGAATAATAGCTCTATTATACCTGCTGTCATTGAGTAGATTCCGACTCAAAGCAACCCTATAAGACACAGTAGAATTGCTCCATAGTGTTTCCAAGCCTGTAAATCTTTACGGGAGCAGACAGCCTCATCTGTTAGCAACCTTTCCATTGGCAGCCCAATATTTAACACACTGTGCCAACAAGGCTCCTAGCACTAATATAAATATGACCCAAACCACTATTCTCCATTCATTCAACAAAAATCTATGGTAACTTACTGTATACTTAATTGTTAGTTAGTGTTGACTCCAACTGATAGCAACCCCATGTGTGCAGAAGAGAAGCACATCATAGGGTTTTCAAGATAGGACATTTTGAAAGCAGATTGCTCATCTCCATCTTCCCAGGAGCCTCTGGGTGAGTTGAACGATCAACTTTTCAGCTAATAGTAAGTATATGCATATGTGTGCATAGTAAGTATATGCATATGTGTGCATACATATATATACATATTTGGTGTATATACCTGTGATTCATATATATATATATATGGTGGTGGTGGTTATGTGCCGTTGAGTCGGTGCCAACTCATAGCGACCCTGTACAGGGTTTCCAAGGCTGTAAATCTTTACAGGCGCAGAAAGCCTCATCTTTCTACCGCGGAACAGCTGGTAGTTTCGAACTGCCGACCTTGAGGTTAGCAGCCCGATTCGTAACCACTACGCTACCAGAGCTTCTAGAAGAAAGAGAAAGGTTATTAAAAGCCAAAATTGAGTTTTTAAAAGGATTCCTACTTAAATAGCAGGCAGATAAAGCCAGGCATCAGAATAGCAAAACAGCCTACCAGGTATGCTGAATCAATCAAAATTAACTACTTCCAAAACACTGCAAGAAGCAGTTTAACTACAGTATATCCTTTGTCTACCTAGTCTGTGTGGCGCCCCCTAGTGAGTCAGGGAGGATTTGCAGGCATGTTCAATCACGTTTGGGCTAGTTGACATGGGCCCTGGTGTTCTCACCTGGAAAGTTGACAATCTTACTGCCATCAAGAGACTCTTATTCTAATAAGTAGATAGCACAAACCCTATTAAAATGATACAGGAAAGTTTCCAAAATGACAGCAAACACAGTAGCAGGCTACTTCTCTCTGGTTCCAACCAGGCAAACCACAAAATCCATAAAAGAGGATTCTGAGAAAGGCCCAGGTAAATTCCTAAGGTCATAAGCTCTGGATGAAGCTATAATGGCTTCAGCTTCCTAGAGAGGTTTAGCTTTGGGTGTGTGGGAGGTAGACTGGGATATAAACATGAATAACCTAGAAAACATAAATTTAAAGGATCACATTTTCTGGCTGACAAAATAGAAAAGAGATGGGATAAATGCTGAGTTTTTTGTTGTTGTTGTTTTTTTAATTAATGAAACAACTTTCTTAAGCTGATTTCCTGAGGCACTGCTGGGTTACCTTAGGAAGCCTGGATCTGAAGAGCAAAGTAAATCTGAGTTCCACTGGAAACCTTGTCCCTTAAGAAAAGGTGAAACATTTGAAAAAATGGGAAAGGAGTTATAAAGTAACCAATAAAATAATAGTAATAGATTTGAGCTTATTGTAGAGGGGTATGGAATAGACACTGCTCATAAACAATTTTTAAAGAAGAAGGAAAAGGAATTAAGTTGACAGAATTTGGGTGGTTATTGCTAACGTTGCCTCTCACTCCACAAAATCACTGCATAGACATTTATTTAAGCAGTCATGACAAAAGAAAGGTGCACTCCTATATCCTACCTCCAGGGGCTGTGTTGTAAAAACCGGCGCTGTTGAAAGGTTATGTACAAAGTAAAGGACTCAGAAAAGCAAATAACCACGTTAACCAAGGCTCCAACCTGTACTCTACTTCAGCTAGATTCACCCTGAGTATCTCCCACCTGGTTTTATGGACAACTTGACTTCAGAAGAACGTTTACTTTACACTGGCATTAGGATCAGCACTGCACTGCAAACCACAGGTCGGCAGTTCAAACCCACCAGCTGGTCCTCAAATACCCACTCTATGAGTGGAAAGCTGATTCAACTGGGTACTTCACAACAACAACAACATGGGCCATTTTTAACTTTGCATCCAGGTGTTGTGGCATGGGGCCAGATGTTTGGCATCAAACATCCATGTGACCAAACTGTTTATATTTCATTACGATTTTTCATCAGGATGGTACACTCCCTGCTGATGTACATCTTAATTACAATTAGGAGCTGTATTCACCCAGAGGAGCCTCCAGATTAGAAGCACAATCACACTATAGGATCAATTTCCAAATCATCCTCAAAAAATGTTGCTCCCACTTGCCCAAAATCATTTCTAAGAAATCCAAATTCACACACAACTTCCTTCCAGATTGTGTTTTTTACCAAGAAAATGATTCGCTGTTAGTTAAAAAAAACAAAAACTGTATTCATGTTGTATGCAGTAAACAACCCAATCTTTTCTTTTCCTAGGCAAAGCGTTAACTTAAAAATGAAAGATAACAAGATAAAGACACCGAGATCCATTTATTCGCTCTGGTTTGGAGCTGAGAGTGGAGCAGGGAACAATTCAAGGGCTTCAACACCCCCTCAAGGGATGCAAGTTAAAAGTGAGGCCCCAGATCCTGAAGACTTTAATCAACTTTCCCCCTCCAACCTCCAAAGAAAGAATCAGTTGTATCCACAGGAGCAGCCAAGCTCTTCCCCCTCATTGTGTACCGGCTCACACTCAGCAAGAATCGAAGCTTCCCGCAGAGAACTAAGACGCTCAGGCTTTCGGTAGAGTCTTTCTCTAACTGTTGCAATTGTCTTCGGAGATTACCAAAATCAAGTATGCATTAGATGGCTTCCCCCCCTGTTTGTAACACACAAACACACACGTTCACACCCAGAGAACTTTGGAGCAGCGGACGGACTCTGACAGAATATTTTGCACAAAGTGGCGACAGCGCACGCGTTTTGGCCTCCATCGTGACCCTCAGGAGAAACTGAGAGCCGGGGCGAGTGGAGAGGAGAGGCCAGCGGAGCCTTAGGAGGGCAGGGCTTTTGTTTCCCTTGGTCCGCGGACAGATCAAGCCCAACTGGGTTCTCACAAGCACAACTCATAATACAAATTCCCTCCTGGACCACTCTTTGCAAGAGGGCATACAGACTTCCTGAGCACCGATTGGGGCGCAATGGAGGTCCAGGGAAAGATGGGGTAACAAACAGTACGGAAGTGCCCCCGTCGCCCCAAGAATCCTGACCCCTCCAAGCTTCCTGTCAGCGCTGATAACTGCAGCTGTGAACGGAGGAAGACGCCTGCGGGCGCGCCCCCGGGCGCACCCCGGACTCACAGCGGTGCATCAGAGCTTCGCCCACGCCTGCCTGCCCGGAGGACCAGAGTCACATTTGCAAGACCCTCGGTGGGTCAGCGGCAACCCCCAAGGAGGGCGCGGCGGCTTCCTGTCCGCACAGGGCCCCGCTGGCTGAGAGAAGATCCACAAGGGCCAAGGCGGCCGGGGCCCGCGTCCTAGCCTCTCTGGCGCGCGGGATGCTCGGGTGCCTCTTACCTTGGGCAGCTCCGCGCGCAGCCAGCAGCAGCGCGGCCAGCAGCGCCAGGAGCGGCGGGCGCGCCCCGCGGCGGCGCGGCCGGTGCATTTCTCTTCTCGCGGCGACTGCGGCGGCGGCGACTCCCGATCCGCGCGCAGAACATCCACGGGCTCTCCCCGAAGTCCCGGCCACCTCGTCCCGGCCGCTCTCCCTCACAGGATGCCTGTGTTGTCTGCAGAGTTCTTTGTCCCTCTAACCTGCTCTTTCGGCTTCTCCTGGCCGCCTCTGGACCCCGTAAACGCGGTCCCTCCCCAGTCCTCCGGCTGCAGCCTCGCCTCGACCGGCCGGCCTGTAAATCCCGGACTGTTCCGCTGGAGCTCTCTGAAGGCGAGTTTCCCCAACCCGGACTCTGAAAAGAGCGCTCCCTACACCCGGGAGCTGCGGTCCTGGGGCTCCCTCCGTAGCAGTTGCGGCGACTCCTCCCGCTCTTCGCACTCCCTCTCTCAGCCTCCTTCAACTTGTCACTTTCCACCAACTCTCCAGCTCAGCGTCCGAGACCCGACCAATGGCAGGCGTTGGTCCAGGCCGGCGACCCAGCGCCCTCTGCTGCCGCCTCTCCACACCGCACTTTCTCTGGCTTTCCAGAGAGTCCTTCAGGCTCCTGCGTCTCGCGCGCACCCATCTCCCCCCTCCCCCATCACGTTCAGGCCCGCAGGCAGAACCAAGCCCAGCGGGTCTCCAGGCCACTTGACAGAAAGGGAAACTGAGACTCAGGGGAGATTTACTTGGACTCACAAAGTCAGTAGCTGAATGGTTTAGTTGGGACATCTGATGTGCGCTTGGGTAATAGAACAGTTATTGATATCTTCCAATTTCGTTTTGATTTTCTCTTTGACTCAAGAGTTATTTATAGCAGTTCTTAGGTGATTTATGGTTTCTCATTTCGGCTTTAATTTCTAGTTTCATTGCACTGAAATCAATGTCATCTGTACAATTTCTCTTTGGAGATTGAGGGTTTGTTTCTCTACGGTAAATTTTTGTCACTGGTCCACTGGTTCTTGAAAGAAAGTGCTTCTCTGACTTCAGAATATAGAAAATAGATTAGAATGTCAATTTTATCTTCTTAATATTCATTATGTTATTCACACCTTCTAGATCTTTGCATATATATTTTGTGTGTGTGTCCAGCAGCTCTGGCCTGGACCAAGAGGAGCATTAAAGTCTCCCATTAAGAGTGTTTTTATCCATTTCTCCTGGTTTGGCTTTATGCATTTTTTAATACCTAACTCTCATGACTGTGTTGGAGGAGAATGCTGAAAGTGCCATGGACTGCCAAAAGAACCAATAGATCTATTTTGGAAGAAGTGCAACCAGAGTGCTCCTTGGAGGCCAAGATGGCTAGGCTTCGTCTCTCATACTTTGGACACATTGTCCGGAGAGAATAGTTGCTGGAGAAGGATGTCATGCTGGGTAAGGTGGAGGGTCAGAGAAAAAGAGGAAGACCCCCAACGAGATGGATCAGCCAGGTGACATCATTGATGGCGTCAAGTGTGACAGCGGTAGTGAGGTTGACCCAGGATCGGACATTGTTTCATTCTGCTGTGCATGGGGTCGCTATGAGTAGGTTCCGACTCAATGGCACCTGACATAAACAACAACAAGAAACTTTCATGACTGCTTGACTCTCCTTTGGAAAGCATCCTTGGTTGTATAAAGTCCCCTTATGGGGAATATTTACTGAGTTCCTACTGTGGTCCAGGCCCAGCTCTAGGCTCTGAGACTGCAAAGGTAAGAGAGGTTGGTCCTGTCCTAGAGGAACTTGAAGAAGCCCCACACCTGTCAATGTTGTTGTTAGGTGTCATGTTTTAGAAGACCCTTGTACAATGGAACAAAATACTGCCAGTCCTGCACCGTCTTCACAATTGTTGCTATGTTTGATCCATTGTTGCCGCCGTGTCAATCCATCTTGTTAAGGGGCTTCCTCTTTTCACTGGCCCTGTACTTTACCAAGCATGATGTCCTTCTCCAGAGACTGGTCCTTCCTGACAACATGTCTAAAGTAGGTGAGATGAAGTCTTGCCATCCTTGCTTCTAAGAATTCTGGCTATGCTTCCAACACACATTTGTTCATTTCTCTAGCATTTCATGGTATATGCAATATTCTTTGCCAACAACATAGTTCATAATTCTTCTTTGGTCTTCTTTATCCATTGTCCAGTTTTCCCATTGTGGTACCATGAATTTACTTGATAGGGCTTTTCTATCCAAAGTGTTCTTAACTACCAACAAATAATTGGGTGGTGCTGTTGTTGTTGAGTGCCATGGAGTTGGTTCTGATTCACAGCGACCCTGTATAGGGTTTCTAAGGAGCGGCTGGTGAGCCTGAACCACTGACCTTTCAGTTCAAATCAACCTTGCAGTCTAGCATATTAACCCACACTGCCACACGAGAACTCCAATAATTGGTTTGTTGTTGTTATTGTTAAGTGTCGTTGAGTCAGCTCCAACCCATAGTGACCCTGTATAGGATTTCTAAGGAGCAGCTGGTGAGTTTGAACCACCGACCTTGCAGTTCAAATTACTTTGAAGTATGATGCATCAACCCACAGCGCCACACCAGGACTCCAATAATTGAGTTGTTGTTGCTGTTGTTAGGTGCCATCGAGCTGGTACCAACTCATAGCGACCCTATGCACAACAGAATAAAACACTTCCTGGGCCTGGGCCAACCTCACAATTGTTGTCACGCTTGAGCCATTTATGCTGCCATATTGCCAATCCTTCTCTTTTTCTCTGACCCTCCACCTTGCCAAACATGATATCCTTCTCCAGTGACTGGCCCCTCCTGACAATATAACTGAAGTATGAGAGACGAAGTTTGGTCATCTTGGCCTCCAAGGAACACTCTGGTGGCACTTCTTCCAAAACAGATCTATTGGTTCTTTTGGTAGCCCATGGCACTTTCAATGTTCTCCATAACCACCATAAATCAAATGCATCAATTCTTCTACGGTCTTCCTTATTCACTGTCCAGCTCTCGCATATATATGAGGATATTGATAATGCCACGGTTTGGGTCAGGCACACCTTAGTCCTCAAGCTGACATCTTTGCTCTTCAACACTTTAAAAAGATCTTGTGCAGCAGATTTGCCTAATGCAATACATCATCTGATCTCTTGACTGCTGCTTCTATGAGTGTTGATAGTTGATACAAGAAGAATGAAGTTCTTGACAACTTCAATCTTTTCTCCATTGATAAGAATGTTGCTTATTGGTCCAGTGGTGAGGGCTTTTGTTTTCTTTACATTGAGATGCAATCCATACTGAAGGCTGTGGTCTTTGATCTTCATCAGTAAGTATTTTAAGTCCTCTTCACTTTTAGCAAGCAAGGTTGTATCATCTGCATATCGCAGGTTGTTAATGTCTCCCTTTAATCCTGATGCCACATTTTTCTTCATATAACCCAGCTTCTTGGAGTATTTGCTCAGCATACAGGTTGAATAAGTATGGTGAAAGAATACAACCCTGTCACAATCCTTTCTTAATTTTAAACCATTCAGTGTTCCCATGTTCTGTTTGAACAACTGCCTCTTAGTCCATGTACAGATTCCTCATAAGCACAATTAAGTGTTCCAGAATATTCATACTTTGCAATATTGTCCATAGCTTGTCATGATCCACACAATCGAAAGCCTTTGTGTAGTCAATAATGCGCAGGTAAACATCTTTCTGGTATCCTCTGCTTTCAGCCAAGAGCCATTGGACGTCAGCATTCCATGGCCTCTTCTGAATTCAGCTTGAACCTCTGGAAGTTCTCTGTCAATGTATGCTTGCAGCCGTTTCTGTATTACCTTTAGTAAAACTTTACTCGCATGGGATATCAAAGAGATTATCCAATGATTTCTGCTTTTTGTTGGGTCTCCTCTCTTTGGCATGGGTACAAATTTGGATCTCTTCTAATCAGTTGGCTAGATAGTTGTCTTTCAAATTTCTTGGTATAGATGAATGAGTGCCTCCAATGCTGCCTCACTTTCTTGGAAGATTTCAATTTTTGTTCCATAATTCCTGGTGTCTTGTTCTTTGCCAGTTCCTTCAATGCACCTTGGACTTCTTCCTTCAGTATCATTGGATCTGGATCATATGCTACCTCTTGAAAGGTTGAACATCAACCATATCTTTTTTGGTACAGTGACTTTGTGTATTCCTTCCATCTTCTTTTGATGCTTTCTGCATCATTCAATAATTTGCCCAGAGAATCCATCAATAATGAAAGTCGAAGCTTGAATCTTTTCTTTAGTTCCCCCAGCTTGAGAAATGCTGAGTGTGTTCTTTCTTTTTGGTTTTCTGATTCCAGACCTTTGCACATTTCATTGTTATATTTGTCTTTGTCTTCTTGAGCTGACCTTTGAATTTTTCTGTTCAGGTCTTTTACCTCCTCATTTCTTCCATTTGCTTTAGCATCTCTACACTGGAAAGCAAGTTTCAGTGTCTCTTCTTAAATCCATTTTGATCTTTTGCTTCTTTCGGTTGTACAGGATTCTAACACCAGGATCGGTTTGTTTTGCCACCCCATTAGGTTTAAAAGGAACCACCTCAAAAGCAGAAACAGATGACCTCAGGACTATCAAGAAAAAAAAAGCCATAAGCAGAGCATGAGATCTCTATCTGCAAAAGCAGCAGCTGAGGAAACAGCATGGAGGGTCAGAGTAGCTACGGGCTTCCTGGTCCATGGACTGAGTAAGGCTGAGTGCCAATGTGCAGGAAGTCAGCTTGCAGTATGTGCCCTTTGGGGGAATGGCTAAAGGAAATTTTTAACACTTGCCCTAATAGTGCTTAGGCCCAGGGGCCACATGGCTGAAAGGATGAAGACAAAGAGAGGGGCGTGCCTGCAGTACAGCAGAGAAGAGATGTAGGTGACTGGAGAGCTGCTGCATCCTAAGTTGTTTCTGATCCTTAATTGCACCCTGTTTACTTTCCTGATAAACCCCATAGTTTTATTATCTATGAGTTCTGTGTGGTTATTGCAATGGATCATCAAACCCTGAGGAGAATTAAAGATGTTGTGTGATGGCCAATTACTGTCCAAATTGGATAAAGAAGTTTGTAGGGTGGAGGCATATCTAACCTATGCCTTGGGCTAATTTTAAGTTTCATTCCCTTTGTAAAGTTAAAGGAAGTCAAACATGGCCCCCACACCCATGTATATGAAACAATTGAAAATGCCATGGTTTGTGTTAGCTGCACCTTACTTCTCAACATAACATCTTTGCTCTCTTAACACTTTAAAGAGGTCTTTCGAAGCAGGTTTGTCCAATACAATGCGTTCTTAGATTTCTTGACTGCTGCTTCCATGGGTGTTGATTATAAATCCAAGGAAAACAAACTGTTTGACAGCAACAATCTTTCCTTCTTTTATCATGATGTTCTTTATTAGTCCCATTGAGAAGATAATTTATTGATAACACCACTTATTCATTTTACTTGGATTCACAATGTAGTTATGTTCTTTGGATATGTTATCAGGAGATACCTGTTACTAGAGAAGGACTTCATGCTTGGTAAAGTACAGTGTCATCAAAAGAGAAGAAGATCTCCAACAAGATGGATTGGCACAGTAACTCCAAGGATGAGCTCAAATCTAGCCATGACCGGGAGGAGGGTGCAGGATCGGGCGGTGTTTAATTCTGTTGTGCACAAGAGAGCTATGAGTCTGACCCAACTAGACTGAACCTAACAACAAACTGTGTGCTGTATATGTATTCTTTCATAAATTTTCACATTAAAACTAAAAGCATTAAGTTATTAAACAGTTTATACCACTGTGCACTTTTACATAAGCGTTCCCATTTTTCAGTTTTAGAAATTGAAATGTAAGTAATATGCCCATAGTTACTTTCCCAATGATGGGGTTAAAATTATTAGCCAGGTGGATGACCAGAACTCAACTAGAAGAAGAAAGAAGAGGAAAAAAAGAGTAATCTGATACAATTTTATGAACTTGACCTATAGTTATGGATGCAGTAGCTTAAAAGAGGGAACAAATCTTTACAGCAAGGATCATTCCCAGCCCCTCCATATACAGAGTAGACAGGGATGGGCAACTTAGACATTGGTTACCCAAAATGGGGGGCTACATAGGCAAGAAGTGACTAGCTTACAAGCTTTCAAGAGGGATCCTAGATCCAGAGGGCATGGAGGAAGGTAGAATCTCTATTGAGTAATATCCAATCTGTCTGGGTGGGGCTGATGAAAGGAGATGGGGATAGCACTCATGTGGCACAATGGTGAATAACTGCTATCAGGACCGACTGTGAGGGTTGGAAATGTAAAGATAGACATTTTGTAACAAAAGGAGGGGAGTGGTTGACTTTGCAGTCCAGGAGTGGAGGTCCCTGGGACCATCAAGAGAGAAGAGTGGAATGCGGGATCCTATCCAGAGAAGCAATGACACCAGAAATGGAGGCAGAGATGATGACGTGGAGAGATGGAGTGGCTGGGAACTCTAGACTCAGAGAGGGAGAGGGGCTGTATGCTAACGACCAGGGAGAAGGCTTGCAGGCTACACCCTTTGGTTGGTTGATGATGCATGGAGGGGATTGTAAGCATGACAATGAAAGGATATACAATAGGATGAATGTAAAACTAGTGTTCTCCCATGTAAACTATCACATAATTCACCATGTTGTTGTTGTTAAGTGCCGTCGAGTCGGTTCCGACCCATAGCGACCCTGTACAGGGTTTCCGAGGGTGTAAATCTTTACGGGATTAGAAAGCCTCATCTTTCTCCCGCGGAGCAGCTGGTAGTTTCGAACCGCTGACCTTAAGGTTCGCAGCCCAATTCGTAACCACTACGCTACCAGAGCACCATAAAACATTAAAAAAAAAAAATTCTTAGCCAGAGTCTGGTATATAATAAATGCGCAATAAGGTGTTGTGGTTGTTCTTGCAGTTGCTGTTGTTCTTAAATAGCCTCAAAGAATCCAGTTGTAGGACTTTATAATGAGTAGTGGACTCCTGGTGTGACACTGTAGGATGAGCACTGGACTTTGAAACACAAGGTCGGCAGTTCAAACCCACCAATTCCTCCTTGGAAACCTTATGCAGGGTTTCTATGAGTCAGAACTGACTCGATGGCACTTAAGTCACCTCTTTGAGGGCAAGAATTCTGTCTCAATTGTTTGCTTACCTGGAAGCTTCAAACAGTGTCTGGCACACAACAGGAGCTCAATAAATGAACAAAAGTCAGAACATCATTAGGAGAGTATTTTTCTCTGATGGGACAGAGTGGGCAGGGATGGGGTTGGAGAAGAGACAAATTTTCACCTATACTCCTTGACACCAAGCAAAGCAGATATCTGAGAGCTGAGACATTAGAAGGGAAAAAACGATGGGGAGTAAGGGTAGAGGGATTTAGACCAAAGTATATCCCACGTGTTGTAGACTGTAAACTCCCAACCCCCTGCTTTGGGGCAGGTGAATGACTAACCCATATGGAAAAACAACCACTTATTCTTCTCCAAGACTTCAGGACAGGAGCTTCCCCAACTGCTTTTGTGGCACCCCACCCCCCTTTTTTTTAAATCATGCTGACCTGGGGTCAAAGAATGATGGACAGAGGGGCCTTGGGTGAGCTAGTTCATCTCCCAAAGAGGTTTGTCTTTTAAGTTTCTCTGTCTGAGACACATTCAGTCCTACCTCAATTATCTCCAGTCACTTGCCTGAGGAGCTACCGTACAAGGTTCTCTTGTTGAGAAACTGTCTTTGATGGCTAGATACCATGACCCAGAAATGAGAGGAAATTCAGTTCCCCTGCACAACAATGGGCAATTCTGTCATCTACAGTACAATACACAGCTACAGACAAGAAGGCTTACCAGGTCACCCACCCAACCCCCACACCGTAACTGTTAGGCCCAGGTGTCTAGGTAACAGATGGCTGCTGGTGCTAACTATACAGAACTTAATGGCACTTTTATCAGTACTTAAACCTCCCAGGAACTTAATCACAAAATCATAGGCACAAAGAATGTAAGAGTTGGAATGCACCTTGTATATTAACTAATACTCCCCCCCAACGTATTTTATAGAGAAGAAATGAGAGACTCAGGGAGGTGAAATGTCCTTGTCCAAGGTCACACAGCACACAGGAGCCAAAATTGCAACCTAGGTTTGCCAGGTACACCTCCTATCAGTCACTTTAGAGCCTTTCAAGTGGAGATGTATCACACTCATTCCCAAAGAACAACTTAGAAAGGTTTCTTCTTGTTTAAAAAATAAAAAGCCAAAGGAAAAAAATGTATGCAAGTTCAGTAAATGTCAGTGCTTAACAACACAGGCTGGAGAGTCAAACTGGCTGGGTTCTGAATCCAGATTTTCTGGTTTCTACAGAGTGACCTTGGCCAGATATTTGAGTCGCTCTGTGTTTCCATTTCTCATCAGTAAAATGGGGATGATAATTATAGCACCTATTGCTCGCTGTTATGTGTAATAGGTTAACTCTTATAAAGTGCTCTTCTGAGTGTGGTGCTGTAGGATAATCACTGAACTGCTAACCACAAGGTTGGAGGTTCATTCATACCCACCAGATGCCCCTCAGAAACCTTCTTCAGGCACATAACCACCAACACCAGGAGTTGGAACCCACTTGATGGCAGAGTAGAAGGAGACCTGGTGGCTTAGTGGATTAAAGGTTTGGCTGCTAACCACAAGGTAGGCAGTTCAAATCCACTAGTTCAAATCTCTGTGGGAGAAAGATGAGGTTGTCTGCTTCCATATAGATTTGCAATTTCAAAAACCCTAAAGAGTAGTTCTACTTTGTCCTATAAATCAGAATCCAGTCAATGGCCCGTTTGGTTTTTTTGTTTGGTTTTGCAGAGCTATTAGCATGTTTACAGCATTGGAAACATTCTGGGGCAGTTCTATTGTATCCTATAGTGTGACTATTCATCAGAATTAATTCAATGGCAGTGGCATTTGACTTGGATTCTTGCTGAGCAGAGAGTCAGCCATTTTTCACTAGTGACTGTTTATTATAATCTTGGGCACTTAGAAAGCATAGCCATGGGCAAGTCATAGTGATAAGGTGGGGAAAGCGTAGACTAAGGACACATCAGCAGGATCAAGTAGTCTCCTTGGCAGTTTCCTACTTCAGTTTCCTCATTTGTAAAGAAGCATTACAGGAGGACCTATAACAGCTATCTTCCTGTTGAACATTACATTATTTAATACCTATTAAGGGTTTAGCACAGTGCCTGTCGAACATTAAGCAGCCAACATCTACTGTTTTCATTTGGTGCCGTCCTGTCATTTCCAACTCATAACAATTCAACGTACAATAAAATGAAACACTGCCCAGTCCTGCTCCATCCTTCCAAATGTTTGATCCTATTGCTGCTGTCACTGTGTCTATTCTATCTCCTTAGTGGTCTTCCTCTTTTTTGCCAACTCAAGGACAGCACCAAGTATGATGTCCTTATCCAGAGACTGGCCCCTCTTGATAACATGCCCAGAGTTTTGAGAGATGAAGCCTCACCATCCTGGTTTCTAAGGAACATTCTGGCCACATTTCTTCCTAGACAGATTTGTTTGTTCTTTTGTCAATCCATAGTACTGTCTGTATTCTTCGCAAATGATCATTCAAATGCATTGGTTGATTCTTCTATGGTCTTTCTTAATCATTGTTCAACTTCCACATGAACATAAGGCAACTGAAAATAACATGGCTTGGGTCAAGTGCACTTTAGTCTTAAAAACTGATATCTTTGCTTTTGAACACTCTAAAGAGGTCTTTTGCAGCAGATTTCCCTAATGCAAACATCATTTGATTTCTTGACTGTTGCTGTCTATGATAGGATAACACCACTACATCTACAACATCATTGTTATTCAAATTTATGCACTAACCACTAAAGCCAGTGATGATGAAACTGAAGGTTTCTACCATCTGAAATTGATCAAACATGCAATTAAAATACACTGATAATAACTGGTGATTTGAATGTGAAAGTTGGAAACAAAGAGGAAAGATCGGTAGTTGAAAAATATGGCCTTGGTGATAGAAATAATAATGGAGACCACATGATAAAATTTTGTAAAACCAACAACCTATTCATTGTAAATACCTTTCTTAAACAACAAAATGTTCTTTTAGATGATGAAAGTGATGTCATTCCTCTTAAATTTGTTGTTCCGGGCATAGTAAACTATACGATTGTCAAATTAAAAATAGCTAATACCAGTCCATGTTAACTCTTTAATGCCTAGAATACTGATCTTGATGAGTTCCATTTCATTTTTGACAACTTCAATTTTTATATTCTTACTTCATACATTCCATGTTCTAATTATTAATGAATGTTTGTAGCTGTTTCTCCTCATTTTGAGTTGTACCCCACTAGTAAATGAAGGTCTCAAAAGCTTTGCTCCATTAACATCATTAAGGTCAACTCTATTCCGAGAAGGCAGCTCCTCCCCAATCATATATTGAGTGTCTTCCTACCTGAGGAGCTCATCTTTCAGTACTCTATCTGACAATGTTCCACTGCTATTCATAGGTTTTCAGTGGCTCAGCATTCAGAAGTAGTATACCTCTTCTTCTTTCTTGTCTGTCTTAGTCTAGAAATTCTGCTGAAACCTGTGTACCAAGGGTGAATCTGCTAGGATTTAAAATTCTGGTGTCACAGGACATTGCCAGCATGTATGCAACATTTAAGCCACCACAGTATGACCAACTGACAGAGGAGTAATGGTCAACATCATAAGTCAAGAGGAAAATGCAAACTAAAGCCTCAATGACTGTGGCGCTGAGGGATAAAGCACTGGAAGGCAAGGTCAATGGAACCATAGGGTTGGCTGTTCAAACTCACCAGTAGCTCCTTGAAAACCCTGTACAGGGTTGCTGTGAGTCGGAACTGACTTGATGGCACTTAACAGCAACAACAAGAAACCTATAGAATATCTGAAGTTAAAAAGACTGACCGCATCAAGTTTTGGCAAAGATGTAAAACAACTGGAGCTTTCATGCATTGCTAGTGAGAATGTGAAATGATGTAACCATGTTAGAAAATAGTTTGTAGTTTTCAAAACTAAAATTAGATCTATTGTGTCATACGAGCCAGCCAATCCACTGCTAGGTATTTATTTAAGAGAAATAAAACATATGTCCATACAAAAACTTGAACATGAAAATTCAGAACAGCTTTCTTTGTAGTCACCAAAAACTGGAAACAATCCAAATGTCCATCAAGAGGTAAATGGAAGAATGCTGGTCTAGCCATAAAATTGTGGCGTCCTTGTGTGTTGCTGTAGAATAAGCTCTAGACCGGAAGGTCAATTTGAACCACAAGGTTGGCAGTTTGAACTCACCAGCCACTTCTAGAAAGCCTTCTATAAGGGCACTATGAGTCAAAACCAATGATATCTGTTAACAACAACAGCAACATTCATAGAACTAAATAATATTCAAAATAAAAAGGAATAAATTATTACTACATATGTCATAGATGAGTATAAAAATAATTATACTGAATGAAATAAGCTAGACTTTAAGCACTGGACTGTGAGCCACAAGGTCAGCAGTTTGTGCTCACCAGTTGCTCTGTGCAAGTAAGATGTGGCCTTCTGTTTCTGCAAGACTTCCAACCTCAGAAACCCTCTACAAGGACGGTCTAAATCAGAATCATCTCAACGGCATTTAACAACAACAACTGAATTATGTTTATATAAACTGATAGAAAATGGAAGTTAATATATAGTGACAAAAAGCAGGTGACTGTTTCCCAGAGGACTGGAAACTGAAAGGATGGATTACAAACAAGCATGAGGAAACCTAGGGAAGTGAGAAATATTATTGTGGGGATGGTTTCACAGGTTCATAACATATGTCAAAATTATTTGTAACCGCATGGGTCCAAACAAAAAGTAGAAATCACCCAGTCGGTTGCACAGGAGAAATTTAATATGAAGAATTATTAGCTATGATTTTAAAAAGATATCAAAGGAGCCATGATAGCTAAGTGGATTATGAGCTGGGCTGCTAAATGCAAGGTCAACAGTTCAAATCTACCAGCCAAATCTTTATGGGAGAAAGATGAGGCTTTCTGCTCCCATAAAGATTTACAGCCTCAGAGACTCTATACAGGGTAGCTATGAGTCGTAAACAACTCGATGGCACACAACCACCACCATCATCAAAAGATACAAGGAAAGTCAGTATGGTGTACTAGAAATAAGGGAGGATACCCAAGAGCGAACAGATTTGGAAGGGAGCCAGGCCTCGATGGAGAAGATATGACTCAGCCCATTGAACAACAGAAATCCACTGTTTTGCCAGGCTGAAGCTGGTCTGGAGTTTATGAGCAAGCAATTGTTCACCTCTGGCATCTAAATGTGCACTAGTGTCTAGGTGCCAGTCTACAGAAGAGACCTTCAGAGAATTGAACAGTGCAGGGTTCACAGAGGGAGCCGAAGCTCTGAATGGGACCTCCACATTACATTTCTCCTGAGCAACAAGTGGGCTGCGTATAGACTGCTGGGCCTTGCAGAAGGAGGAACTACTCAGTTTGTGATTCTCTGGGTCACAGAAGACTGTGTGCAGGCTGCATAGAGGCTTTGTTTTGCATGTTAAGAGAACTGCATAAAGGTATGGACGAGCCAAGCCTACAATGCTGCAGCTAGGGTCTGCGCCTAGGACAGCTTTCAGCAGATGTTCCCATGCTACTTGTTCCATGCTGAAAATCTCAAGAAGCCTTCCTTCTGAAATTTCCCTCCAGAGCCCTTTCCTGAGAAAACTTCACATCATGTTCACATTAAAGTAGAAATGTTTAAAGAATTTCATTGTTTATCATAGAATATATATTGATGAAATATATGAAATCATATTGCTTTCAGAGATGAAAGCAATAAGTTGATCACTGATAAACTCATCAAAGTATACACTTTAAGTATATTCAATTTACTGTATCCCAGTTAAACCAAAATAAAGCTTTAAAAATAATGTATGCTGACAATTAGAGAACACCATCTGAGGAAAGTCTCTAAACATAAACGAGAGAAATAAAAATAAATAGAACAGTAGAAGTTCTATAACAAAAAGGGGGGAGTAGTTAATCTTACAGTCCAGAAACAGACTAGGACCGTCAAGAGAAAAGAGCATGAGCAGAATGCGGGACTCTATCCAGAGAAGCAACGATACCAGAGATGGAGGCAGAGATGAGGGCGTGAAGAGAGAGCAGCTGAGGACTCTAGACTCATGGAAAGAGAAAATGCTTGTAGCCAGGAGCCAGGCTTGCAGAATGTGCCCGTTGGTAGTTTAAATTATTATATATTCCATCCAAAAAAAACACAGAGGGAATAGAAGCAAATACTGTTGAATGATGATGCACAGAGGAGATTGTAATCATTGCAATGAAACGATGAGTGTAAAACTGATGTTCTTTCATGTAAACTATCACTCAATTCACAATAAAAACGGAAAATAAATAAATAAATAGAACAAAAACAATTTAGAGAAAACAGAAATTATTTAGATAGTAAAAAACCTTATAAACACACCATCATGAATGTGTTCAAAGAAATCATTGAAAATACTATATTTTTGTCTATAAAACAATAATAGGATGCAATTGAGAAAATAAATAATATTCAGAGAATGAAAATAGTCCTGGGAATTTAAAATATTATGGCAGAAAATGAAAAGCTTACTATAAGAATCAGGGGGGGAAAAAAAAAAGGCAATGAGACAAAGAGAGGGAAATCATTAAAAAAAAAAAAAAAGAAGAAGAATGAAGATTATTACAGAAGGAAAATAGCTAAAACAAAAAACAAAAAAAATCACAGAGCTCTAGAGAGAGACAAGAAAAAAAAAAAACATATAGGAGAAAATTAACAACAAAACAAAGAAAATTTACCTGAATTTTATAAAAGACACAAATTTCTATATTCAAAGGTTCCACTGAAGATCCAACACAATGGATGAAAATGTTGTTAAGTGCCTGCGAGTTGGTTCCTATTCATAACAACCCTGCATAGGGTTTCAGAGGAGCTATTGTTGAGCTTGAACCACCGACCTTGCAATTCAAAATGACCTTGCAGTTAAGTGCATTAAGCCACAGTGCTATATCAGAATTCCATGGATGAAAAGGGTGGTGGTAGTCATGTGCTGTGGAGTCAGTTCTGACTCACAGCAACCTTACATAGGATTTCTGAGGCTGTAAATCTTTAGGAGAGCAAAAAGCCTTGTCTTTCTCCCTTGGAACTACTGGTAGTTTTGAACTGCTGACCGTGAGATCAGCAGCTCAACTCTTAACCCCTATGCTAAATAAACTCACCCTAATTCACCAGTTGTCATGATTCTAAGTGACTTTTTCAGAAGCAGGCTGCTTGCCACATCTTTCTCTATAGACCACCTACTGGGTTCCAACTGCCAGCCTTTTGGGTGGCAATTTAGCACTTTAACCACTGTACCACCAGAGGGCCTTACATTGTTATTGTTGTAGTTTAGTGCTGTTGAGTTGAGGGTTTCCAAGGAGCGAATGGTGAGTTTGAACCACCACCTTGTGGTTCAAACCAATCTTGCAGTCCAGTGCTTTACTTCACAGTATCACATCAATACTAGGGAAATAAAGATGTTCCTAAAAGCTTCACTGTAGTGAACTAAACCTTTTGTCATCACATTAATCTGATTCATGATGTTGTTGTTGTGAGGTACCCTCAGTCTGTTTAACCTCATAGTGACCTTATGCACAACTGAACAAAACACTGCAGCTTCTGTGCCCTCCTCACAAGAGTTGTTAAGCTTGAGGCCATCCATTACTGCTGCCACTGTGTCAATTCATCTCCTGGGGTCTTCCTCTTTCCTGCTGACCCTTCACTCTACCTGGCATGATGTCTTTCTCCATGGACTGGTCCTTCCTGATAATATGTCTCAAATGTGAGAGACGAAGTCTCCCTACCCTAGCTTCTAAGGAGCATTCTGCCTGTCTTCCAACAGGCTTGTTTGTTCTACCAGCAGTTCATGGTAGTTTTAATATTCTTCTTGAACACCTTAACTCAAACGCTTCAGTTCTTCTACAGGCTTTCTTATTTATTATCCAAAGTTCACATTCATATGAGGCTACTGAAAATACCATGGCTTGGGTCAGGCCCATTTTAGTCATCAAACTGACATTTTTGCTCTTGAACACTCTAAAGAGGTCTTGTGCAGAAGATTTGCCTAATGCAATACTTCATTTGATTTCTTGACTGCTGCTTCCATGAGTGTTGATAGTGGATCTAAGAAAATGAAGTCTTTGACAATTTCAATCTTTTCTCCATTTACCATGATGTTATTTACTGGTCCAGTGATGAGGATTTTTGTTTTCTTTACATTGAGGTGCAATCCATATTGAAGGCTATGGTCTTTGATCTTCATCAATAAGTATTATTGAAATAAATTGAAACTCTTCAGTTTCAGCAAGCAAGGTTGTATCATCTGCATATCACAGGTTGTTAATGAGTCTTCCTCCAATCCTGATGTCATGTTCTTCTTCATATAGTCCAGTTTCTTGGATTATTTGGTCATCATGAAAACTAAATTACTATGGTGAAAGATTACAAAGGTGCACACCTTTGCTAATTTAAAACTATTCAGTTTTCCCACATTGTTTTAACAGCTGCCTCTTGGTCTATCAACAAGTTCTTCATGGTATAATTTAGTGTTCTGGAATACTCATTCTTCATTGTGTAATCTATAGCTTATGATCCACACAGTTGAAAGGCTTTGTATAGCCAATAAAGCACAGGTGAACATCTTTCTGGTATTCTCTGCTTTCAGACATTAGCAATGATTGCCCTTATACCACGTCTTCTGAATCTGGCTTGAACCGCTAGCAGTTACCTGTCAATATATTGTTGCATCAGGATTGGAGGAAGACTCATTAACAACCTGCGATATGCAGATGATACAACCTTGATCGCTGAAAGTGAAGAGGACTTGAAACATTTACTTATGAAGATTAAAGAGCACAGCCTTCGATATGGATTGCATCTCAATGTCAAGAAAACAAAAAATCCTCACCACTGGACCAATAAACAACATTCTTATCAATGGAGAAAGGATTGAAGTTGTCAAGGACTTCATTCTTCTTGGATCAACTATCAACACTCGCAGAAGTAGCAGTCAAGAGATCAGACGACGTATTGCACTGGGCAAATCTGCTGCACAGGAACTTTTTAAAGTATTGAAGAGCAGAGATGTCAGCTTGAGGACTAGGGTGTGCCTGACCCAGGCCATTGTGTTTTCAATAGCCTCATATGGATGCGAAAGCTGGACAGTGAATAAAGAGGATCGTAGAAGAATTGATGCCTTTGAGTTGTGGTGTTGGAGGAGAATACTGAGGGTGCCATGGACTGCCAAAAGAACCAATAGATCTGTTTTGGAAGAAGTGCAGCCAGAGTGCTCCTTGGAGGCCAGGATGGCTAAGCTTCGTCTCTCCTACTTTGGACATGTAGTCCGGAGGAAACAATCGTTGGAGAAGGATGTCATGCTGGGTAGGGTGGAGGGTCAGAGAAAAAGAGGAAAACCTCCAACGAGATGGATCGGCCAGGTGGCATCATTGATGGACTCGGGGGTGGCAGCGTTGGTGAGGTTGGCCCAGGATCGAGCATTGTTTCGTTCTGCTGTGCATGGGGTCGCTATGAGTCGGTTCCGACTCGATGGCACCTGACAACAACAACAACAACAACAACAATATTGTTGCAGCCATTTTAAAATTATCTTTAGAAAAATTTTATTTGCATTTTATATTAATAATATTTACGATGGTTTACACATCCCATTTTGTCACCTCTCTTTGGAATAGATACAAATATGGATTTCTTCCAATCAATTGGTCAAGTAGCTGTCTTCTAAATTTCTTGGGATAGATGAGTGAGTGCCTCCAGTGCTGTACCAGTCTGTTGAAAGATTTCAATTTGTATTCCATCAATTCCAGGAGACTTGTTCTTTGCGTATGCCTTCAGTGAATCTTGGACTTCTTCATTCCTTCCATCTCCTTTTGATGCTTTTAGGATCATTCAATATTTTGCTCATAGAATCCTTCAATTTTTCAAGTCAAGACTTGGATTCTTTCTTAATTCTTTCAGTTTGAGAAATGCTGAGCATGCTCTTCCCATTTGGTTTTCTAACTCTACACATTTGATTGTAATTCTTGACATTGTTTTTTCAAGATGCCCTTTGAATTTTTCTTTTCAGCTCTTGTACTTCCTCATGTCTTCCATATGCTTTAGCATCTCTATGTTGGAGAGCAAATTTCAAAGTCTCTTCTAACATCCATTTTGGTCTTTTCCTTCTTTTTTGTCTTCTTAACCCCTTTTGTTTTTATGGATGATGTTCTTGATGTCATCCACAACTCTTCTGGTCTTCAGTCATTCAGTGCTTCAAATCTGTTCTTGAGATGATCTCTAAATTCAGGTAGGATGTGTTCAAGATCAGTTTCAGCTCTTGTGGACTTTTTTTCATTTTCTTCAGCTTCAGCCAGAACTTGCATATATGAGTAGTTGATGTGGCTGATTCCACAGTCTGCCCCTGTTCTAGTTTTGACTGATGATATGGAGCTTTTCCACTATCTCTTTCCACAGATGTAGACAATTTGATTTCTGTGTATTCCATCTGGTGAAGTCCATGTATATAGTTGTCTTTTATGTTGCTTAAAAAAAGATGTTCGCAATGAAGAAATCATTGATTTTGCAAAAATCCAGCCTGCAATCTGCAGCATCATTTCTATCTCCAAGGCCTTATTTTCCAACTTCTGATCTCTTTGTTTCCAACCTTTGTATTCCAATCACCAGTAATTATCAACACATCTTGATTGCATGTTTGATCAATTTCAGACTGAAGAAGTTGGTAGAATTCTTCAATTTCATCATCACTGCCTTTAATGCTTGGTGCATAACTCTGAATAAGGTGGTATTAACTGGTCTTCCCTGTAGGCATATGGATATTATCCTAACACAGACAGCATGATATTTCAAGACAAATCTTGAAATGTTCTTTTTGATGGTGAATATGATACCATTCCTCTTTAATTTGCCACTCCTGACACTAGTCCATTTCAGTTCTCTAATGCCTAGGCTATCAATATATATGCTTTACATTGCTTTTTGACAACTTCAAATTTTCCTATATTCATGCTTCATGCATTCCATATTCTGATTACTAATGGATTTTCACGGCTGTTTCTCCTCATTTTGAGTTGTACCCCATCAGCAAATGAAAGTCTGGAGCTTTACTCCATTTGTATCATCATGGTCAACTCTACTTTGAGGAGGCAGCTCTTCCCCAGTCATATCTCCACTTTGCGGGGCTCATCTTCCAGCACTGTATCTAATAATATTCTGGTGCTATTCATCATGTAACAATATTCAATATTCTGGTGTTGACAGTGTTCCACTGCTATTAATAAGGTTTTCAGTGGTTAGCCATACAAAAGTAGTTCACTTCTTCATGTTCCTAATCTTTATTAGTCTGGAAGCTCAACTGAAACCAGTCCACCATAGGGGTGTTGTTGATGTTGTTAAGTGCTGTCGAGTCGATCTCGACCCATAGCAACCCTGTGTCAGTTTCTGAGGAGCAGCTGTACCCTGCTCATATTTAAAATACCGGTGACATAGCTTCCAGTATCACAGCAACACACAAGCCACCACAGTATGTCAAATTGACAGACGAGTGGATCTGATTCATAGCAACCTTTTAAGACAGAGCAGAACTACCCCATAGTGTTTTCAAGAATGTAATCTTTAATGGAAGCAGACTGGCACATCTTTCAGCTAGTGGGTTCAAACCCCTAACATTTCAGTTAGCAGCCAAATGCTTAATAGCTGTGCCACCAGGGATCCTTCAAAAGCTCCAGAGATTTTAAAAACAAACAAAGCCAGATTACATAGAAAATATCAAGAATCAGAATGGCATTTTGTTTTCTTAACAGTACTGGAAACAGAAACACCATGGAGAAATGCTTTCAAAAATCTAAATGAAAGATATTTCCCACTTAAAATTCTATACCTACCTGAACTGTCATTCAGAGTGAGAGTGGAACATCTTTTAACATGCAAAACCTCAAAAATGTATCTCTCAGGTACCCTGTATTGGTTTCCCATGACTGCTATAACAAGTTACCATAACTTGGTGGTTTAAAACACAACAAATTTCTTTTTCAAATGTCAGCAGGACTGGTTTCTTCTGGCGGCTGCATACTTCTGGAGCTGCATTCCTTGCATACCTTGGTTTATGGCTCATTTCCCTACCTTCAATGCCAGCAGTGTAGCATCTTCAGATCTCTCTCTGCTGCCATTTTCACATCGCTTTAGTTCTTATGAAGGAACCCTGGTGGTGCTAGAGGATTGTTATTGTTGTTGTTATGTGCTGTGGATTCAGTTCTGACTCATAGCGACTCTGTACAAGGTTTCTGAGGCTGTAAATCTTTACAGGAGCAGAAAGCCTCATCTTTCTCCTGTGGAACAGCTGGTAGTTTTGAACTGCTGACTGTGAGTTTAGCAGCCCAATTTGTAACCACTACACTACCAGAGGTCCTTGGTGCTATAGGATAAGCACTGCTAATTTTAAGGTCATTGGTTCGAATCCTCCAATCACTCCTCAGAAACCCTACACAAGGTCGCTATGAGTAAGAACCCACTCAATGGCCCATAACTACATGAATCAGAATCAACTCCATGGTAATGGTTGATTGGGTTGAATTATAAGGACCCTGTAGTTACATAGAACAAACCCACTCAGATAATCTATCACAAAATCCTTAATTTTGATATACAAAATCTCTTTTGTTATAAAACTAATGTATCACAATTCCTGGGAAAGTGTGGAAATCTTTGGGGAAGTCATTAATCAGTCTACCACACAATCTTTCTAATGAAGCTACCAGAGAATATATTCCAGCAATCCAAGAAAGTAAACCAAGATAAAGAAACACATGGAATCTAGGAGAAAGAGATGGAAATGGAATCTCCAGGGTCAAGAGAGAAAACTAACTAATCAGAGAGACCCAACCAAGATTGAAATGGATCTGAAGGTTGTGTGAAGAAACTAAAAAAGTCAATTCTAACTCATAGGAACCTGTAAGACAGAGTATAATTGCTCCTTGGGATTTCCAAGACCATAAATCTTTACTGGAGCAGATAGTCTCATCTTTCTCCCGTGGAGCAGCTTGTGAGTTTAAACTGCCAACCTTGTGGTTAGCAGCCCAATGTTTAACCCACTGGGAGAGAAGTCACCATTTAACAGACTCTGATATGGGTTGAAGAATATGGTTTGAGGAAGAGTTTTGGAATGAATTGGTGTCTGGCATATAGGGAAAAAAAGAACATGCAAATGTGAGACAATTAGTAACCCCAAGAAATACAAAATTTGAGCAAATAATAATAAAAAAATAAACATAGTATACTACATGGCTTAGTTGTAGAGCCTGTTGTTTTTAAGTACCATGGATTTCAACTCTGACTCATAGCAACCCTGTGTAGAGTTTTCAAGGAGGGGTTGGTGGGTTTTAACCACCAACCTTGGTGTTAGCAGCCCAGTTCTTATCCTACAGTGCCACACCAGGACTCCAGATACAGATTATATGAACATATTGCAAACATTGAATCTAATGAAAATTATAATTGAATTAATATGAGAGAATGTTGTTGTTAAGTGCCATTGAGTTGGTTCCAACTCATAGCAACCCTGTATAGGGTTTCCAAAGAGTGGCTGGTGAGTTTGAACCACCAACCCTGTAGTTCAAACTAACCTTGAGGTCCAGTGGTTTATCCCACAGGGCCACACCATGAGAGAAGAGGGGACTAGGAAGTATATGATGGTGGTGATGGTTAAAAGGAGCTCATATTCCACAGTGGAAAGTCAACAAACAATGTCTAAAATAGAAATATCAACATATTTAAATCCATAAAGACAAATACTGAAAGAAACCACTCAAAGAATTGAAATTAATAAATAAGCATGGAAAAAAAGGGCAGTTACAGGAGAGTAGAAACACATCACTGAAAAGTTCCATAGTATTCCTCCACTATAAGCCACAATTGATGGGAGGAAATGTCGTTATAAAACTGGAGTCACTGATAGCAATGGAGATGATAGGATTTCAAAATAAAAACCAGGTGGGCATGCTTAACTGAAGTAGCAACATGGATAGAATTATTGTGATGAATAGTGAAGCTGTAGGGGAAGCCTGATGTACAGAGGTCTGGAGATGGTTAATAGAATACAGCATCCCTACGGGCAAAAGAGATGGGCAGCCAACAATGTTATTGCTCAACCCATTAAACCAAAAGGTCAAAATGGACAAGCAGAAGGAGGAAGGTAGCTTTCCTAGTGAAAAGACCTGGACCTTGCCCAGATTCCAAACTGGAGCCAGTTTTCTGGTCCCAAACTTGTTAACTAAAGGAGATGCTAGATCTTCAGAAAAAAAGGGTCTACAACATTATAGGATAAGCATTGGACTGATAACCACAAGGTTGGTGGTTCAAACCCACCAGCTGCTCCTTAGAAACCCTATATAAGGTCACCATGAATCAGAACTAACTCAGTGGCCCTTAACAACAACAACAATGCAGTAAGCATATAATAGAAAGAACTCTTCATCAGAATAAGCTGTGGTGCCTAAGGCCCTTTTGTTTGGGCCCATACAACCCAGTAGACTATGTAAGATGCTATATGTGAAGTTTATGGCAAACTTCACAGAATAGATGGCTAACATTCTGAGTGGCCATGCCATGTGTAGTAGACCAGTATACATGGTTCAAAAACCAGCTTCTGGCTTATTGAAGAATCTTATAGAGATGAATCACTTGACCATAGAATGTCGAGTAACCATGTATCAGAAACTGGAGTTCTGGCAGACTCACTAACTTATAAATCTAAGTAAGACCATTATCAATGTATCATAAGAAGAAAGTTATGATTCAAACCATTCATAAATTAAGCTGAAATATAAAATTATGTTTCACAAGAAGGATGTCTAGGAGGAATCTCAACAAAGAAATACAAACAATAAAAAAGAGCCAAATATGAATCTTAGATCTAAAATATTCAATATCTAAAATTAAAAATACAAATCTTTCTAAAAATTAAAATGATTGAGGATTAAAGTCAACACTGTAAAAGAGGATATCAGTGAACTTGAATACAGGTTAATGTTGTTGTTTGCTGTTGTTAGGTGCCATCAAGTCAGTACTGACTCATAATGATCATATGCACAACAGAATGAAACACTGCCTGGCCCTGGGCCAACCTCACAATTGTTGCCATGCTTGAGCCCACTGATGCTGCCATTTGCCAATCCATCTCGCTGGGGGTACTCCTCTTTTTCTCTGACCCTCCCCCTTACCTAACATGATATCCTTCTGCAGCGACTGTTCCCTCCTGACAATATGCTTGAAGTATGAGAGACGAATTTGGCGATCCTAGCCTCTAAGGAACACTATGGCTGCATTTCTTTCAACACAGATCTGTTGATTCTTTTGGCAGCCCATGGTACTTTCAATATTCTCCTCCAACACCATCACTCAAAAGCATCAATTCTTTTACCTTATTACCTGTCCAGCTTTTGCATGCATACAAGGCTATTGACAATACCTTAGCTTGGGTCAGGCACACCTTAGTCTTCCAGCTGACAGCGTTGCTCTTCAACACTTTAAAAAGGCCTTGTGCAGCACATTTGCCTAAAGCAATACGTCATTTGATTTCTTGACTGCTGCTTTCATGAGTGTTGATAGTTGATCCGAGAAGAATGAAGTCCTTGACAACTTCAATCTTTTCTCCATTGATAAGAATGTTGTTTATTGGTCCAGTGGTGAGGATTTTTATTTTCTTTACATTGAGATGCAATCCATACTGAAGGCTGTGCTCTTTGATCTTCATCAGTAAATGTTTTAAGTCCTCTTCACTTTCAGCAAGCAAGGTTGTATCATCTGCATATCACAGGTTGTTAATGAGTCTTCCTCCAATCCTGATGCCATGTTTTTCTTCATATAATCCATCTTGTTGGATTATTTGCTCAGCATACAGGTTTAATAAGTTTGGTGAAAGAATACAACCCTGTTGCATTCTTTTTTAAAACCATTTTTTCTTAATTTTAAACCATTCACTGTTCCCATGTTCTGTTTGAACAACTGCCTCTTGGTCCATGTACAGATCCCTCATGAGCACAATTAAATGTTCAGGAATACTCAGACCTTGCAAAGTTATCCATAGCTTGTCATGATCAACACAATCAAAATCATTTGCATAGTCAATAAAACACAGGTAAATATCTTTCTGGTTTTCTCTGCTTTCAGTCAAGATCCATCAATCATCAACAATTAAAAGACAGGTTAATAGAAATCATCAACTGAAGTCCACAGAGATGAAAAGACCTAACAAAAATAAACAAACGAAAAAGAATTAACAGAGTATCTGTGTCTTGTGGGACAATATCAGACAATCTAGCATCATGTTCAGCTGTTTCAAGAGGTAGCATATGATCAAGAGCCAATGATATTGAAGGAAGAAGCCCAAGGTACATTGAAGGAGTTGGCAAAGAACAAGGAACCAGGAATTGATGTAATAAAAATTGAAATCATTCAAGAAAGTGAGGCGGCATTAGAGGCACTCACTCATCTAGGCCAAGAAATTTGGAAGACAATCTGGCTGACTGATTGGAAGAGATGCATATTTGTGCCCATTCCAAAGAGAGGTAACCCAATGGAATGTGGAAACCATTGGATAATCTCTTTGATATCCCATATGAGTAAAGTTTTAGCAAAGGTAATACAGAAACAGCTACAAGCATATATTGAAAGAGAACTTCCAGAGGTTCAAGCTGGATTCAGAAGAGGCCGCAAAATGAGGATATCATTGCTAATGTCTGATGGATCTTGGCTGAAAGCAGAGAATATCAAAAAGATGTTTACCTGTGCTTTATTGACTACACAAAGGCTTTTGAATATGTGGATCATAAGATGCTATGGACAACATTATGAAATATGAGTATTCCTGAACAATTAATTGTGCTCATGAGGAATCTGTACATGGACCAAGAGGCAGTTGTTCAAACAGAACATGGGAACAGTGAATGGTTTAAAATTAAGAAAAAATGGTTTTAAAAAAGAATGCAACAGGGTTGTATTCTTTCACCAAACTTATTAAACCTGTATGCTGAGCAAATAATCCAACAAGATGGATTATATGAAGAAAAACATGGCATCAGGATTGGAGGAAGACTCATTAACAACCTGTGATATGCAGATGATACAACCTTGCTTGCTGAAAGTGAAGAGGACTTAAAACATTTACTGATGAAGATCAAAGAACACAGCCTTCGATATGGATTGCATCTCAATGTAAAGAAAATAAAAATCCTCACCACTGGACCAATAAACAACATTCTTATCAATGGAGAAAAGATCGAAGTTGTCAAGGACTTCATTCTTCTTGGATCAATTATCAACACTCATGAAAGCAGCAGTCAAGAAACCAAATGACATATTGCTTTAGGCAAATGTGCTGCACAAGACCTTTTTAAAGTGTTGAAGAACAAATATGTCAGCCTGAGGACTAACGTATGCCTGACCCAAGCCATGGTATTTTCCGTAACCTCATATGCATGCAAAGCTGGACAGTGAATAAGGAAGTCCATAGAATAATTGGTGCTTTTGAGTTATGGTATTTGAAGAGATTATTGAAAGTACCGTGGGCTGCCAAAAGGATCAACAGATCTGTGTTGGAAGAAATGCAGCCAGAGTGCTCCTTGGAGGCTAGGATGGCGAAACTTTGTCTCTTATACTTTAGACATATTGTCAGGAGGGACCAGTTGCTAGAGAAAGAGATCATGTCTGGTAAGGTGGAGAGTCAGAGATAAAGAGAAAGACCCCCAGTGAGATGGATTGGCATCAATGATTTCAAATGTGGCAACAATTGTGAAGTTGGCCTAGGACCGGGCACTGGTTCATTCTTTTGTGCATAGAGTCACTATGAGTTGGTACCAACTCAATGGTACCTAACAACAACAACAGTATAATTGTAATACTAGAAGAAGAGAAATAAACTAGGTCAGGAACTATATCTGACAAAGTAGTGACTAAAATTTTCCCAAATGTGATAAAAAACAACAACAAAAAAACTAACTACACAGAGTCAAGAACTGAATGAATTCAAGCAAAATAAATACACAGCAATCATCCTCTAGACACATCTCAGAGAAACCCCTGAAAACCAAGAGAATGAGACTGTTCTACTAGAGGATAACAGGCAGCTGAAGAAGGAGAATAAAAACAAAGAAAAGGAGGATAAGGAAAAGAAGACAGTGATACCATCTGCAGACGTACAATGATAGAAATGGCTACTAACTACTCAACCAAAACAATGCAAGTCATTACTTTAAAGTGCTAAAGGGGGAGACGGAGGTATAGCAATGTAGGATTCTTTTTGAACCAAAATGTGATGGAGTAATTACTTTCAGAACTATATGAAAGACTGAACAGCCATATAGTGTAAATATTTGCATTGTTGTTGTTACGTGCCGTCGAGTCGGTTCCGACCCATAGTTACCCTGTACAGGGTTTCCGAGGGTGTAAATCTTTACGGGAGTAGAAAGCCTCATCTTTCTCCCGCGGAGCGGCTGGTAGTTTCGAACCGCTGACTGTAAGGTTCGCAACCCAATTCGTAACCACTACGCTACCAGAGCTCCTAAATATTTGCATAAATATACAAAATTTATTTTGCCTTTTCCCTAACTTATTTGAAAAATATACACCTTATAAGTGAAAACAGCAGCAATGGGTGTTGGTGTGTAAAATATATGCAGTAGTTAATATGGGACAATATCATAAATGATGGGAATAGACGTAGAAGTCCATGGCTGTAAGGTACATGAAAACTGGTATAATATTAATCCATGATGAATTGTGAAAAATTAAAGATGCATTTTGAAATCTCTACACTAATCACTAAATAGAATAAAAAATGGTATCAATAAAGGAAGTAAATGGATTCTTTAAAATACTCAATTAACACAACGTGAAACAGAAAACAGGATCAAAGTGTCATTTATTGTTGTTGTTCAGTGCTGTCGACTCAGTTCTGACTCATAGCAACAATATATATAATTTTGAACAGCTAACCTTATTGTTAGCAGTTCAGTGATTATCAAAAATTCTACACCAGGACAACCAAGGATCATAGATGGAACAGCTTAAATGTTACAAACACCTTGAGGAAATGAGTCCCTGGGACTAGGGGTTCAGGACCATATTCTCAGGGATCACAAAAGTCACTTAATATAGCATAGTCTACAAAGTAATGCTCTATATCCTACTTTGGTGAATATCTATTGGAGTCTTAAAAACTCATTAGCAGACCTGTGTGATAGTGTAGGTGCAGTGGTGTTGGCGATTGGAGTGGTGCTTTCGGTGGCAGGTCTGGGGAAAGCATAGCAAGGCACCATGTCGGGCCACAAAGGTTGCAAGAAGAAGTCCCTGAAACAACCTAAGAAACAGAACAAGGAAATGGATGAGGAAAATAAGGCTTTCAAGCAGAAATGGATGAGGAAAATAAGACTTTCAAAAAGAAGAGCAGAAGAAACTCTAAGAGCTAAAAGCGAAGGTCACAGGGAAGGGCCGCCTGGCCACAGGTGGAATTAAGAAATCTGGCAGAAAATAAGCTGTTCTTTGTGACTGAGGTGATACGACCCTTAATTCCATTTCTGTTTAAACATTTTAATTCCCTGCTAGAACATCTCTTGCCACCTATAGTTAGATTTACATTTAAGAATAAACTTTTGTAAAAAGAAAGAAAGAAAAGAAGAAGAAGAAGAAAAAGAAATCCTGCAATGGTCCATCTTTTTAGTCCTATCTTAGCTGGGTGGTCAGTAAACCCAGGCCAGAATCCTGCCAGAGCTGCTCTTCAATCTTTGTTATGCCCAGAATTATGTACCACCTGGAATTAAAGCAACTCATCTGAAACAACAACCACAACAAAGCAACTGCATGAGCAGCCATGTAAGGTGCTACTATTAGTCTCTCCCTGTCCCGAGGTAAAAAGAATGTTGACACATGGAAACAATTCATCCAATGAACTAATAGACTATATGAACATCAGACTCCACAACCTTGAGACCAGAGGAGCTAGATGGTGCCCAACTACCAATACCAACTGTTCTGAAAAGGGTTCCCATTAGAAGGTCCTAGAAAGGGTGAAAGGAAATTGTGAAATAAAACACAAAATTATATATTAAAAAAGACTATGCTTACTGTTAGGATGGAAACTGGTGGGACCCCAAGACCATGGCCCTTAATCACCCTTCAGGACTTGAAATGAACCCACTCCTCTAGTTCACTTTTCGGCCAAACAATTGTTGTTGTTAGCTGCCATCGAGTCAATACCGACTCATAGTGACCTTATGCACAGCTGAACGAAACACTGCCCTATCCTGGGCTAACTTCACTACCGTTGTCACGCTTGAGTCCATTGATGCTGCCACTTGGCCAATCCATCTCGTTGGGGTCTTCCTATTTTTTTCTGACCCTCCACCTTACCAAACATGATATCCTTCTCCAGTGACTGGTCCCTCTTGACAATATGTCCAAAGTTGTTGTTGTTGTTATGTGCCGTGGAGTCAGTTCCGTCTCATAGTGACCCTGTACAGGGTTTCCGAGACTGTAAATCTTTACAAGAGCAAATAGCCTCATCTTTCTCCCGCAGAACAGCTGGTAGTTTTGAACTGCTGACCCTGAGGTTCGCAGCCCAATTTGTAACCACTACACTACCAGAGCTCCTAAGTATGAGAGATGAAGTTTGGCCATCTTGGCCTCCAAGGAGCACTCTGGCTGCACTTCTCCCAAAACGGATCTATTGATTCTTTGGACAGCCATGGCACTTTCAATATTCTCCTCCAAGACAATAACTCAAAAGCATCAATTCTTCTACAGTCTTCCTTATTCACTGTCCATCTTTCGCATGATATGAGGTTATTGAAAATATCATGGATTGGGTCAGGTGCATCTTAGTCTTCAAGCTAACATCTTTACTCTTCAACACTTTAAAAAGGTCTTGTGCAGCAGATTTGCCTAATGCAATACGTCATTTGATTTCTTGACTGCTGCTTCTGTGAGTGTTGATAGTGGATCCAAGAAGAATGAAGTCCTTGACAACTTCAATCTTTTCTCCATTGATAAGAATGTTGTTTATTGGTCCAGTGGTGAGGATTTTTGTTTTCTTTACATTGAGATGTAATCCATGCTGAATGAAGACTGTGCTCTTTAAGCTTCATCATTAAATGTTTTAAGTTCTCTTCACTTTCAGCAAGCAAGGTTGTATATAATAGGAACTATAGAACTAGGGAGGTATGTATACCTTAGACTAATCAACAATTTGAGATAAAAAAGAGAGCATTTACCCAAGGACAAAGTTCAGAAGGATTAGGAAAGGAGGAGGACTGGAAGTAGGAAACGCAGAGGAATACATGATATTACACTGTGGGGATTGCAATCAATGAGATGAAACAAAATGTGTATAAATTCTTGAATGGAAAACTGATCTGCTCTGTAAACTTTCAACCAATCCACAATCAAAGTGTGTATTTGTTTTTTCTAAATACAGATAAGTATTTCAGTAAGGATTTTAAGAAGCCTTCTTTGCTTCCAGCAGGTTAAGATTGTATCATCTGCATATGGCAGACAAAAATTCAAATATCAATAATACTATTTTTTGAAAATGAGATAAACACTATGTTTTAGGGGCAAATATTAATATGCTCCAATAAAACAAGGTGGACACAAGAATACTTTATGACTCCATTTTTACAAATATCAAGAACAGTTAAAACTAATCTGGTTGTAGTTGTTAGGTACCATCAAGTTGATTCCAACTCACAGCAACACTATGCAAAACTGAACAAAACACTGCCCATTCCTGTACCATTCTCACTATTGTTATGTTTGAGTACTTCACCATGCATGATGTCTGTCTCCAGTGACTGGTTCCTCTTAGTCACATGTACAAAGTAAGAGAGACTGAGTTTTACTGCCATGGCTTCTAAGAAGCATTCTGGCTGTATTTCTTCCAACACAAATTTGTTTGTCCTTCTGGAAGTCCATGGTACTTTTAATATGCTTCTCCAATACCATAATTCAAACACATTGATTCTTCAACAATCTTCCTTATTCATTGTCCAACTTTCACATACATATAAGGCAATTGAAAATACCATGGCTTGAATCAGGTGCACCTTAGTCCTCAAACTGACTTCTTTGCTCTTAAACACTTTAAAGGGTCTTATGCAGCAGGTTTGCCTAATGCAATACATCACTTGGTTTCTTGACTACTGCTTCCATGAGTGTTAATGATCTGAGCAAAATGAAGTCTCAATCTTTTCTCCATTTATCATGATGTTGTTTATTGGTCCAGTGGTGAGGATTTTTGTTTTCTTTACATTGAGGTGCAGCCCATACTGATCTTCATCAGTATTTCAAGTCCTTTTTGCTTTCAGCAAGCAAGGTTGTATCATCTGTGTATCATTTCACAGGTTGTTAGTGAGTCTTCCTCCAGTCCTGATACCACAGTCTTCATATGGGCCATTGCTCAAATTAATTTCTCAGCATACAGATTGAATAAGTATGATGAAAGAACACAACCCTGACATAAACCTTTCCTGATTTTAAGCCATTTGGTATTCCCTTGCTCTGTTCAAAAGACTGCCTCTTGGTGTATGTGCAGATTCCTTATGAGCACAATTAAGTGACCTGAAATACCCATTCTTCCCAATGTTGTCCATAGTTTGTCATTCTACACACAGTCAAAAGCCCTCACATAGTCAAGAAAGCACAAGTCAATACCTTTCTTGTATTCTTTGCTTTCAGCTAAGATCCATATGACTTTGGTATTAATATCACTAGTTCCATGTTCTTGCTGACTCTGGCTTGAATTTCTGGCTGCTTCCTGTCAATGTACTGTTGTATTAGTTTTTTAATCATCATAAGCAAAATTTTACTTGCCTGTGATATTAATCATATTAGATATTATTTGATAGTTCCCACTTTCTGTTGGGTCACCGCTCTTTGGAATGGGTTCAAATATGGATCTCTTCAAATTGGTTGGCCAGGAAGCTGTCTTCCAATTTCTTGGCATAAATGAATGAATGCCTCCAGTGCTACGTCAGTTTTTGAAAGATTTCTATTTGTATTCTATTAATTCCTGGAACTTTGTTTTTTGCTAAAGCCTTCCGTGCAACCTGGATTTCTTCCTACAGTACTATCAGTTCTTGGTCATATGCTACCTCGTGAATGGTTGAACATGGACCAATTCTCTTTTGGCACAGTGACTCTGTCTATTACTTTTAACTGCTGTTGATGCTTCCTGAATCATTTAATATTTTGCCCATTGTTGTTGCTGTTAAATGAGGTTAAGCTGGTTCTGACTCATAACGTTTCTGAGGAGTGGCTGGTGGGTTTGAACCACAAATCTTGTGATTAGTAGTCCAGTGCTTATGCTACAATGCCACATCAAAAGTCCATAGAATCCTTCGATTTTTCAAGTCGGGGCTTGAATTTTTTCAGTTCTTTCAGCTTTTGAAATGCTGAACACATTCTTCCCTTTTGGTTTTGACTAGTCTTTGCACAGTACTTGACTTAGTCTTCTCGAGCTGCCCTTTGAAATGTTCTGTTCAGTAATTATACCTCCTCATGTCTTCCATTTACTTTAGCTTCTAAACACTTAAGAGCAAATTTCAGAGTCTCTTCTGACATCCATTTAGGTCTTTTCTTTCTTTTCTGTCATTTTAATGACCTTCTGCTTTCTTTATGTATAATGTTCTTTATATCATCCCACAACTTTTATGGTCTTTGGCCATTAGTGTCTAATGCATGAAATCTGTTCTTGAGATGGTCTCTAAATTCATTTGAGATATATTCAGGATTATATTTTGTCTTTCATGAACTTGTTTTCATTTTCTTCAGCTTCAGCCTAAACTTGCATATGAGCAACTACTGATCTGTTCCACAGTCAGCCCCTGGCCTTGTTTTGGTTGATGCTATAGAGTGTCTACATCTGTTCCCACAATTTAGTTCCTGTGTTTTCAATCTGGTGAGGTCCATGTACATAGCCACCTTTTATGTTGTTGAAATTTATGGTATTTTCAATGAATAAATCTTTGATCTTGCAAAATTCTATCATGCAATCTCCAGTATCATTTCTATCACTATGGCTTTATTTTCCAGCTACTATTCCTTTCTCTTTGTTTCCTATATTTGCATCCAATCACCAGCAACTATCAATACATCTTGAATGCATATTTGATAACTTTCAGACTTAAGAAATTGGTAGAATTCTTCAATTTAATCATCACTGGCTTTAGTGGTTGGTGTGCAAATTTGAATAACAGTGGTATTTAGTTGTCTTCCTTGTAGGAGTCCTGGTGTGATGCTGTAGGATAAGCACTGCATTGCTAACCACAAGGTTGGCAGTTCAAACCCACCAACCACTCCTTGGAAAACCTGTACTGGGCTGCTGTGAGTTGGAACTGACTCAATGGCATCTAACAACAACTTGCAGACAGCTTTTGAATTGTTCTTTTAGATGATGAATGTGATGCCATTCCTCTTCAATTTATCGTTCTCGGTATAGTAAATCATCCAATTTTCTGATTCAAAATGTCCAATACCAGTCCATTTCAGCTAACTAATGCCTAGGATATCGATCTTTATGTGTTCCCTTTCATTTTTGACAACTTCCAATTTTCCTGGATTCATGTTTCATACATGCCATGTTTCAATTATTAATATTCCTCCTCATGTTGAGTTGTGTCCCATCAGCAAAAGACGGTCCCAAAAGTTTTGCTCAACTCACATCCTTGTGATCACTGTACTTTGAGGAGGCAGCTCTTCTCTGGTCATAGTTTGAATGCCTTCCAGCCTGAGGGACTCATCTTCCAGCACTGCATCTGACAAAGTTCTACCATTATTCATAAAGTTTTCAGTAAAATATAGTTTTCAGACTAAATAATCAGAAGTAGCCTGCCTCTCCTTCCTACTCTGTCTTTGTCTGGAAGCCCCACTGAAATTTGTCCACCATGAGTGACCCTGCTGGTATTTAAAATACCAGTGGCATGGCTTCTAACTTCACAGCAATATGAATGCCACCACCTCACAGAAATATGAAGAAAAAGTCAATTCGT
Source organism: Chrysochloris asiatica (assembly GCF_000296735.1). Classification (NCBI taxonomy): domain Eukaryota; kingdom Metazoa; phylum Chordata; class Mammalia; order Afrosoricida; family Chrysochloridae; genus Chrysochloris; species Chrysochloris asiatica. Next base: position 11,578,676 of record NW_006408566.1, read on the forward strand.
ATGACAAATTGACAGACAGAGTTCATCTGAAATCAGAATCTGGTTAGAAATCATTTTAGTGGTGAATTCTACATGGGGAAGTGGACAGACTAGAGAGAAACAGGAGGGACATTTCTGAAGTAGTGTGAATGCTACGTATCATAATTAGGATGATAGCTATATTTTTTTCAAAACTTATCAAACTGTATACTTTAAAACATTCATTTTACAGTATATGTTTATACTTCAAAAAATGTTTCAATCTATGTTGTTGTTAAGTGCTGTATATAACCCTGTATAAAATGTTTCAATCTATGTTGTTGTTAAGTGCCGTATATAACCCTGTATAGGGTTTCTGAGGAGTGACTGGTGGGTTTGAACTGCCAAACTTGTCATACAACGCCACACCAGAAAACAAATTAAAAAGAAATTTAGGGACTAGGCAAGTGGCCAGAACCAAGTCAAATGTTTGCATTCCAGCTTTAAATTATTACTTTGAAAAAATTCCCCAGATCTTTAAATCCCATCCTCATGACATAAATGTTCTCCAGGTTGGTTCCACTACATTGTAGGTTATTTGTGCTTAGCAGCCCAGTACTCTTTAATTCCTTAGGAAATCTCAGGTTGCTAATGCTGTGCACTATCCTGTCAGTTTGAACTGATAGTTGTTGCTGTTAAGTGTTGACAAGTTGGTCCTGAACCATACCCATACCAACTCTGTATAGGGTTTTCAAAGAGCATCTGGTGAGCTTTAATCACCGACCTTGTGGTTCAAACTGATTTTGCAGTCCAGCACATTAACCCACAGCACCACATCATGACTCATTGTTGTTGTTGTTGTCAGGTGCCATCAAGTCGGAACCGACTCATAGCGACCCCATTCACAGCAGAACGAAACAATGTCCGATCCTGGGCCAACCTCACTACCGCTGCCACACTTGAGTGCATCAATGATGTCACCTGACTGATCCATCGAGTTGGGGGTCTTCCTCTTTTTCTCTGACCCTTCACCCTACCCAGCATGACATCCTTCTCCAGCGATTGTTTCCTCCGGACAATATGTCCAAAGTAGGAGAGACGAAGCTTAGCCATCCTGGCCTCCAAGGAGCACTCTGGCTGCACTTCCTCCAAAACAGATCTATTGGTTCTTTTGGCAGTCCATGGCACTTTCAGTACTCTCCTCCAACACCACAACTCAAAGGCATCAATTCTTCTACGATCCTCCTTATTCACTGTCCAGCTTTCGCATCCATATGAGGCTATTGAAAACACAATGGCCTGGGTCAGGCGCACCCTAGTCCTCAAGCTGACATCTCTACTCTTCAACACTTTAAAAAGTTCCTGTGCAGCAGATTTGCCCAGTGCAATACGTCGTCTGATCTTTTGACTGCTACTTCCGTGAGTGTTGACCATGACTCATAGTGATCCTGTATTGGGTTTCTGAGGTTGCAAATCTTTGTTGTTGTTGTTAGGTGCCATCGAGTCAGTACCAACTCACAGCGACCCTATGCACAACAGAACCAAACACTACCTGATCCTGGCCCAATCTCACAATTTTTTCCACACTTGAGCCCATTGATGCTGCCACTTTGCCTATCCATCTCGCTGGGGGTCTTCCTCTTTTTCTGTGATATTTATAGGAGTAGAAAGCCTCATCTTTCTCCTGAGGAATAGCTAGTGGATTCGAACTATGTCTGTGCTTAGCAGCCCAGCACACAATTCACACTACCAGGACTCCTTAGGAAATCTCATGTTGTTGCTGTTGAGTGCCATTAAGTGGGTTCTGACTCATAGCAACCCTGTATGGGGTTTCCAAGGAGTGGCTGGTGAGCTTGAACTGTTGACTTTGAGGTTCAAACCGACCTTGCAGTCCAGTTCATTCTCCTGCAGGGCTGCACCAGGACTCCAGGAAAACTCATAGGTAATAATAAATGGAAGGTTTATAGAAAACCAAAACTTAAATCTGCAAAGGGTCATAGAGAGTACTTAGCAATGGCATCTAGATAGATCTACTGGCTCCTGGTATGACGCTGTAAAATCAGCACTGGACTTAGAACCACAGGGTCGGTGGTTCGAACTCACCAGCTGCTCCTCAGAGATCCTATGTAGGATCACTATGAATTGGAACCAATTCAATGGCACTTAACAACAACATGTACCACAGTAGCAAGGCAGGGAATGCAACTGAGGAATGTTGGTCCAGTGGACACCTTGGTGACTGGAGTGTCATTTAGGTTCAGCATCATCCTGGGGGAATGTAGACCAGTATTCATAGCTATTCCATTTTTAAGAGAAAGTGTGAGTTTAGATTTCTTCACTGAAATCTATTTTTCAATTTGGCAGTTACCTTAAAATTCATGTAAAAGCATGTGAAAAATAATATAATAAACAGGACCTGATCTCTGTGATTGTAGTATAGACAAATAGTTCTTAAAGACACAAAAACACAATGCATAATGAATAAATTGATCAATTTTATTTTATCACAGAGATAAAATAAACAGAAAAACTGTTCTCCAAAGGACATTGTTAAGGATATTAAACACAAGCCCCAGACTAGGAGAGGATATTTGCAAATCATACATCTAATAAAGGGTTTATGGCCAGAATAGGTAAGAAGAACTCTAAACTAGGTAATTATAATTTCAAAATGAGAACAAAAGACTTAAATGGATACATTACCAAACAAGATTAAAGACTGTAAATAAGACCATGAAAATATGCTCAACATCATTAAGCATAAAGGAACTGCCAACTAAAACACAATGAGGTACAACCTACTCACATATTTGAATGGTTGGAAATATGGCCCCAGCTGTAAAAGACAAAATAAATAAATTGGAGTGCAAAATGGTCACATTTTAAAAAACTAATGATACAAGTGTATCATTATTTTAAAATTAGTTTATAATCTCATATAGCTGGTGGGGACAACTCTGGAAAATAATTTGATAGTATCTTATCAAGTTAAACATATCTGGGCTGCTAACCACAGGTAAGTAGTTAGACTCTACCAGTTGCTCTACAAGAGAAAGATGAGGCTTTCTGCTCTCATAAAGAGAAATCCTATACAGGGTCACCATGAGTCGGAATTGACTCAGTGGCACACCACCACCACTACCACCACCATATTATCTGGTCATACCACCATTAAGCTAGGTGTTTGCCCAAGAAAAATGAAAACATATGTGCACGCAGTCTATATTTGTAATAGCCCCAAACTAGAATATTCCAAATGTCCACATCGGGTGAATGATTAGACAAACTATAAAGCATTCATACAATGGAAAACTACTCAACAATCAAAACAAATGAACACCTGCCACATGTCACAGCATGGGCTGCTATCAAAATAATAAAACTTAAAGAAAGAAGCCAAACAAAAAAAAGTGCATGTTGTAGGATTCCACTTTTATAAAACACTAGAGACTGCAAACAAATGTCCAGTGAAAGAAAGGAGATCAATAAAGACCTGGAATGCAGATAGAGAAACGGATTACAAAAGAGCATGAGGCAACTTCTGGGGGTGATTATATACTCATAATATTGATTATGGTGGTGGTTTCATGAGTATATTCACATGTTAAATTTCTCAATTAATATAATAACAAAAGCACCAACAGCAAAAGACAAAATATATAAATGGGACCTTATAAAAATTAAATACTTTTGTTCAATAAAAGCCTTTGCCAAAATAGTAAAACAACAACTTCCTGACTCAGAGTATATCTTCAGAAACCATATATTCAACAATAATCTCATCAAAATATATGATAAAACTTCAGCAACTTAACAATAAAAGACAACCTATTCATAAAAAGGGCAAAGGACTTGAAAAGGTATTTTATCACAGATGACAATTAAATGGCCATAAATCACCTGAAACCATGCTCAACATTATTAGCTATAAGACAGACTCAAGTCAAAACCATAATGTATGGAAAGTGAAACCCTTATCTATTGCTGGTAGGAAAGCAACTGATACAGGCCCTGTGGAAACAGTAAGCTGGTTCGTCCAAAAACTAAAAATAGAATTACCATGTGTCCAAGAAATTTCATTCCTAGTTATGTACCCCAAAGACTTGAAAGCTGAGACTCAAAAGAAGACTTGTCCACCAATGTTCATTGTAACACGATTCACAATAGCCAAAGGGTGGAAACAGCCTAAATGTCCATCAACAGATGGATGGATAAATAAAATGTTGTACAAGCATGCCATGGAATACTATTCAGCCAGTTGGAGAAACAAAGTTTACATCTTGGTGTGGCACTATGAGTTAATGCGCCAGACTGCAAAGCCATTTGAACTGCAGGGTTGGTGGTTTAAACTCACCAGCTGTACCTGGAAACCCTATACAGCGTTTCTATGAGTCAGAACCGACTCGATGGCACTTAATAACAACACACAACAATATGGATGGAGCTTAAAACCATAGACTGAATGAAATAAGTCAATCACGAGGAACAAACAAGATCAGGTGGATGTGTAGAAGAGAGCTCCACCAACAACAATACAGAATACCCAACCAAGCAGGCTCAGAGGATGGTCCCAGAACTCTGAACCACATATAAAGGAATATTTAGAATGTTGGCAGGCTTACAGCTGGGGGAATTTGTGGCAGAAGCAAGAAATCTATTGCTTTCTAGACCAGGACGCTCGGCTGCTCCAGGAGCCGTCATCTTGGGTGAGACCACGTGGGGGGAAGGATCGGAGCAGCTACAGATGCCTGGCAGAACCGCTGAGATAAAGGTGTGGACATTCTTTTCTTTTGGTATCTGTTCATTGGTCCCTTGCTGTCTGTGCACCTCCATTCTGGTGACTATAGGGGTGCCTGAGCTAGTGGGCACCCCAGCCCCACCCTCGGAAGGTTCCACTACGCATGCACACGGATCTCCTCATAATTTAAAGAGACAGCTTCCAATTAAAACCAAATGACCACAGCCGGCCCTGAACTGTTTCCAACTAGAAAAAAGGCCTGAATGGGGATTGTGGAGTGGGACAAGCAGACAAAAGAGGAAATAGGCCAAAAATTAAATCCCAAGTTACATCAAAATGACCAACAGTGGTATCTTGAAATTTCTCAAGAAGAAGAGTGAAAAGGGAAGCCCAT
>NW_006408566.1:11587005-11639649 GCF_000296735.1 Chrysochloris asiatica
GCTTCACTCTCCACTCTAGTCCTCTGTGGCTATGTCACTGACTCTGGGCCCAAGAGTCCCCAGGTCTTGCCACACTGCTGGCCAACCAGGTCTTCACCCAGGTTTTTTAAAAGCTAAAGTGGATAGAGAGAAATCCTGTTAACTGATGGTACATGGAGGGGATTATAATCAATGTAATGAAACAAGTTATATGAATTGTTGAATGTGAAATTGATGATGTACCCTATAAACGTTCACTCAATCCACAATAAAAATCTTAAATTAAAAAAAAAAAAAGGTCAAATATTGGATGACCTCACTTCTATAAAGAGACAACTGTATACAATTGTATAAAGGCAATTGTATAAACAACATTTATTTGTGGTTATCAGGAGTAGGTGGGAGAGTGGATGGAATAATCATGTTTAGGGTACGGCTGCACAACTTACTATTGTAAGTGCTGTCAGTAAGTTGTGAACCTGTAAAATTTGTAAAAAAAAAAAAATGGTGTATTGGTACAAGTTGTGTGATAGATATATTTACAAAAATGACCAAAAAAAAATATTTGCTTTTGAGGCTATTTATGTACAACCAGACACATCATGGGATTTGGTTCCCTGGTTTGGAAGTTGTCACAGATTGAATTCTGTCCCCCCAAAATGTGTCAACTTGCCTGGGTTATGATTCTCAGTGGTTTGACAATTATGTTACTATGTAATGTGGCAGTTATGTCATGATTCTCCTGGTGTGGTGTTGTAGGATAAACACTGGACTGCTAACCACAAGGTTGATGATTCAAACCTACCAACTGCTCCTAGGAAACCCTGAGTCAAAACTGACTTGATGGAATTAACAACAATTAACAGCCTTGGAGTCCTGGTGTGACACTGTAAGATAAGCACTGGACTGCTGACTGCAAAGTCGGTGGTTCAAACCCACCAGCTGTTCTGGGAAACCCTACACAGGGTCACTATGAATCTGAGCTAACTCAATGGTATTTAACAAGCAAGAACTTTAATCTCAGTCCTGGTGTGGCACTGTGGGATAAAGCACTGGACCACATGGTTAGTTGGAACCACAAGGTCGGTAGTTCAAACTCACCAGCCACTCCTTGGAAACACTCTACAGGGTTGCTATGAGTCAGAACCCACTCAAAGGCACTTAACAACACCAACAACCCTTAATCTCATCACAATTCTGATCTGATATAACGGAGTTTCTCAGGGGTGTGTGGGCTTGCAACGTCTTTTATCTTGCAAAGATAAAATGAGAGAGAAGTGAACAGAAAAAAGAGGGAATCCAGGTATGATGCTGTGGGATAAAACAATGGACCACAAGGTAGGTTTAAATCACAAGGTTGGTGGTTCAAACCCACCCGCCACTCCTTGGAAACCCTTTACAGGGTCACTGTGAGTTGGAACCAACTCAATGGCACTTAAAAACAACAGCAACAACAAATGCAAAATGGTGTAGCTCTGTAGGATCAGCACTGGACTACTTACCACAGGTTGGTGGTTCAAACCTGCCAGCGATTCCTTGTAAACCCTGTACGGGGTAATGATGAGCCAGAACCAACTCACTGGCCCTTAGCAACAACAACATTACCACCAAGAAAGAAGAGTGGGAATGGAGTATGTCCTTAGGCCTGAGGTCCCTATACTGTGTGCAAGGGGGGAAGACTGATGCCAAGACATAGGGGGATCTCTAAGGAATACTGGCTATACAGATGCTTAAAGGATACAAGGACCTTTCTCCAGATTTGGCACTCTGAATTCAGACTTTTAGCTTCCTAAACTGCGAGATAAGAAATGATTGTTTGTTGAAGTCATCCACTTGTGGTATTTCTGTCATAATAGCACTAGATAACTAAGAGAGAGGTTTAGAGTCATCGTTTCATAGGACATTCCAGTTAACTAGCTAAATAACATGTTTAGTCCTTCTGTTCTACCTCCTAGTCCACTGTGTATGGGGAGGGCATGTGATCGGAAAAGTTTGCAAGCAGCCATCCAAGGCAAAACTAGTCTTTTCTCACCTGGTGCAACCAAGGAAGGCAAGTCAGGATTAGGAGAAGGATATGGACTGTGTGGCTATTTGCCTCAAAGAACAATCAACTCCTTTGCTATGAGACCAGAAGAATGGTGCCTGGGTACCATTACTAAATATTTGATCAATGAGTCCACAGAAGAATCTTGATTAGTAAATGGAGAAAAATGCAGAACAGAAATTAAATTTCTCATGGACTTTCCGGAGCCATGGAAGTTGGTGAACCCCTGAAACTCTTGCTCTGAGATAATCTTGAAACCTTAAACCAAAAATATCCTCTGAGGTCCTCTTAAAATCAAACAATAACTTAACTAGTAAAAAAAGGTCTGCCTTGAGCATTGCAAAAATATTATAGGGCACCAAACATCCTCCCACAACTCTCTTACTCAGCTAGGTTTGACAATCCACTGCAATAGCCACGCAGAACTCAGACACCATACTCAGGGTTATGGGGCTTATTAAGGAAGTTGTTAAGTGTTGTAGAGTTGGTTCTGACTCATAGTGACCTTGTATAGAGTTTCTTGAGGATCGGCTGGTGAGTTTGAACCACTGACCTTGCAGTTCAAACCAAACTTGCGGTTCAGTACATTATCCTGCAGTGCCACAAACAGGTTACAATTCAGTATCAGAAATGCTGAGGGCACAGGTCGAGTCAGCTGCTGATAAATGTCCATAGGACACACCACTCCACTATAAGTCTCAGCCTGAAGCCACTAGGCTCTAGCTCTGTGAGTCAACAAACTTAGCTCCCCCACTTAAATGGCTGTAGGGACTCCATTCCACAAGTATGCTTCCTGACCAAAGTCACGCAGTTTTATTTGCTCTGTGGACTGGGAAGCCCATGGCTCTTTCTCATGCTCTGGTCCTTGGTTCTACTGTTGCAGCTTCTCTGCCACTGCTCTGATGCCACAACTTTCTGTCCCTGGGTTGAGGAGTTTCAATGTGCAGAGATCTCAGGATCCAAAGGACACACTTTCACTGCAGGCTCTTCTCTGATGGTATTGAGCTCCTCTCTCCTAATTCTGAGTCGGTTCATTTTATACTCTTACTAGAGTTTCAAGTTTTCACATTTACAATGAACTCTGCTAACCTCCACAGCAGAACCATGTCATTCTATCAGTATCTTCTCCTACCTTCTCTTGCCCAAACCCAGCAGGGCAGAAACATTGTTCAGTGGAACTTACAGACTATGCTTAGAAGAGACATTAGATCATTTACTACACCACAAACATTATGCTCTTTTAGGAACTCTATGAGGTCATATATAACAACTACATAAAAACAACCTGAAAGATTAAATAGAAACCTTAGGGGACAGTTAGTTTATGTTAATGATAGAGTAACAAATCAGAAAAGGAGGGTAAAAATAGTTGCACAACTCAAAGAATGTATTCAATGTCACTAAATTTTACATGTAGAAACTGTGGAATTGGTTTTACAGTGTACATTCTCAACAAGAATAAAATTTAGAAAAAAGAAAAAAAAGAATTGCTTTGATAATTGAAAACCACTCAGGACTTGAAATCCAAAGATCTGGTCTAATTCTCCACTTACCACTAATTAGCTCTATGACCTAGAGCTGTTTCCTTAACATTTGCTAAACCTGTTTCCTCAACTTTGAACACAGGATAAGAATGTCAACCTCATAAAAGTCTGCCTGAGGATTAAGTGATAAATAAAATAAATGAAATAAGATATTCTTAAGTAAGTTTTCCATAAATGTTAGTTGAGTTTGTTTAATCTATGAATTAGGTGGGACATGCGTTATGAACTGATATAAAGCTTGTTCTAGATCATTCAGTTGGGAAAAGCAGAGGTAAAATTTGAACCCAGCCTCTTACTTCCTGATGTTCTTTAATTTTTTTTTTTTTTTTTTTTAAAGGCAGCTACTAAAGGTTACAAGGAAAGCAGTCTCGAAAATTGCAGGGAAATTATTTTCTCCCTACATGCTAAGTTATTTCCAGTTGGTTCCTACTTATAGTGACCCTGTTTAGAGTTTCCAAGGAGCAGCTAGTGGATTTGAATCATGAACTTTGTGGTTAGCAATCCAATGCATATCCTACAATGCTATACTTTGTTGTTGTTGTTAAGTGTCGTTGAGTTGGTTCCGCCCCTAGTGACCCTGTATAGAGTTTCTGAGGAGTGACTGGTGAACTTGAACCACTGATCTTGCAGTTCAAATGGATTTGTATTCTGGTGTATTAACCCACAGTGCCACACCTAGGAGTGATTTAATTCTGAGGTCTCAAAATGGCAGTCCACATGCCATATCTGGCCTTCTGATACATTTGGTTTAGATTCTGACAGCATAGTATTTTGAGAACTTGATACCAATATTTAAAATTTGGGAGATTTCCACATAAAACTAATTTCCTGCTTCTTTTGGGGAAAAAACAAAAAGGATCTGGCAATACTGGGTCCACACTGAGGTAGGGTAGTGGAGAGGTAGGACTGAAGAGCAGTGACTCTTCAGATACACAAGGTCCCTACCACCCCCTCACACAAGGTATGTATACATCCCAATGGTAGGCCTGCTTCACTCTTTAATAATATATATCCGGTGCCTGCAGGCAGTTGCAATTTGCAAACCATACTTTACACCATTCTCTCTCACATAGTTAACCATCATTTCCAGAAGACCAACCATGCTTATGATTTGTGATTTAGAAATGATAATTAGCTGTGTTGACATTCAGAGAGCAAGTCCAGTGTTGGCTCCCTCTGGGCTGCACATGTAAGCAGTTTCTCCACACACCAATTGAAGCAGAGATCTGGCGACTTTCCCGTGAATTTATTCAGTGTGGATTTTTTGGACACTGAAGTGGCTATATTGTGGGGTTCTCAGCTCTCAAACGTACAGCTTGGCATTCTACCTTGATCACATTTACCTGGCAGCTACCCTGTCTCCATAGACTTGGGCTTCATAGCCATAAGATTAAGTAATTTCATAACCACGTAAAATTTCCTAGGAAAACTTTTTCCTGAGGAAAAGCTATTGCTGCCCAGGACATTGAGATAACTTCTCATTAAACTTTAAATGAGTTCATGAAGTACATACACAAAGCATATTCAGGATGAAAGAGAGGGAAAGCAACAGCGATAATACATAAAAATGTTATTTTTTATATGCAAGAACTACCAAACTGCCTACAATTAGTGAATACAAATCATTTTTTGGCTCTGAGATAGTTCCTCACAGCACACAAATAAAAGTTAAAATGTATTCTTGAGACCTCAGCGTACATCTGCTCTTGATCATTTGTCAATACAAACTATTTTTCCTGTTTCCACCTAAATTCTACATCAGGAAGTCTGCAAAGAGCCACATAGTACTAGTCATCTAAAAACGTTTATGAAAATAAAAATCTGGAAACAGACATCTTCCATCTGTCTTTCCTTCAAATGACAAAATACAAAAAGTAACTTGGAGTTTTAAGTATTCTGCCTGTACTTGATCATGCAGAAAACACCTATCTGATCTGTATGCCGATAACTATCTTATTCAGTCACATGCAAGAAAGCAAGAGTCACTCACAGGAATAGAATCAGCTGACTTTCTGTATGCCTATAGTATGTTTTTTGTTTTCCAAACAGTGAAATATTTGTGGTTAATATCTTTGTGCATTTCATTCCCCTCTACACACAACTCACTTTCTATTACTATTACTTTTAATAATAGAGTTAAAGCTCTATTGTCTGGTGTGATTTGTAAACACTGTTAAACTAAGAAGTTGTTGTGAGAAATAACTCTTGCGGGCGTTGTCCATCTTCAGGAATTCATGACATAGCTAGAACTGGCAGACAGGCTGTTCTAGGACTAAGAAAGTTAAATGAGAATACAATTATTAAGACCATGGGCAAGCCATTTTGGCTTCAGTGGGGGTAGGGAAAATGGGATGTGCCATAGAAATGTATATGAGGAACTGGAACTGGATGAGGGGCTTTTTGGAGACAAGAATAAAAACTGTTTGTGGCAGGCCATGTGGCACATCTGCCCATGTCTACTGGGTTGGGTGCCCACTTTTGCAAAATCGAATAAAGAAAACCTCACTCTCACTAAAATGAGTACAGATTGGATTACTTGAGCGTTTGTCAGTATAAACAATGTTTCTCACATTGTTAAGTGCTTTTGAGTCTATTCAGACCCATAGCGGTCCTGTATAGGGTTTCCAATGAGCAGCTGGTGAACTTGAACTACCGACCTTGCAGTTCAAAGGATTTTTGCAGTTTGACGCATTAGCCCACAGCGCCACACCAGGACTCCTAAACTAAGAAGGGAGCACTCCAAAAGCCAACAGCTATTTTAAGGATGTATACTAAAATATTTAACTAATACACAAATGGTTAAAAGGAGCTGACACGGGTGATACCAGACCCAAGGCAGAAGCTGGTATCAGGGTAAAAAATGCTCTTGTTTTCTTTTTCTCATCTTACTTGGAGTATGTCATTTACTCCAGACTTTCTTATCTCTCTAATAAATGCCAGATTTTATTGACACATTTCATCTGTTTCTTTCCATAGACACTAAAAGCCTGGAATGTGGGTTCTCTTTTCAGTCACCAAAATCTCCACACATTTGTAGGGAGATCACTATCACAATTCTCCCAGGTTCTGGACTTTGTTTTTGAAAACATTCAACCCCCAGCTGAGAATTTGCATTTCTACCCCAGAATGAATCTACGTCTTAACAAGATTCCCCAGATTCTGTAAGAATTACCTGGGAATGTTTTTAAAATGTAGATTCTGACTCAGTCTATCTGAGGGGGAAATACGAAATTCTCAGAAGGAGGTTAAACCAGAATGAACCGGTTTTAAGCCCTGATTTCAACAGTCTCATTACACACAGTGCATCTGTTTTCCTCTCAGAAGACAAAACATTATTCTGGATTACTCTGCCTTTTCCCATCAGAGAAATGTACTATTCACAGATGACACCAGTCTTTTGATCAGCAAGATACAGATTTCTTCTCCACAGTCGGCAAGGATGCTGATATATGTTTTTTTGGCTTTTTTTTTTTTTAACTGAAGTTAAAAGAATAATAGTGGGAGGTGGGAAGATCCTGTAAAACTACATTGCAGTGGGTTTCCTTTGAGAAAAAAAAAAATAGAAAAGTATTTGCAGGGTCACACCAGGAAGTTGTATAGAAATCATCCCCAAAGTTTATGTGCAAAATACCCCAGTTTGAGTAGAGAGCACTTTGTGTTTTCCCAAACTTTGAGATGTTGACACCTTTTTTTTTAAATCTCACTGAACTGTGTGTTCTAGACTCATGATAATATTAAGAATGCATTGTCACGACAAAGTTTTTCATCTTCTGTGTAACTTTACATACTAGCTCATAGAATCCCCGGGCTATAGAGAATTATTTGGATTCCTGCTTTACAGCTGAAGAAACTGAAGAAGAGAAGCATAGAGCTTCCCACTGAGACACAGAAAGAGTGTGTACAAGGGGCTCAGTCTTCAGGGTTTCAGAGTTCAAACGCCCACTCAGAACATGACAAGAGAAGAACAGAATGACTTTCTAAACCCAGTCATGAAATGTTGGGTCTTGTTAGTCATTGGACATAATGCAATTGAGCATATTTACATGGGCAGGAATAGCTACAACAGGAAAATCTTATCGAACAGTTGTTTCTAAGTGATGTGGAGTCGGGTTGACTCGTAGCAACCCTGTATAGAGCTTCCAAGGAGCAGCTAGTAGGTTTGAACCACTAATCTTGTGGTTAGCAGTCTAGTGCTTATCCTACAGTGCTACTCCAAGATCAAATGGTAGCTATGTTCAATATAGTGTCTACTATACATAATTGGAAATGATTTAAGAAATGTAATCATTCTTTACTGCCACAAACTTTATTCAGGCAATTGATGCTAAATACAAGGGTAAGTAAAAAAGTATTGCTATAATATTATATAAACCTTTATTAAACAAAACTACAAATATTTGCAGCTATTGTTTCTGGATATAACTAGTTGATTGGAATATCTTCCACCTAGGTCTATACATTTCTGAGGGTGGTATTTTCATCTAACATTCCCCCCAAAGAATTCTCTACTCTTTGATTTGCACCATTATGTCAAAATGGCAGTGTTGAAATCCTTAAAGGACTCAAATTATGTTCCTTTTAAATGTCCATTGAGTGTCAGTTAAAAAAAAAACACATACGAACCATCCTTCTACAGCATATTCTATTCCGCTGCATTCAATAACTCATTGCAGTGGTCTCAAAGAACTCATGTTACAGTAGTTTTGGATTCTGGAGTGTTACAACAGCTCTCGGCATGAAAGTGTCATAGCAGCTCTGGGCCCGAGAGTGTTACAGCAACTCCAGATCCATGGTCAAAGAAATCAAGGCCACTCGGAGACGTGAAGCAGAGTTTCAGATTTTATTAAGCCAGCTGGCTCAGAAGCGCTAACGTCTCCAGATTCTGAAATCTGAGTTCAGGGCAGTGCAGGCTCATATGGGGTCAGAATCGGGGAGGGGCTAGATTGTGGACCTGTTTGAGGACAGGAGGGAAACCAGAGGACTGGTCCTGCTGGGTGACCTGATTAACATTCTAGCTTGTCTCCTGGTTGGGGAGGATTGGTCCCACTCAGTAACCTGATTAGCATTCTAGTTTGTCTCCTGGGCAGGGAAGATTGGTCCTACTCAGTAACCTGATTAGTATTCTAACTTGTCTCCTGGGCGGTGAAGACAGTGAATGTTTTTACCTTTTCCTGTTCACTCAGACACCATATTCACTGTTGTGGGGTTTGTTAGGGAAGTTAACAGGTTATAATTCAGGATCAGAAAAGCTTAGGACAAAGTTGTTCTAGTCAGGACAGCCTCTCTTCAGCTGTGCCCACAGGCACACCTCTCTCTGCCTGGCCAATGTTACAATGCTCTTTCTGGTCTGCCAGAAATGCCCACAGGAAACACCACTCCACCATAAGCCTCAGCCTAAAGGTACTAGGCTCTAGCTCCATGAGTCAGCAAACCTCCCCACCACTACCCCCACATGAAGTGCCATAGGCATCCTACTCTGCAAGTAAGGTTCCTACCAAAAGTCACTCAGCCTTACTCTGTGGCTAGGAAGCCCACTGCTATGTCTCATTTTGTGGTTCGTGGTTCAGAGAAGCTGCTGCTTCTTTGCCATTCCTCTAATGTCACAGCTTTCTGCCCCTGGGTTGAGGAGGTTCGAGGCAAAGGCAACTTGGGATCCAAAGGTCCCACTTCACTCCTGGCTCTTCTTCTTTGATGTTAGTGAGCTCTCACCCCTCCTGCTTCTGAGATAACTCATTACATACCACTAGTCTGTCACCATCCCTCATCTGTCAGTTTGTCAATCTGTGGTGGATAGTGTGTTGCGGTGATGCTGGAAGATATGCCAACTGGTATTTTGAACACCAGCAGGGTCACCCATGATGGACAGGTTTCAGATGAGCTTCCAGACAAAGACAGACTAGGAAGAAGGAGAGGCAGACTACTTCTGAATGTTTAACCACTGAAAACCTTATGAACAGCAGTGGAACACTGTCAGATAGCACGAGAATATTGCATACTGGAACATGATGAAAAATGCCAGATTATTGTCAGATATAGTGTAGGGAGATGAGCCTCTTAAGTTGGAAGGCTCTCCAAATATGAATAGGGAAGAGCTGCTTCCTCAAAGTAGAGCTGACCATGATGGCAAGAATGGAGTCAAGCTTTCAGAACCTTCATTTGTCAATGGGGCAAAACTCAAAATAAGGAGAAACCACTGCAAACATCTATAATAATTAGAACATGGGATACACAAAGTTTGAATTAGGAAAGTGGGGAATTGTCAACAATGAAATATACTTCAATAACCCAGGCATTAGTGAGCTGAAAGGGACTGGTATTGGCAATTTTGAATCTGACAATCACTTGGTTTATTAGGCCAAGAATGACAAATTGAAGAGGAATGATGTTGCAGTAATCAGCCAAAAGACCATTTCAGTATTTATCTAGAAGTATAATTCTGTCTGTAATAAGATAATATCCATACATCTACAAGAAAGACCAGTCTTCAAATGCGCAAACCAATCACTAAAGTCATAGATGATAAAATTAAACAATTCTACTAATTTTTTCAGTCTGAAATTTATCAGACATGTAATCAAGATATATTGATAATTACTGGTGATGGGATGCAAAGGTTGGAAACAAAGAGGATCAGTTGTTGAAAAATATGGCCTTGGTGATACAAACAATACTGGGAGGTTACATGATAGAATTTTACAAGACCAATGACTTCTTCATTGCAAATACCTATTTTAAACAATGTAAAAGGTGACTATACCCATGGACCTCACCAGATGGAATACACAGAAATCAAATTGAATACATCTGTGGAAAGAGACAGTGGAAAAGCTCCATATCATCAGCAAAAAAAAAAAAAAGACCAGGAGCACACTGTGGCACAGACCTTCAATTAGTCATATGCAAATTCAGGCTGAGTTGAAGAAAATTATAACAAGTCCATAAGAGCCAAAATATGACTTTGAGTATATCCCACCTGAATTTAGAGATCATCTCAAGAATAGATTTAGTGTGTTAGACACTAATGATTGAAGACAAGAGTTGTAAGATGACATTAAGTACATCATACAGGAAGAAAGGCAAAAGTCATTAAGAAGATAAGAAAGAAGAAAAAGGTCAAAATAGATGTCAGAAGAGACTCTGAAACTTGCTCTCTAGCATAGATATGTTAAAGTAAAGGAAATAAATGAGGAAGTACAAGAGATGAACAGAACATTTCTAAGGGCAGCTCAAGAAGACAAAGTAAAATGTTACAGTGAAATGTGCAAAGACTGGAGTTAGAATACCAAAAGGGAAGAATTTCTCACATTGAAAGAATTGAGGAAAAAAGTCAAGCCTTGACTTGCAATTCTGAAGATTCTATGGGCAAAATATTGAATGATGCAGAAAGCATCAAAAGTAGATGGAAGGAATACACAGAGTCACTGCACCAAAAAGAAATGGTACACGATCATCCATTTCAAAAGGCAGCATATGATCAAGAGTCAATGGTACTGAAAGAAGAAGTCCAAGATGCACTGAAGGCATTAGTAAAGAGCAAGGCTCTGGGAACTGATGGAATACAAATAGAAATCTTTCAAAAAATTGGTGCAGCACTGGAGGCACTCACTCATCTATGCCAAGAAATTTGTCGAACTGACTGGAAGAGATCCATATTTGTATCCATTCTAAAGAGAGGTGCCAAAAGAATCTGAAAATCATCAAAAAATATCCTTAATATCACATGCAAGTAAAATTTTGCTGAAGATAATTTTAAAATGACTGTTAACAGTCCATTGACAGAGAACTGCCTAAACTTCTAGCTGGATTGAGACAAGGATGTAAAACGAGGGATGTCCTTGCTGATGTCAGATGGATCTTGACTGAAAGCAGAGAATACCAGAAAGATGTTTACCTGTGCTTTATTTACATTGCAAAGGCTTTTGATTGTGTGGATTATGACAAGCTATGAACAACATTGCAGAGAATGAGTATTCTGGAACACTTAATAGTACTTTGAGGAATCTGTACCTGGACCAAGAGACAGTTGTTCAAACAGAACATGGGAACACTGAATGGTTTAAAATTAAGAAAGGTGTGTGACAGGGTTGTATTCTTTCACCATACTTATTCAACCTGTATGCTGAGCAAATAATTTGAGAAACTGGGCTATATGAAAAATACTGTGACATCAGAATTTTAGGAAGATTCATTAATAACCTGTGATATGCAGATGATACAACCTTTCTTGCTGAAAGTGAAGAAGAGAACTTAAAATACTTAGTGATGAATATCTAAGACTATAGCCTCCAGTATGGATTGCACCTCAATGTAAAGAAAACAAAAATTCTTGTACTGGACTAATAAATCACATCGTGATAAATGGAGAAAAGAATGAAGTTGTCAAAGACTTCATTTGGCTTGGACTCACCAATAACACTCACAGAAGCAGCAGTCTAGAAATCAAATGACGTATTGCAGTAGTCACATCTGCTACACAAGACCTCTTTAAAGTGTTCAAGAGCAAATATGTCAATTTGAGGACTAAGGTGTGCCTAACCTGAGCCATGGTATTTTCAATAGCCTCAAATGCATGTGAAAGTTGAACAATGAATAAGGGAGACCATAGAAGAATTGTTCCATTTGAATTTTGGTCTTGGAGAAGAATAGTAAAAGTACCATTGACTGCCAGAGAACTACTAAATCTATGTTGGGCAAAGTACAACTAGAATGTTTCTTAGAAGCCAAGATGGCCAGGCTTCATCTCTCATACTTTGGACATAGTATCAGGAGGGAGTATTCCCTGGAGAAGGACATCATGCTAGGTAAAGTAGAGGGTCAACAAAAAAGAGGGAGGCTCCTAATGAGATAGATGAACACAGTGGCAGCAGCAATGGTCTCAAGAGTAACAAAGATTGTGAAGTTGATGCAGGACCAGGTAGTGTTTCGTTCTAGTGTGCATAATAAGGTCACTATGAGCAGGAACCAACTCAATGGCACCTAGCAACAATAACAACAGAGTTTCATGTTTTTACAATTACCATGAACTCTGTTAACATCCACAGCAGAATCATGTCATCCTATCAGTATCTTCTCC
The DNA here is from genome assembly GCF_000296735.1 of Chrysochloris asiatica. Lineage (NCBI taxonomy): Eukaryota > Metazoa > Chordata > Mammalia > Afrosoricida > Chrysochloridae > Chrysochloris > Chrysochloris asiatica. The sequence continues at coordinate 11,599,646 of NW_006408566.1, forward strand.
CAATATCTCTTACCCAGATCTAGCAAGACAAAAACATTGTTTTGTGGTTGTTACAAAGACTATGGGTAGAACAGCCATATGAAGTAATTCTGCACTGCAGTTTGGAACAAAAGGTAGTCTGAAGGGGAAAAAATCAAGGCTGTATGATCAGAATGGGGTAAGATTTCCCAATGAAATTCTTATAGGACACCCCTTGCTGCACTGGAAGAATGAACAGGGGCATTACTGTAATAGGAAAAAAAAATTCCTGGGCACAATTTTCCTGTCCTTTTTTTCACCAACGCAGTTTTCTATTTTCTTAAATCTTCTTCCTAAAAGCCCCTGTGATCCTCTTGTATCCTTTGAGAAAATCTACCAAGATTATACTTTTGAGATTGCCAAAAAAGTCACCATAACCTTCTGAGCTGATCTCTCTGCCTTGAATTCACCTTTGAGGACTTCCGAGCCTTTCTTAAAATCTCAATCCATCTGAAAACTCTTGTTTTACATGGGACACCGTTCCTGTAAATTTGTTGCAAAGTTTCAGTGATTTGGGAAGATGTCCATTCAAGTTTGGTTAAGAATTTGATACTGGCCCTGACTTCAAAATCTATTTTTTTTTCTACAAAAAATATCCCTTTTTTGAAGGCACCCTAATGAGAAGAGGGTAAGTTTATTACTAAGCAAACTTGCCTATAGCCAAAAGAAAAGTCATCTAGAAAGCTATGATGCCTTGTTTCTAGACTTAGTAAGTAAGTAGTAATAGTCATCATATTTACCATTTACTGAATCGTTTACATACATTTTGTTATTTATTCCACACACCAACTCTTTGCATTTGTTATTACTGCTTCCCTTGGAAAGACAAAGGAACTTGCTTATGACCTTATTCTGTGCCAGTGTGGTTAAGCATGTGGTCTTTTGGAATCAGAAAGATTTGGGAATCCAAAAAATATTTACTGGTTGTAGGATAAGCAACCATCCTGGTTTGCTCAAAACAGAATGGTTTCCTGGGACACAGGAATGTCAATGCCCATCAGGATACTTGATCACCCTTTGGGTGATGGGACCTCTCTGGACCACAGTGGAATTTGGGCTAGATTGATTTCTAATAATCTCTCAGATTCAGCAGAGAGCTCAAATCTGATTTCCCACTCTCTAAACATTACTCAAAGGAGCTCTGGTAGCGTAGTGGTTACGAATTGGGCTGCTAATCTCACGGTCAGCAGTTCGAAACTACCAGCTGTTCTATGGGAAAAAAGATGAGGCTTTCTGCTCCTGAAAAGATTTACAGCCTTGAAAACCCTGTACAGCGTTGTTATGAGTCGGAACCAACTCCACGGCACACAACAACAATAGCAATCATTACTCAAGGAATCTATTGTGTCATTGTCTTAGCTTTTCCCTTCTTTTTGACAGGAGAGATTTTTACTTAATTCCACTGGTTTATTCTGGAACATACTAAATCTGCACTGATATAACAGAGCTCTTACATCAACTTTCCAACATGCATGGATATAAAAACCTAAAATGTTTGTGGTTTGGTGGTAGAATTCTCGCCATCCATCTATGCAGAAGGACTGGATTTGATTTCTAGACAATGCAGCCACCACTTGTCTGTCGGTGAAAGTTTGTATGTTGTTATCATGCTCAATAGGTTTCAATGAAGCTTCCAGACTAAGATGGTGTAGAAAAAAGACGGCCTGGCGATGTACTTCTGAAAAACAGTCAGTGAAAACTGTATGATTCACAAGAGTCTGATCTGAAACAAATCATGGGCTGGGTAGAGTTTTGTTGTATTGGATATAGGACAAACTTGATTGCAGGTAACATTTAAATGAATACTTCACATTCATCACATCTGCTCAACCTCTCTCAGCCTTTGTTTCTCCATCAGTAAAAAGGGAAAAATAAACACAGTATCTCACTGGATTAGTGAAAATCAAGTGATATCAAAGATATAAACATGTTACTGTAAATTGTAGAGAAATATAACAATATTTATTGTGGTCAAACTTTATCTGCAAAAGAACCCTGGGAGAATGATCAACCAGATCAATAAAACTCGCTAGGAAGTTGTACTCTAGCTTTGTTATACTCATCAGTTAAATGAACTGAAATGTAATCCAAAAGACATTTCAAGAGAAAGAGAAAGTGTCTGTAGTGGTGACGAACTAGAAGAGAGGCATCCTTACGTTCTTGAGGCAAGTCTAGTCACTGGATTGTGAGTGACTCCAAATTCCATGTCTCCACATCGTTTTACTCTACTGCAATTTCTTTCTTTGGTTTGGTGTTGTGGTGATAACTAATCACCGAAAGATTTGGTTTTTTGGTACATTTTCCATGAGGACTGGCTGTGTGGTTAAGATTTTTATATTCCTTATTTTTATGTGTATGTTCATGAGAAACTAATGTTTTTATAGTAATTTGAGGAAGTTTCCATAAAAGCAAAAAAGAATTAAACCAGAAAATCTTGGGAGACAAGCAACCCCATTTTAGAGATGAGAAGCTGCGCTTTGGAAAGCCTAAAAGATAACACTGAAGTCACACCACTATTGAAAGGAAAAATCATTTATCCTTATCACTAGCTAACTCATGCATTCCTTAAGTCATTCATCTCAATGATCATTAGTTATTGTATACCTACTCCATGCCAGACACTTGTGCCAAGCACTAGTGATGCAATGGGATAGTAAAAGTACACTCCTTACTATTGGAGAATTTCCCTAAGGACCATATATGACAGAAGACTGTTGGGTATTCTCAGTATTTGTCATTATCCTCCATTGGAGATCTAGTTATTACATGTATTATAAGCACTGGACCACAAGGTCAGTTTGAACCACAAGGTTGGAGGTTCAAACTCACCAACTGCTTCTTGGAAACCCTATACAGGGTCCCAATGAGTCAGAACTTACTCACAGCACTTAACAACAACAATGTTGTTATTAATGAGGCAGGACAAGAAATAATTATGTTAATGAGGCTGGATACAATCTACAGGGTTAGGGTGTATCTTGAGGTATAAAAGATAGAAAAGAGATTAAACAAGTGAGCAGAGATATGAGGGACATCAGGACCATCAAGAAAGAAGATCTGGGAGTGAAGGGTGTTCTTTGGACTTCGTAAGTTTTAATGCTAGGTACATGGTGCTGCAGGAGAAGCACTGGACTGCTAACTAGAAATTCGGCTGTTCAAACCCACCAGCCACTCCTCAAAAATCCTATACAGGGTTGTTATGAGTCAGAACTGAACACATCACTAAACAACAACAACAACAGATGTATTAAAGGACATGAGTATAAATGGTTTTGCTGTTAGGTGTCGTTGAGTCAGTTCAACTCACAGTGACCCTACATACAATAGAATGATGTATTGCTCAGTCCTGCACCCTTCTCACAATTGTTGTTATGGTTGACTTTGTTGCTGCTGCAATTGTGTCAATCCATCTCATTGGGCATCTTCTTTTTTGATGACCCTCCATTTTCCCAAGCATGATGTCCTTCTCCAGAAACTGATCCCTCCTGATAACATGACCAAAGAACCAGAGACAAAGTTCTCACCATCCTTACTTCTAAGGAGCATTTTGGCTGCACTTGTTCCAACACAGATTTGCTTGTTCTTCTGCAGTCCATAATACGTTCAACGTTCTTCACCAACACTACAATCCAAATGCATCAGTTCTTCTACAATATTCCTTAGTAATTGCCCAACTTGCACATGCATATAAGGCCATTGAAAATACCATGGCTTGCGTTAGGCACATCTTAGCCCTCAGAATGACATCTTTGCTCCTTAACATTTTAAAGAGGTTTTTTGCAGCTGATTTGCCTAATGCAGCAAAACTTTTGATTTCTTGATTGATGCTTCTATGAGTCTTGGTTGTGGATCAAGCAAAATGAAGTCATTGTCAGTTTCAATCTTTTCTCCGTTTATCATGATGTTACTTATTGGTCCAATTGTGAGAATTTTAGTTTTCTTTACATTGAGGTGCATCTTCATCAATAAGTATTTCAAGTCCTCTTCACTTTTTGCATAAGAAGGTTGTTAATAAATCTTTTTCCAATCTTGATGCTACATTCTTCTTCATATAATCCAGTTTCTTGGATTATTTCCTCAGCATACAGATGAAGTAAGTATAGTGGAAGAATACAACTCTGACATACACCTCTCCTGAGGAAACCATTCAGTATCCTATTGTTCATTTTGAACCACTGCCTCTTGCTCTTTGTACAAGTTCCTCATGAGCACAATTAAGTGTTCAGGAATATCCATTTTTCAAAATTTTATTCATAGATTGTCATGATCCACACATTCTAAAGCCTTTGCAGTCAGTAAAGCACAAGTAAACATTTTTTGATATTCTCTGCTTTCAGCCAAAATCCATCTGACATCAGCAATGATATAGAAGATACAAACATATTCTGTCTAGTTCAACTCCTTTGTTTTCAAGTGAGAAAATGAGGAGCTAGAGAAGTTTAATGACTTTCCTAAGACCACACAACCAAAAGGCAAGACAAAAACTGAAATTCTGTCCAGTATTCATTTTACCTTACTTTGGGATCCCCCCGAAGCAGATTCTGAGATAAAGATGCATATACAATGGTTTGGGAGGTGATTCCAGGGATCACTGGTTGGGTGGAAGTGAGGCAAGGGAGAGAGGAACCAATCAAGTAAGTTTCTAGCATGGACAACTGGAGTTACTTACACTGTGCCTTGGTATCTTCATCTATGAAATAAGGATATCAATAACATCCATCTTGTGTGAAGTAAACAAGCTAATGCATGTAGGATGTTGAAATTAATGTCTGTTACCTACAAGCTCTTGCACATGCCACCTGCTGAGATCCTCCTCCTCAATACTACACTTTCTTACCTTCAACAAATCTCAAATCCATAGTCAGAAACAATTGCAACACCACTGTGAAATAGGTTATTGTTAGTTTCATATCCACGACAAGGGAGCTGGCTCTCAGGATGGTCTCCCCACCCCTGACTCTGGATTTCACATTGGGTGAGTGCTCTGATGAGTGTGCTGCAATTGTCCCCACTGTCTGGGTATATTGCTAGCTCCAGGAGGTATCTCAATGTTGTCCATAGCTTGTCATGATCCACACAATCGAAAGCCTTTGTGTAGTCAATAAAGCACAGGTAAACATCCTTCTGATATTCTCTGCTTTCAGCCAAGATCCATCAGACATCAGCAATGATATCTCTCATTCCACGGCCTCTTCTGAATCCAGCTTGAACCTCTGGAAGTTCTCTGTCAATGTATGATTGTAGCCGTTTCTGTATTACCTTTAGCAAAACTTTACTCACTTTAGATATCAAAGAGATTGTCCGATGATTTCCACATTCTGTTGGGTCACCTCTCTTTGGAATGGGCATAAACATTGATCTCTTCCAATCAGTCGGCCAGACAGTTGTCTTCCAAATTTCTTGGCAGAGATGAGTGAGTGCCTCTTGTGCTGCCTCACTTTCCTGAAAGATTTCAATTTTTATTCCAGGAGGTATCTCCTCAATGTCAAGAAAACAAAAATCCTCACCACTGGACCAATAAACAACATTCTTATCAATGGAGAAAAGATTGAAGTTGTCAAGGACTTCATTCTTGGATCAACTATCAACACTCGCGGAATCAGCAGTCAAGAGATCAAATGACGTATTGCACTGGGCAAATCTGCTGCACAGGAACTTTTTAAAGTATTGAAGAGCAGAGATGTCAGCTTGAGGACTAAGGTGCACCTGACCTAGGCCATTGTGTTTTCAATAGCCTCATATGGATGCGAAAGCTGGACAATGAATAAGGAAGAGCATAGAAGAATTGATGCCTTTGAGTTATGGTGTTGGAGGAGAATACTGAAAGTGCCATGGACTGCCAAAAGAACCAATACATCTGTTTTGGAAGAAGTGCATCCAGAGTGCTCCTTGGAGGCCAGGATGGCTAAGCTTCGTCTCTCCTACTTTGGACATATTGTCCGGAGGAAACAATCATTGGAGAAGGATGTCATGCTGGGTAAGGTGGAGGGTCAGAGAAAAAGAGGAAGACCTCTAACGAGATGGATTGGCCAGATAGCATCATTGATGGACTCAAGTGTGGCAGCGGTAGTGAGGTTGGCCCAGGATCGGACATTGTTTCTTTCTGCTGTGCATGGGGTCGCTATGAGTCAGTTCCAACTCGATGGCACCTGACAACAACAACAACAGGAGGTATCTCTGGAGCAAAGGATCCACTGGGAAGGACTGAGCCAGCTCTACATGAACAACATGTAGGCTGAGGCTCACCCTGTGGCATTACAGCTAGGATTTAGAGATCCTTGACCTCTTGCAGGGAATGGAGAGAAGAGTGTTCCCTGGATGATGGTGGTACTCCTCCTCAAGGCTCCTCCAAGAAAGAGCTTCCTGGAGGATGACATCAGTACCACCTGGAATGTCAATTCTGGACCCTTGCATCTTGTGTTCTGACACTTCAGCTGAGCACACACACAACTGGTCCCTTGGCTTGGCCTGCTCCCATTCTTCATTCCTGTTCAGAGTGTGTGTTCTTCTGATCTTGATGTTCTACAAATTTTCATCCTGGCAACCTCTCAGATGCTAAGCATACCTTTTAAACCTGTGTCTTTCTACTTTCAGAGCAAGCAGGATTGGAATGTTTGGGGTTTATTGTTTAAAGAAGTCTCAGCCAACAGTGCCAATTAAAAACTCACATCCTTATTGAGATGGGGGCTATAATGAGCATTTCTTCTGGTGATCACTGTGGTGATCTTCATGCGTGTGGCACACTCATCTTCCACACTGTTGAAAGCATCTAGAACCTGGTGCCAAACCCATGAAGCTGCCAGGGATTAAGCAACACCATCTTCCTGAAGCATGAGTTTTATTTGAAAGATATTTCAGAAGACAGACCTGGTGATATGCTTCTGAAAGATCACAGCCTTGAAAACTCTATAGAGCTCTTCTACTCAGTCCTACGCTGTATGTATGGGTGGTCATGAGTAGGAGCTGATTTGACTATGAGGTTCAGAGAAACAGAGAAAGACCCCCCAATGAGATGGATTGGCACAGTGGTGTCAACAATGGGCTCAAGCATAACAACGATTGTGAGGTTGGCCCAGTACTGGGTAGTGTTTTGTTCGGTTGTACATAGGATCGCTATGAGTTGGTATTGACTCCATGGCACCTAACTACAACAGCAGCAATGAGCTAAAATGTTAACATGTTGGGCTGTTAATTGAAAGGTTTGAGATTTGAATCCACCCAGAAGTGCCTAGAAGAAAGGCCTTGTAATCTAATAATACAAAATGTCATATATTTCATATAATTATCACATAATGAATGAAACAATGCAGAGTTTGAATATGTTGATAAGACAGAGGAGGTAGTACATTCAAGAATATCCACTTTCTTCTACTGGGTAGGATGTCTTAGTTGTAAACTTTAAGACACGTTAGACCTGTGTCATAATCTGAAATGCAAGACAGAAGGCAACATAGTACTGAGGACAGAGAGCTGGGTGTGACACCCCAGGACCTGAGTGTGGACCCAGACTCTGTCATCTACTAGTTCTATGACCTCAACCCTCACCTCACAGTCAAGCAGGGATGTGAACACTCAATCTCCCTGCTCACTACCAGGGCTGATGTAAAAATCCAATAGGACAGTCTGTGTGAAAAGGCATTCGAAACTGCAGAATATCCTGTCCCACAAATGTAAGTTATTATGATTCAGCCTTGTTGTTTTTGGAAAGCTTGTTTCATTTTATATCATCACAAGTATTCTCCACCTCCCACCCCACCAATAGTCAGATCAAAAGTGTTTGCCTTTTTCTGCACAGTGAAGAACCACTGATCTGACCAACAGAAATGAAGTCATCAGGCTTGCTTTTACCCAGTTGTACTTCCAGGCCATCAGGGAAGCAGCTCCCAGCAAGCCTGGGCAACACAGCCATCCTGCCCGCTCTGAGGAGAATCCCCAGGGCTTAGTAGTCACCACTGTCTGAATTTCATTATGCCGTCTCCAGACAAGCAGAGGGGAAAAGTGCAAAGGAGCAGGTCAGCGTCTGAAATGTGAGAGGGGTAGCAGTCTTTAAAGCATATGGGAATGGGAAGAAATTTAACACTGCTCCAAAAGAGAGAAGGAGCCTTGCATCATGTGAAAACAATTGTTGCATGCAGTCAGCTGAGCTCTGGGGCCTGGGGAGGTGTGCTTGCCCACCGATCCACTTGCAAAACGTCTAAGACATGTACCCACATCCTAAGAGGTGAGACCCCATGGGAGTACATGGGGTAGAGCCAAATGAAACCCACTGCCATTGAGACAATTTTGACTAACAGCAACCCTAGAGCAGCAGATCAACCCTATAGAAGAATGCTCCATATGACTTATAAAACTATAAATCTTTATGGGAACAGACAGCCTCATCTTTCTCCCACAGAGAGGCTGGTGGGTTTGAACCACCAACCTTGAGGTTAGCAGCCCAATGCATAACCTGTGCCACCAGGACTCCTTGGGGCAAAACAGGTGGCATAAATCTAAATTGGAGTTCTCAAAGGGAACCCTCTAGTTTGGAAGTGGAAAGAATGAGGGTTTTTTAATCAATCAGCTCATCAAAACTACTATTTATTGAAAGTTCTTGGATGAAGCAAATGTTAACATGTTGGGCTGTTAATTGAAAGGTTTGAGATTTGAATCCACCCAGAAGTGCCTCAGAAGAAAAGCCTTGTAATCTACTTCTGAGTAATCAACCATTGAAAACTCTATGGAGCACAGTTCTACTCTGACCCACGTGAGATCCCCATGAGTCAAGATTGACTCAATCTTAACTGCTTTAGTTACTGGTTAGAATTTACTAAGCACTTGTTGTTAGATTCCATCAATTCAGTTTCAACTCCTAATAACATTATATACAACAGATATGCAGTACAATGAATTATTTTATATGCCTTTTCTTCCTAATGCCTTTTTTTCCTAATGGGTCTGGGTAAGAGAAGCTGGAAGAAGATGCTCCTAGGATATGATTCAAGGCTAATTGTGATTGTAAAACTTGAAATTTTAATATGGGTTTAAAATGAGACTTCTCAGAAGCAAGAAGTAGGATCTCACTACCAAAAAAGAAGAAGAGGCAGGAGTGGACCCTCTGCATTGAACCTCCTCAACCCAGACGACAGAGCTATGGTGGTGGTTTTGTGCCATGGAGTCAGTTCTGACTCATAGTGACCCTGTACAGGGTTTACTAGACTGTCAATTTTTACAGGAGCAGGAAGCCTTACCTTTCTCCCAGGGAACCACTAGTAGTTTTGAACTGCTGACCTTGAGGTTAGCAGCCGGATTCGTAACCACTGTGCTACCAGAGCTCCTTGGAGACAGAGCTATGACATCAGAGAATTAGCAGAGCAGCATCAGAACCAAAAGCCAGAGTACCCGACACAGTAATGTGCTTCCCAGCCCATGGAGCAAGTAAAGCTGAATGTCTTTGGGCAGGAGGTTCACTTGTGGAAAGGAATGCCTCCAGGCACTTCCTTAGGGGAGCTAGGTTTGCTGATGCACAGAGTTAGAGCTGAGTGACTTTGGGCTGAGGCTTATGGTAGAGTGAAGTGTCCTTTGGGTATTTACCAGCAGCCCTGAAAGAGCTATGTGACATTGTCTGAGTAGAGTAGAGGCGAGGTCAAGGGGTCAAAGGCTAGAGAGAGGCTTGTCTGTGATCACGGCTAATAAGAGGCTGTCCTGATTAAAAGAACAGAGCCCTGAACATGTCTGACCCTGAATTGTAAACTATTTCCAAATAAACCCCGTAACTGTAATTATGGTGTCTGAGTTCTGTGTGGGCATTACAATGAATTATCAAACCCAGTTGAGTAGAGAAGACTGTGGAAGGAATGGCTAGCATCAGATTTTGTAGAAAAGGTTGGAAGGTGGAGGTTTTTCTGACCTCTGACACAAGAATCAGCCTTGGGTTTATGTGAAGTTTGATTTTCCTGACCCCTTAGGAAAAGCTAGAGGTAGTCATATACCACCCTTCCATGCTATTTTTATAAAAACAAAAGACTGTCTGGTTCTCACCATCCTCACTATTTTTATGTTTGAACCTACTGCTACAACGGCTATGTCAAACCATCTCATTGATGATTCCTAATACACTACTTACAAGACAGATCTGCTCATTCTTCTAGCAGTTCATGGTATATTCAATATTCTTTGATGATACCATAATTCAAATGCATGAATTCATCTTAGACCTTCCTTAGTCATTGTCTAGTTTTCACATGTATATGAGCCGATTGAAAATACCATGGCTTGGATCAAACACACCTAGTCCTCAAAGTGACATCCTTACTCTCTAACACTTTGAAGAGATCTTTAGCAGTAGATTTGTTCATTGAATACATCATTTGATTTCTTGACTGTTGCTTCCAGTGCATTGATTGTGGATTCAAGTAAAATGAAAGCCTTGTCAACTTCAATATTTTCTCTCTTTGTCATGATGTTGTTCATTGGTCCATTGTGAAATCTCTGTATACTTTATATTGAGGTGAAGTCCATACTGAAGGTTTTGATGTTCATCAATAAGCACTTCGAGTCCTCTTTGCTTCCAGCAAGCAAGGTTGTACTATCTGCATATTTTCCTTCAATCCTGATGCATATAGTCCAGCTTCTCAGGTTATTTTGTCAGCATACAGATTGAATAAGTATGGTGAAAGGACTCAATCCTGACACCTTTCCTGATCTTACACTATATAATATCCTCTTATTCTATTTAAACAACTGCTTCTTGGTCTATATACATGTTCTAGAATTTCCATTCTACCCATCATTATCCATAGTTGGTTATGATCCACACAATCAAATGCCTTTGTATAGTCAATAAAATACAGGTAAATATCTTTCAGGGATCTCCCGTTCCACTTCCTTTTCTGAATCTGGCTTGAATTTCTGTCAGCTCCCTGTCAATGGACCGCTGCAACCATTTTTCAGTCATCTTCAGCAAAATTTTACCTGCATGTGATATTAATGATGTTCTTCAATACTTTCTGCATTCTGTTTGACCACCTTTCTTTGGAATGGGCACAAATATAAATCTCTTCCAGTAAGCTGGCTTGGTAGGCTGTCTTCCATATTTCTTGGCATAGATGAATGAGTGCTTCAACTGTTTTTATTGAAGCTATCTCCCGGTCATCATTTTATTTAAAAGTATAACAAAATTAAGTGTTGAAGAGGTTGAACAAAGAGAACTTTCATTCACTGTGGGAGAATAAATTGGCAGACATTTGAAACAGTTTAACCTTCTCTACTAAACTTGTACATGAACATACAGGTTGTCATTAAGTATCCTCAAGTCAGTTCTGACTCGTTTGTTGTTGTTGTTAGGTGCCATCGAGTCAGTACCAACTCATAGTGACCTTATGCACAGCAAAACAAAACACTGCCCGATCCTGGGCCAACCTCACTACTGTTGCCACACTTGAGTCCATCGATGCTGCCACTTGGCCAATCCATCTCATTGGTGGTCTTCCTCTTTCTCTCTGACCCTCCACCTTACCAAACATCAAATCCTTCTCCATTGACTGGTCCCTCCTGACAGTATGTCCGAAGTATGAGAGATGAAGTTTGGCCATCTTGGCCTCCAAGGAGCACTCTGGCTGATAGAGACCCTTATAGCAGGGACAGGGAACGTCTGACCCACAGGTCATATGAGGTCCTTGAAATCATTTGGCCTGGTCCTGCCAAGGCAACTGCAGTTCCAGCCATTATATTCTTGTTTAGTGCCATGAAGTCGGTTCTGTCTCATAGTGACCCTGTATAGGATTTCGGAGGAGCAGCTGGTGGATGTAAATTGCTGGCCTTGCAGTTCAAATTGACATTGCAGTCAAATGCTTACCCTATAGTGACACACCAGGGCAGCCTAACACACATTAGGGGTAAGTTAATTCAATGTTTGACCAAATATAGCAGGCTAATTTTTAAGCCAATAATTTTGTATGGTCTACAAATGATGTTATAAATTTTGGCAAAGCAAAGGTTGCCCACCCCTGCAGTGTAGCATTTTCAAGAAGTAGTTGGTGGGTTTGTGCCACAGATCTTTTCGTTAGCAGTCTGGTGTTTATCCTACAGTGACAAACCAGAGCTCCAAACATACAGGATAACCAACAATCCCACTCCTAGGTGGAATTGGATGCATGAGGTTTTTGAAACATTTCAATGGGCATTCTGTCTACGCATGGAGTCTTGGTTTTGTTTTGTTTCAACTTTTTATTGTGAAATGAGAGATGGCTTAAGGAGCAGACCATCAGTTTTACATTCAACAAATCATATACTTTGTTTCATTTCGGTACTTGAAATCCTCTCCATGTAACACCAATTATTTCACTTTTACTATATGATTTCTTCATTCAACTTTCTTTTCCAAGAAGGTTGTCTTTAGGTAAACATGGCCTTGTTGACCTTGAATGTTTGATGGGGTGGCTACTTCACTAGTGCCCCTATCTATCGCTTGGCTGGAAATTGAGCCAGGATGTAAGTTCAGTTCCAGATCTAAAGGGTGAACAAGGGCAGTAATCTCCGGCTCCTCCAGTCTCTCTCTGATAGGTAAACCTGGTCTTCTTTATCATTTTGGCTTTTTTTCACATTTTTTCCCACTCTATCCAGGACCCTCTAATGTAATCCCTATCAGAAGAGTTGGTAGTGGTAACTGGGTATCATCTAGTTCTTCTGGTCTCAGGGTCATGAAGACTAATACTCATGTGTTCCATTGGTCCATTGGACTCATTGATCACATGCATATTCAATTTTCATCCCTCTGCTTTCTTCTGCACAGGGAGAGACCAATAGTTGTGCCTTAGATGGCTGCTCATGAGATTTTAAGATTCCAGTTGATACTCACAAAAGTAAACTGTAAGGAGCTCTGGTAGCATAGTGGTTATGAATCAGGCTGTAAACTGCAAGGTCAGCAGTTCGAAACTACCAGCTGTTCTGTGGGAGAAAGATGAGGCGTTCTGCTCCTGTAAAGATTTACAGCCTTGGAAACCCAGTACAGGGTCGCTATGAGTTGATCCTGACTCGACGGCACACAACCACCACCCCCACCACTCACAAAAGTAAACTGTAGAGCATTGTCTTCATGCCCTCTGTTATGCCAATTGAACATGTTATTCCCAAGACTACGGTTTGGAGCTCCTAAATCCAATAACTCATTCCCTCAAGGTGTTTGGTAATGTCTATGAAGTTTTCATAATTTTGTATGCTGTATGTGGAGTCTTTGTGTAGTCAATAAAGCACATCTTTCTTGTATTCTCTGCTTCCAGCCAAGATCCATCGGACATCAGCAATGATATCCCTCATTGCATGTCCTCTTCTGAATCCTACTTGAACCTCTGGAAGTTCTCAGTCACTGTATGCTTGCAGCCAAAACTTTACTCGCTTGAGATATCAGAGATAGTGTCCAATAATTTCCACATTCCATTGGTTCACCTCTCTTTGGAACAGGCACAAATATGGATTTCTTCCAATTAGTTGGTCAGATAGTTGTCTACCAAATTTCTTGACATAGATGAGTGAGTGCCTCCAGTGCCGCCTCACTTTCTTGAAAGATTTCAATTTTTTATTGACTATTCTCAGGCTTTCGATTGTGTGGATCATGACAAGCTATGGACAATATTGCAAAGTATTAGTATTCTGGAACATTTAATTGAGGAATTATCATGAGGAATCTGTACATGGACCTAGAGGCAGTTGTTCGAACACAGCATGGGAACACTGAATGGTTTAAAATTAAGAAAGGTGTGCAACAGGGTTGTAGTCTTTCACCATACTTATTCAACCTGTATACTGAGTAAATGAGGCTTTCTACTCCCGTAAGGATTTACACCCTCGGAAACCCTGTACAGGGTCGCTATGGGTCGGAACCGACTCGACGGCACTTAACAACAACAACAATACTGAGCAAATAATCCAAGAAGCTGGGTTATATGAACAAAAATGTGGCATCAGGATTGGAGGAAGATTCATTAGCAACTTGCAATATTCAGATGATACAACTTTGCTTGCTGAAAGTGAAGAGGACTTAAAATATTTACTGATGAAGATCAAAGAGCACAGCCTTTGGTATGGATTGCATCTCAATGTGAAAAAAACAAAAATCCTTACCACTGGACCAATAGACAACATTCATATCAATAGAGAAAAGATTGAAGTTGTCAAGGACTTCATTCTTCTTGGATCAACTATCAACACTCATGGAAGCAGCAGTCAAGAGATCAAATGATGTATTGCATTAGGCAAATCTGCTGCACGAGACCTCTTTAAAAATGTCAGCTTGAGGACTAAGGTGCACCTGACATAAGCCATGGTATTTTCAATAACCTCATATGCATGTGAAAGCTGGACAGTGAATAAGGAAGACCATAGAAGAATTGATGCTTTTGAATTATGGTGTTGGAGGAGAATATTGAAAGTTCCATGGGCTTCCAAAAGAACCAACAGATCTGTGTTGGAAGAAGTGCAGCCAGAGTGCTCCTTGGAGGCCAGGGTGGCCACACTTCATCTCTCATACTTCAGACATATTGTCAGAATGGACCAGTTGCTGGAGAAGGATATTATGTTTGGTAAGGTCAGAGAAAAAGAGGAAGACCACCAGTGAGATGGATTGGCAAAATGGCAGTTTCAATGGGCTCAAACATGACAACAATAGTGAGGTTGGCCCAGGACCAGGCAGTATTTCATTCTCTTTTGCATAAGGTCACTATGAGTTGGTACTGACTCGATGGCACCTAACAATACAACAAGAAAACCATCTAGGAGGAGTCCTGGTGTGGCGCTGTGAGTTAATGTGCCAGACTGCAAAGCTGTTTACACTGCAAGGTTGGTGGTTCAAGCTCACCAGCTACTCCTCAGGAACCATATATAGGCGTCACTATGGGTCAGAACTTACTCAACAGCACTTAACAACAACAACAATCCACCTAGGAACAACTATACTTATCTAAGATGGGTTCAAATCATGTTGGCTGGACTTGCAAGTGTATCTGCCATCTGTTGGGCTATCTCCTAGGGATGGTTGATTGAGGATGGCTTCAGCTGGGATGACTCAACTCTGCTCTCTAGCTCTACTCCACATGATCTCTCGTGCCCCAACAGCCTAGTTTGGGACTGTTGTCACAATAAAGGCAGAGATGAAAACGGCAAGAGAGAGAAAAAACATTCAAGGCCTCTTGAAATTTAGGCTTTGAACTTACATACCATCTCTTCTGCAACTTTCTACTGACCAAAATAAACTATAAGTCAGCCCAGATACAAAGGGTAGGGGGATAGAAGCCATCTACTGATGGGAAGAGCTGACTAAGTCACATTGCAAGTGCTTATTAAAGAATTACTGCCATTTTTCACATTCAGTCTACCATCCCAGATGTAATTGAAATACACTGGCATATTCCAATATTTTAGATTTTTCACTACTCTGCCAGAATCTCTTCATTCATGAAATGCTGTTTATTTGCCCATTCTTTCTGTGTCTTGTTTCACTGGACTGTGGAAAGAGAGATACAAAGTTGAATTGGCAAGTTGAAATAATGTGTCCATTTTCTCTTTTTAAAGGACATTAAAATTCATATTCTAGCTCTTTGCACATTTTATTAGAATATTTATTATAAGGAGCTCTGGTAGCGTAGTGGTTACAGATCGGGCTGCGAACCTTAAGGTCAGCGGTTCGAAACTACCAGTCGCTCCGTGGGAGAAAGATGAGGCTTTCTACTCCCGTAAAGATTTACACCCTCGGAAACCCTGTACAGGGTCGCTATGGGTCGGAACTGACTCGACGGTACTTAACAACAGCAACAACAATGCAAAAAGTTGGAGTTAAAAAATCAAAAGAGAGGAATATGCTCAGAACTTCTAAAACTGAAAGACCTGAAGGAAAAAAAATCAGGCCTCAAATCACAATCAAGATTCTATAGGCAAACAGTTGGACACAGGAAACCTCTAAAGAAGGAATACACAGTCACTGTACCAAAAAGTATTGTTGATGTTCAGCCATTTCAAGAGGTAGCATGTGATCAAGAACCGAGAGTACTGAAGAAAAAAAGTGCAAGCTACAATGAAGGCACTGGTGAAAAACAAGTCTCCAGAAATTGATGGAATACCAGTTGAGCTGTTTCAACAAACTGATGGAATACCAAAAAGATGCAATACTGGAGATGTGCACTCTTCTATGCCAAAATATTTGAAAGATGTTGAGTCAATTGGAAGACATCTATATTTGTGCCCATTCCAAAGTAAGGTAATCCAGCAGAATGCAGAAATTATTTAACAATATCATTAATATCACATAAAACTAAAGTTTTGCTGAAAATAATTTTTAAAATGACTACAGGGAATTACCAGAAACTCATGTCAGATTCAGAAGAGGATATGGACTGAGGGATATCATTGCTGAGGTCAGATGGACCTTGACTGAAAGCAGAAAATAACAGAAAGATGTTTGCTGTGTTTTATTGACTATGCAAAGGCATTTGACTATATAGATCATAACAAAGTATAGATAATATTGGGTAAAATGGGAATTTCAGAATACTTTGTTGTGCTCATAGGAACCTGTACCTAGATCAAGAGACAGTTGTTCAAACAGAAAACAGTGATACTGAATGGTTTAAAATCAGGAAAAGTGTGCATCAGGGTTGTATTCTTTCACCATAATTATTCAATCTGTATACCAAGCAAATAACCTGAGAAACTGGACAATAACACTGAAGGAAGGCTCAACAATATCCTATAATAGGCAGATGACACAACCTTGCTTGTTGAAAGCAATGAGGACTTGAAACATTTATTGATGAAGATCAAAGACTATAGTCCTCATAAGAATTCAACATAATGAAAACAAAACCCTCACAACTGGATCACCAAGCACCATCATGATAAAGAGAGAAAGGATTGAATGTGTCAAGGATTTCATTTTACTTGGATCCACATTCAAAGTCCATGGAAGCAGCAGCTAAGAAATTAAATGATGTGTTAAATTCGGCAAAGCTGTTGCAAAAGATCTCTTTAAAGTGTTAAAAATCAAAGATACCACTTTATGAACTAAGGTGTACCTGATCCAACATGGTATTTTTCAGTTGCCTCATATGAATGCGAAAGCTGGACAATGAGTAAGGAAGACTGAATAAAAATGAATGCATGTGAATTAAGGTGTCAGAGAAGAATTCTGAATATACCCTGGACTGTCAGAAAAATGAACAAATCTGTCTTGACAGAAGCAGAATCAGAGCGCTCCTTTGACATGAAGATGGTGAGACTTTGTGTTAATTACTTTGGGCATGTTATCAGGAGGAACAGTATCAGGAGAAGAACATCATACTTGATAACGGAGAGGGTCTGTAAAAAAGATGAAGATTTTCAATGGATGGACACAGCGGCTGCAACAATGAGCTCCAATGTAACTATAATTGTAAGGATGACGCAGGACCCGGCAGCGTTTCATTCTGTTGTGCATAGAGCCACTATGAATTGGAATCATCTCAACAGCACCTATAAAGAAAAGTCAGACTGCTTACCCACTGACTTTATCTCTATGATTCTGATAACAAAAAGAGTTTCATTAATTAGAAAGCAAAGTTAAGCTTTCTCAACAAGTCATCCCAGTTTAGCCATAATCTGCGGGAATGCTGTCAAATTCCAAGAAGCAGATGTTTATTTAATGAGATGAATTATTAATACTTCCACCCCATTTCTAGTACTGTGTTTGTGATCTGAACTTAAGGCACTAAACTCTTGCAATTTATTTCTTACAATGTGGTTGAGATCATAGGCTCCCCAGAGGTATACCTTTGAAATCCCTTACATATGAAATTATTTGGCTTGGTATTTGATATTTTCATGCCAAGAAATGACTATTACATTGTACTGGAAAGAGTAGTAGGGTTGGAACCAGAAGAGCTGAGGTAAAGGCAACATAACATTGTGGATTTGAATATTGGATCCATTACGTATGTGCCCATTATATAATCTTGGATAAGTGTCTTAACCTTTCTGTATCCCTGCCCAAATGTCTTCTTTCTCCCTGCACCATCAGGCAACATCTGGAAAGATAGGATGTCCACCTTCAATTAACTTATGGCTACTATGCAGTTAGTGTAAGAGACAAAGGCAAGTTGTCCATGGTTTCCCTGCTCTTGGAGTCATTCTGTCCAATGCTTTCTTTCTTTCACCCTGGGCCTGGTGAGACTGAAGAGTAAACAACCTTCCCCAAGGGCCGAGAAACAACTTTTCTGCTGGTATTCAGAACAAGATATGGAGAGGCACGGAGACCATGCGTACTTTTTAGATTTTTTTATTGTGAATTTGAGTGAAGATTTACAGACCAAATCATCAGTTTTACAGTCAATAAATCATACACTTAGTTTCATTTTAATGATTACAGTCCCCTCCATGTAACAACAGTTATCCCACTTCCTCCCTATGGTTCTTATTTCCAGTACACCCTCCTCCCCAACCTTTCTGAACTTTGTCCTTAAGTAAATGTTCCCCTTTTGATATTGAATGGTTGACCATTCCATGGTGAGCGTAACCTTACTAGTGTTGCTGTCTCCATTATATACCTCTCTACTGCTTGGCTGAAAATTGGGCAACAAGAGTGAGTTCAGTTCCAGACCTGAAGAGTAGCTGAGGGCCATAGTCTCAGATTCCTCCAGTCTCTTACTAACCAGTTGTTGTTGTCGTTAAATGTCGCTAGTCAGTTTGGACTCATAATGATCCTGTATAGGGCCTCCAAGGAGCACCTGATTGGGTCTGAATTATCAGCCCTGTGGTTAGTAGTCCAGTGTTTACCTACAGCACCACACTAAGACTCCTTTCTGACCAATAAGCCCAGTCTTTATTTTATAATTTTGATTCTTGTTCTACATTTTCTCCCACTCTATCCAGGACCTCCTAATGTGATCCCTTTCAGAGTAGTTGGTAGTGGTACCCAGGCACTATATAAGTTCTGGCCTCAGGGTGTTGTGGAGACTGACATTCACATGTTCCATTAGTCCACTGGATTAATTGATTCCAAGAGTCTTCCATTTGCATCACCCTTCTTTCCTTTACACAGGGAGAGACCAATAGTTGCATCTTAGATGACTACTATTCATGAACTTTTAAGATCCCAGTCAATACTTCCTAAAGTAGAATCCAGAACATTGTCACTGAGGATTATATTATTTCAGCTGACTATTGTGTCAATTGGGGACTCTTTTTTCCTGTCAAAATTTATACCATTCTTTGTGGGCCATATAAAATTAATCAACTTAAAATGCTAAATTTGGTCAAACATTTAATTAACTCAGTCCTAACAACAACAACAACAACAACAACAACAACAGTGTGATAGTTGGAACTGCAGTTGCCTTGGCAGATCCAGACCAAATGATTCCGAGGGTCCTATAGAGGCCCTGGGGCCACATGTTCTCCACCCCTGTCGTAGACTGTAGTCCTAAGCCCCCAGGCCCAGCAATGCATTGCTTCAAGGTTTTTGGTAATGTTTAAGAAATTTTCAAAATTTTGCTCCCTATATGCACCACCCTGGTGTGGTGCTGTGGGTTAATGCGCCAGACAGCAAAGCCATTTGAACTGCAAGGTCGGCAGTTCAAGCTCACCAGCTGATCCTTGGAAACCCTATACAGGGTCGCTATGGGTCAGAATCCACTCAATGACACTTGACAACAACAACATATGCACCACCACAGTCATAGATGTGCCTGTAGCAAAGGTAAATACCCATGTATAAATATCCTTTGTCAAACCCTTATATATTTGTGGGTGTACTCCCACTCTCTCTCCCATACTCTCTCTCCCATACCTATTCAACCTGTGTATCTGTCCATGTATCTACCAAGTATCTACCCATAGAACATTGTTGTTGAATGGTTGTATATACTACAGTATTTACCTCTATGCCCTTTAGCCCTTGTATTCTTCCCTATGTCTTCACCTGTCTTCATCATTCTTCTGCTAGTCTCCCTCTTGCTGCATATTGTCTTACTATAATGCCAACTCGTGTCTACCCTCTAGCTAGTGAATTACTCTGTCTTCCCTCCCACTCCTAATAACCATCAAAGAATGTTTCTTTTAGCATGAAAACCTTTTCTTGAGTTTTTATAATAGTGGTCTCATACAATATTTGTCCTTCTGTGGTTGACTAATTTCATTCAACATAATATCCTCCAGGTTCATACATGTTATGAGGTGTTTCACAAATTCATTGTTATTCTTCAATGTTGCACAATATTCCACTGATGTGTATGTACCAAAATTTGTTTATCCCTTCTTCCATTGATGGGTGTTTAAGCTGTCTCCATATTTTTGCTTTTGTGAATAGTGCTATGATTAACATGGATGTGCATGTATCCATTCATGTCATGCCTTTGATTTGAAGTAGAGGGATTGCTGGGTCAGATAGGAGTTCTGGTGTGACACTGAAGAAGCAGCACTGGACCACAAGGTTAGTTTGAATCACAAGGTCGGTGCCTCAAACTTATCAGCCACTCCTCAGAAATGCTGTGCTGGGTCGCTATGAGTCGGAACCAACTCAATGGTACTTAACAACAATGACTGCTGATTGTGAACATTTTTTATGTTTGTTGGTCACTTCAATGTCTTCTTCTGTGAAGTGTCTGTGTGTTTATTTCCTTTTCCCAGTTTTAAATTGGATTATTTGTCTTTTTCTTGTTGAGGTGTTAAAGTTTTCTATAAATTTTAGTGATTTGTCCGTTGTCTGATAAGTCATTGCAAAACACCACATGTACTCTTATTTGAGAACAGAAAAGCAATAATAATCACACTTATCCAAATTAGAGAGGAGCTTTAGTAAAGTAGTGTTAACAAGTCAGGCTGCTAACCTCAAGGTCAGCAGTTTGAAACTACCAGCTGTTCCATGGGAGAAAGATGAGGCTTTCTGCCCCCTTAAAGATATGTTGTTGTTGTTAAGTGCCGTCGAGTCGGTTCCGACCCATAGCGACCCTGTACAGGTTTCCGAGGGTATAAATCTTTACGGGAATAGAAAGCCTCATCTTTCTCCCGCGGAGCGGCTGGTAGTTTCGAACCGCTGACCTTAAGGTTCGCAGCCCGATTCGTAACCACTACGCTACCAGAGCTCCTAGGAAACTCTATGCCGGGTCGCTATGAGTAGGAACAGACTCATGGCACACCATCCAGACTAAAAAGCTAAGATCTACCTACAAATCATCCCTCCTCCATAAATTCACCAAGTCCTGGCAACCCCAATTAGTTAATATTTGCTCAAAGCATCATGTTCTTACCTAATCCAGAAGCTGTTACCTTAGTTCTGGCCTCATCCTGATTTGCCTAGAACGTGGCAAGCATTTCCTCCCCACTCCATTCTCTTTCTTGATGTCAGAGAAAGCTTGCTAATTCCTTCGCTATTTGTCAGTAGCTCTCCCTCCCCCACAGACATATATATATATACAGATATATAGTCAAAACCCCTTATCATTGCACTTATGACTCAGAAGTTGAGCTGTTGCTTTCTTACAACCCCAGGCTATGCCGTTTCCCCATACACCAGCCCTGTTGTAATGAAACTAAGCCCTCCACCTCTCTTCTCAGCAAGCTAAGCCTTTAAATATCATCTTAAATATCACTCCTTTCAAGAAGTCTCCCAGCTCTCTCAGTACTTTGTAACTTCTACTATCAACATGCTTTCCATATTACTGTGGATTATCTGTTTATATATACAACCCAGGAGTTGTGGTGTGGCACTGTGGGTTAGCGTGCCAGACTGCAAAGCCGTTTGAACTGCAAGGTCGGCAGTTCAAGCTCACCAGCTGCTCCTTGGAAACCTTATACAGAGTCTCTATGGATCGGAACCTACTCAACAGCATTTAACAACAACAACAACAACATATACAACCCAGGTCTAAGTCCCTGTGATAGTTAAGGCTCTGTGGCAACTTGGCTGGGCCAGAATTTTCAGAGGTTTACCAGTTACGATGCAATTATCACTCCATGATGAGGTCTAATATGATGCAACCACCCCCATGATGTGATCGACTCTCATCTGATGTAGTTATCCTAGGTGTTGTAAATCCTCACATCTAGGATGTTAATGAGGTTGGATGCAATCTATAGGAGTAGGTTGCATCTTGAGTCAATCTCTTTGAGATATAAAAGGAACGAAAAGTTAACAGAGAGAGGGGGACCCTACTACCACCACAAAAGAAGAACTAGGAGTGGAGTCTGTGTCCACTGTACTCTGAAGCTCCTAAATCCAGGGGGACGATTGATGCCAAGACACATGGAGATCTCCAAGGAATGTTGGGTCTACAGATGCTGAAAGGTGGCAAGGACCTTTCTCCAGAACCCTCAAAGAGAAAGCCTTCCCCTCAAGCTAACACTCTGAATTTGGACTTGCAGCCACCTAAACTATTAAAGAATAAATTTCTGTTATAACAGCACTAGATAATTAAGACAGCCCCATACAATTAGACAGGGTCCACTGAATCTCTATCCTATGCTCTGTGGCACTCCAATGCCTTCCCCACAGTTTCTGTGAACCCCCAGAGATTTAGATTTTCACCGTGTCCCAGCTGCAGCTCCAGCTACATGTAGCAACTGCTATGCTCTGTGCAGTGCTGACCCAGATGTGACCAAGGCCATTTTGTCAGCTTATGTCAACTCTGCCCTGTTCAGGGGCACCAAGATAAGAGGGAAACCAGGGGGCAAAAAAAGCCCCTATATCCTTCTCACCTTCTGCATTTCCCCAAAAGAAGAGAGGGGATCGTTTTGCTAATTTGCACAAATGTACAACATGGGCTAGCAGTGGTCTATATTTGTAATACAAAATCCTCCTTATGCCACACTTACGGGAAGCTAAAGACTTTACTAAAATCCTGGAGGTGGGAAAGTTAGAAGCAGTGGCATTTCTGTTCTTATAATATCTTTTAGTCTCCCCTTTGCCAAGGAAATTTTAAATTTTAGTGCCATTTCATCCCATATAATCTCCAACATCATACCAGCTCACTGGTCCTTCCATTCCCCTTCTCCACCTCTCTGTCTTTCATTTCCCCATGAACAGCTTAACCCTCACTTGTTCCTTAGTTTTCTGCCAACACACAGTTTCACATTCTCCCAGTAGTTTATCAACTCAGTTTTTGCCAACAAAGGGTGTTTCTTTTGTAAGAGGATGTCAATCAATGTCAACCTTCAAGAAAATGTGTTTTATTATACACATATCTTCTTTCTTCCGGTCGAACAGTTCCTCAAGGGAACAAGTAATCTGTCTGTAGTGAACATTATGAGGTATCTTCAGTCAATAGTTAGTGCATACAGACTTGATATCAGCTAGCTAATCAAGACCAGACTCAAATTCACATTTTTTCACTTATTAACTAAGTAACCTTTGTTGTTGTTGTGTGCCGTGGAGTCGGTTCTGACTCATAGCGACCCTGTACAGGGTTTCCGAGGCTGTAAATCTTTATGGAAGCAGAAAGCCTCATCTTTCTCCCACAGAACAGCTGGTAGTTTCGAACTGCTGACCTTGCGGTTCGCAGCCTGATTCATAACCACTATGCTACCAGAGCTCCTTAAGTAACCTTAGGTAGCCTATTTAACACTCAGAGCCTAGTTTCTTGATGTATAGAAGCACCAGGACTAGGATGAGCTAAGTGAGGTCCCCCAGGGTATAAACTTTAAGGTGACTGAGTGAGTGTTCTCTGAGTACTTTCCTTGCTTCACCTTAGCCTTAACCCAGAGCTATGAACTAGGAATAATAACAGCATCCATCTCATACTTCCTAACTGTTGTTGTTAAATGCTGTTCAAGTTGGTTCCAACTCATAGCCACACTGTATAGGGTTTCCAAGGAGCAGCTGGTGAGTTTGAACTGTTGACCTTGCAGTTGAAACAGACTTTGCAGCCCAGCACATTAACCCACAGTGCCACAGCAGGACTCCTGTAGAGGTTATTAAAAAGGAAGCATGCCAAGTGCCAAGCATGACATCTACCATGTTTCATATGCTTAATATTAGTGGGTGGTTTCACTCAATAAATGTAGCTCTTGTGACCATTTCAAGTTGTATTATATGAACTTGTCCAGGAAGACCATTAACATTTAACAGAAGCAATTTGAAAATTAATGTTCAGAGTTGTAATAATTTAAACAGACTTCTAATTTGGTAAAAAAAAAAATGCCTTTAATACACACATTTTGTTGTTCTACTGTTTGGAAGACAAATAAATACATTTTCATGCTTCTCCCTGGAGATTATTACAGGGTTGCCATTTGAGAAGCAGCATTATTGTTATATCTTGGAGTATCAGTATCTGTCTGTCCACAGGAATTTGGGTTAAGCTTCAAGTTTTAAACCACTGTAAGTTTTAACTGTACATGGCAGCTGAATCCAACGGACTGTCCTTGCCAATTGACATCACATAGAACTCTCTTCTGTCTCAGTTTCATTGATTTGAAAGGTGAACAACTATCAAGTTGGGGGTGCTAAGAGTCCCCAGGTTGGACCTTTTTCCCCAGTACCCTTGGAAGAGTCTACCTCCCTTGATCAACCAATATGAGGAGCCTCACATCTTTTCTCTTTGGACTTCAAACATCTATCCCATCCTCGCGGAAAATTTAAATTTAGACTTTTTAAACTTTAAACACGTTTTCTTTCTGATATTGAATGAATGCCTTCTGGGGGCATTTGATCAGGTATAATTTCTTATGAGGAGGAATTGGTGGTTCAATAGTAGAATTACTTCCTCCCATGCAGGAGACCTGATTCAACTCCTAGCCAATGCACCACATGCACAGTTATCACCCATCTGTCAGTGGAGGCTTGCACGTTGCTATCATGTTGAACAGGTTTCCGCAGAGCTTCCAGACAAAAGATAGAGTAGGAAAAAAGGGTTGGCAACCTACTTCTGAAAACCAGCCAATGAAAGAACCCTATGGGTCACAATGGAACATTGTCTAATCTGTAGCTGAACATAGGGATGGTACAGCACTGTATTGTGCCATGAGTCAGGGACGACTGCAGCTGACAGGAGTTTCTTATGTGCACCGACCGACAAACACGACAGTTGATTATTCTGAAATACAATGAGCCCAAAGAGCTTCCCCATCCATAAAATTATGGCAAATTTTTACATGTGTAAAGGTCTGACTTCAACTCAGTGATAGCTTCAGAGTTCAGTGGAATACACACACACACACACACACACAAAACTCTCCTCCATCCTAGGCTTCCCATAGTAAGACTTTTATGTAGCTTATATTTAAAGTGAGGCCATCCTCAAATCTCCTTCAGACTTGGTAAAAATTCATCCACCTCTTTTCACACGCTGTGGTACCAAGAAAACAGACAGGAACTTAATGGCGATGACGTATCTACTGCTGCTGCTTCTGGGTAATGAGCCTATGCGTGTCTGGCTGGCTGGCTCGGAGATATTGAGTAGTGGCAGACAGTACCTGGCAAACAGTAAGGGCTCAGTAAAGGCTATTATCCACTGTGGGAAAGACGCAGCATGCAAAAATGCACACACCCTGTCATTATATCTATGAAAAAGCAAATGAAGAAACATACGCGAAGTCAACAGACTGCTAGGAATAACACCAAAATGCCAATAACAGCTGCATTTGGACAGCCAGAAATTCTTTCCCTTTCTTTACTTTTCAAATTTTTCTCATTTCCTTTCATGAACATGTATTATGCTTATCATGAAGACAAAATTTCAAAGTGTTATTAAATTTTAGAAGGGAGTTTTGAAAAGTTCTACTTTACGAATCAAATACTTTCCAGACCTCGGAAAGGTTCTGAGAGAAGGGACACAGGGGAAACTTGATAGAAACTGACAGGAACCATCCTCTGGTTAAAAGGCTGATCACTGTGTCCTCCACCCGGCCCCCATCACCCCCCACCCCACCCCACACCTTTTTTTCATTTTTCTCTTCTCTCTCTTTTTCCTTTTTTTTTTTTTTTTTTTAAAAAAAGTGGAGCTGAATCAATGATTTGCAGCTGTGAGCTCTGCCACATTTATTTATTTCATTACTTTTGTCCCTACCAAATATTTCCATTGCCAAAGATGCCTGAGCAAAATGAAAACATGTAAACATTTAGAAGTTTGTTGTTATTATGTTTTAAGCAAAACAACAAAAAAATGAATTTATCTTAAACGCAACCACACTTGTGTGGGCAAACTATTTTTCTAATGTTCCTTTTCCTACACCAGCAGACTTAGTAGCCAGAAACTGGTGGAATCTCTTTGTACAAACCATTGACCTCAGTTCAACTCCTGGCCAGCCCAGCTAGTGAACAAAGTAAATAAAAATTCCACAACTAAAGCTTGATTTTATACCCCAGCTGTGGGACAGGATGTGGATATTTTAAAAACAAATAAACCAACAACAAAATGTAGCCACCGCCACCAAGTCCCAAACACCAGGGTGTGGCCCCAGTCACCCGGAGTCCTTCCCAGAGTGCTCCTGCAACAAATCCTTGGTGAAATATGGCAATCATTAGAAAGCTCGGACTTGGTGTGCATGGAGGGACTTAACACAGGCCAGCGCAGCAGTTCACAACCATGTTGCTGCATGGGAGATGATGATCGGATGCTCACAGTGAAAGCAGGAAAAGGATTTAAGCAACTGAGTGCCTTCTCTGGGCCAGGCCTTCTCATCTACATTAACTCAACAACCTTAGGCGGTAAAGAATATTGTTCCCATTTTACAGAGGAAGAAACTGAGCCCCCAAACAGCAAAGTGAATTGATGAAAGCCACCCAGGAAGTTAATGTCAGAGCCAAGAATAAAACCCAGATTCCCATGGCAATTGCCCAAAAAAGAATGAAGTGGGAATTCCCTGATGTGAAGGATGCAATCCAGGGAATCTCCCATATTAGAACATTGGAGACCTAGTTTTATTTATTTTTTTCAACTCCAAAGTGCAAGTATCCTAACATGACCCAGTGACTAAGAAGGTTTCTGAGCAGTCCTTTAACAAAAGGTGGAGGGTTTTTTTTAAAAAAATGCTACTTGGACTCTCCATGTGGCCTTCTGGTAACCTATCACCATAACAACAGTACCTTCCCCGTGGTGTATGTTACCAGATTTTAGGAGACAAGAGGGTGATCCCAACTGGTCTCTGAATCATCATTCAGGACCTGATAGCACAGAAGCCAGGCTCTTCTGGTCTAATCCTAAAATGGCCACAGTTCCCTGGATGGTTATGAGGTTAGAAGATAATGGGCAAATATTTTAGGGCCAACTCCTCATAAAAGAACAGGGAAGCCTGAGAGAAGATTTCCCCAATCTTATCTGTTCCTGACTGGACAAAAGTCAATCTTAAGAACTATGCAGTTCACCGTAAAAGGACTAAATGTTTATTTTATCTCATTCTTTATCTAGTCCTTAACCCAATGTTACAACCAGCAGAAATTGCTTTTTTAAAAAATACATGCTATGAGGAGATTGTCTTCTTCAGAATTAAGAATATATTTTACTCCTAATTTGTCCATTTTACCTCTCGTCTTAATCAACTACTAGAAAATCTTACCTTTCTAAAATCTTGGCAAGATAATCGATTGGACACTAACAAATGAAGGGGTTGGCAAGTATTCACTTGAAGTAGAGAGATATTTAGTTCTTTTGGAAAAGAAAGAGGAGAGGTGAAAATGTTGTGATTGTTAAGTGTCATGGAGTTGTTTCTGAGGACTCCGGGGTGAAAATATATAACCGAAAATTGACATAAAAGTGGATTCCTGCCTCAACAGGCCTTGGTTCCCACTACTGAACTACTGATTCTACAAGCAGGACTCTCCTTCATATGAAAACGATCCCTGCATTTTGTTTCTAATTTCCTTTTGGTCATAATTACCTGTTATTATAACAATCTTATTACCACAATACAAAAATCTAAAGGAAAGAGAACATAGAAAAATCACCACCGATGCTGTCACCAACTAGTAATAACATTTTGTTGTTGTTGTAGTTAAATGTCATCAGGTCAGTTCCGACTCATAATGACCCTATATAAGGTTTCCAAGGAGTGGCTGGTGGATTTGAACCACCAACCTTGTGGTTAGCAGCCCAGCCCTTATTCTACAGTGCCACACCAGGACTCCAAACATTAAAGAGGGTTGGGTTTCTTTCCTCCCCCCCTCCCCTGCAAGTCTTTTTTTCTCTGTAGGAGCTTCATTCATTCATCCATTCAACAAACATTGAGCAACTCGTCCTGTACACTGTGTTCTTTTCAAATGTTGTGGTCAATTTTTTCCCTCATTTTCACTAAGTAGTATAAACAGCTTGAGGCATCCATAAGTGGTAAAATGGTTTAATGCTCAACTAGCAAGAAAATATTGGTGGGAGAAACAGTGACGCCAGAGATGGAGGCAGAGACGATGACGTGGAGAGATGGAGTGGCTGGGGACTCTAGACCCAGAGAGGGAGAGGGGCTGTGTGCTGATGGCTGGGGGGTAGGCTTGCAAGGTATGCCCTTTGGTTGGTTGATGATGCATGGAGGGGATTGTAACCATGGCAATGAAATTACATATGATAGGATGAATGTAAAGCTAATGTTCTCCCAGGTAAAGAAAGATCTGGAGACCTGTTTCTGAAAGGTCACCCCCATTGAAAACCTTGTGGAGTATTGTTCTACCCCAAAACATAAGGGTCACCATGAGTCTAAATACCTGGATTGCATCCAGTAGTACAAACAGCTCATATTTCTCACATTAGTAAAGGAAACAGCTAGCTACAGAAGAAACACTCAAACTTAAATTCCACACTTAAAGCCTGAGATGATGTCTCAGGAACCTCTGGGAATGTTGTCAGTGTGGGAAGTGATTTGGTTCTATAGCCTGGCTGCTTATTCATGCATGCTGTGGAGAGTGGGCCACTTTGCTGTTTGGATCACACTACCAGGCACTTGTATCTGAGCAAGTCTTTGAGCCCCAGTAACACAAAGCTCTGTGACTGAGAAGGGAACACATTCCCACTTGGCAGGACCAGACCATTCACCTTCATACCTTGAAGGATTCTCCTACCTCTACCCACCTGAAACTTGAGCAACCTGAAGACTGTAGAAACTTTGTAACATAGAAAGAGCACAACCATCTAGGGAGAATTTGTTCTGACCCTCAGACCTTAGGAAGAAATGACAGCAGCCCCTGGCTTGCTGATCATGCCTTGATCTGCAGCTTGACTCGTTCAGTGACCCTCTACTCCCCACAACTCCATCCAAACACCTCCCACACTGGAATTGAATCAGAAGCCACCAATCTTCTTGGAACATAACAACCAGCCTGAACAGCCTGGGTCTCCACCCAACCTCCCAGGAACTTCCTGACTCTTCTCTTCTCCCTCTCCTCCCTCCCCCACTTCAGGATCCTAAGCTGCTGTCCTCTGAGTTTATTCCTCCCTGTACCCAAACCACACATCAGGTAGAAACAGACTTTTATATTGCAGAAGGGCTTACTGAATGTGAGGGGCCCTGAGAAATCCTGGAGCACTCTCTTCCTACCCATTCATTACTCACCACAACAACCTGAAAGTGGAAGCAACACAGATGAGGACTGAAATAATAATCATCTTAATAATAATAATAGTCAAAATTTCTTGGAGGCAACAATGAGTTAGGAACTGTATCAGCTTCTTTATACAGATTATCTCACTTAATTCTTGAAATTTCTCTATTAGACATATATCCTAGAGGAATAAGAGTTGGAACATAAATAGACATATGTACTTCCATATACATTTCCGCTACTCATCTGTCACTGGCATGTTACTGTGAAGCTGGAAGCTATGCCAACAGTATTTTAAATACCATCAAGATCACCCAAAGTTGACAGGTTTCAGCAGAGCTTTTAGACTACGACAGACTAGAAAAAAGAAGAGGCCGACTACTTCTGAATGTTTAGCCACTTATGAATAGCAGTAGAACATTGTCAGATATAGCACCAGAAGATTAAAAGATTATGAATAGCAACAGAAAATTGTCAGTTATAGTGCCAGAAGATAAGTCACTCAGGTTAGAAGATACTCACACTAAGACAGGGGATGATCTATCTCTTCAGAATTGGCCATACTGACGTGAATGGAGCAAAGCTCTCAGGACTTTCTTTTGCTGATACAACACAACTCAAAATGAGAAACAGCTGCAAACACCTATTAATAATTGGAACATGGAATATACAAAGTATGAATCTAGGAAAATTGGAAGTTGTCAAAAATGAAATGGAATGCATAAAGATCAATCAATATGCTAGATATTAGTGAGCTACATTGAAATGATACTGTTGATTTTAAGTCAGACAATCATATGGTTTACTATGTCAAAAATGACAATTCAGGAGATTATCTTGAAGTACAACACTGTCTGTGATAGGACAATATCCATACAAATACAAGTAAGACTAGTTAACACAACTATTATTCAAATTTATGCACCAATGACTAAAGCCAGTGAAGATGAAATTGAAGAATTCTATCAACTGTTTCAGTCTGAAATTGATCAGATGTATTGACTGTTGGTGATTGGAATGTAAAGGTTGGAAACAAAGATCATGATTGGAAAATAAGCCGTTGGTGATAGAAATCTTGCTGAATTTTGATAGAATTTTGCAAGACCAAGGACTTACTCACTGCAAATATATAATTTTAAAATAACATAAAGATGACTATATATGTGGCCTCACCAGATGGAATACACAGAAATCAAATTGACTATGTCTGTGTGAAATGACAGTGGAAAAGTTCCATATCATCAGCCAAACCAAGACCAGGGAAGATGGTGAAACAGACCATCAATTGCTCATATGCAAGTTCAGGCTGAAGATGAGGAAAATTAAAATTTGTCCATGAGAGCCAAAATATGACCTTGAACATATCCCATCTGATTTTAGAGATCATCTCAAGGACAGATTTTATGCATTAGACACTAATGACCAAAGACCAGAAGATCTGTACTATGATCAAGAACAGCATACCGGAAGTATGTAAAATAACATTTAAAAAAAAAAAAAAAAGACCAAAATGCATGTCAGAAGAGACACTGAAACTTGCTTTCCAGTGTACAGATGCTAAAGCAAATGGAAGAAATGAGGAGGTAAAAGAGCCGAAGAAAACATTTCAAAGGGCAACCTGAGAAGACAAAGTCAAGTATTATAATGAAATGTGCAAAGACCTGGAGTTAGTAAACCAAAAGGCAAGAACATGTTCAACATTTTTCAAGCTGAAACAACAGAAGGAAAAATTCAAGCCTTGTCTTGTAATATTGAAGTAATCAATGGGGAAAATATTGGAGGATGCAGAAAGCATCAAAAGAAGATGGAAGGAATCACAGAATCACTGTACCAAGAAGAAAATGTACATTTGAAGTGGTAGCATATGCTCAAGAATCTGTGGCACTGAGGGGAAAAGTCCAAGCTGTGCTGGAAGCATTGACAAAGAACAAGGCTCCAGGGACTGATGGGATACAAACTGAAATCTTCTAACAAACTGATGAAGCTCTGGAGGCACTCATCTATGCTAAGAACTTTGGAAGAGAGATACTTGGCCAACTGATTGGAGGGGATCCATATTTGTGCCCATTCCAAAGATAGGTGACCCAACAGAATGCAGAACAATATCATTAATATCACATACCAGTAAAATTTTGCTGAAGATAAATAAAAAATGATTGTAACAGTACATGAACAGAGAACAACCAGAAATTCAATTCAGATAGAGAAGAGGACCTGGAACTAGAGTTTCATTGCTGATGTCAGATGGAACTTGGATAAAAGCAAAGAATACCAGAAAGATGTTTACTTGTGCTTTGTTGACTATGCAAAACTTTCAATTGTGTGTGTAGATTATGACAAACTGTGGATTGCATTGAGAAGAGTGGATATTCCAGAATTATGTTCATGAGGAACCTGTACACAGAGTAAGAGGTAGTTGTTAGAAAAGAACAAGGTGATATTTAATGATTTTAAATCAGGAAAGGTGTGTGCCAGGGTTGTATCCTTTCACCATACTTATTCAATTTGCATGTAGAACAAATAATCTAAGAAGCTGGATTATATTAAGAAAACCATGGATTATCAGGATTGGAAGAAGACTCATTCACAACCTGTGATATGCAGATGATACAACCTTGCTTGTTAAAAGCAAAGAGGACTTAAAATATTTACTGATGAAAATTAAAGACTACAATCTTCAGTATGGATTGTACCTCAATGTGAAGAAAACAAAAATACTCACATCTGGATCAATAACATCCATTTAAATGGAGAAAATATTGAAGTCAAAGATTTCATTTTGCTTGGCTCAACCATCAATACTCTTGGAAGCATCACTCAAGAAATCAAATGACATATTGCATTAGGCAAATCTGCAGCACAAGACCTCTTTAAAATGTTGAAGAATAAAGATGTGAGTTTGAGGACTAAAGTGCTCCTGACTAAAGCTACCATTTTTTCAATAACCTTATGCATATGAAAGTTGGACAATGAATAATTGTCCATAGAACAGATGCATTTGAGGTATGGAGCTGAAGAAGAATTAAAAGTATTATGAACTACCAGAAGAATAAACAAGTCTGTGTTTGGAGAAGTACAGCTCTTTAGGAACCAGGATGGTGAGACTTCATCTTTCATACTTTGGATATCTTATCAGGAGAGTCCTGTCCTTGGAGAAGAACATTGTGTTTGAAAGAGTGGAGAATCAACAAAAGAAATTAAGACCCTCAAAGAAATGGATTGACACAGTGGCAACAGCAATGGACTCAAACCTAGCAACAGTTGTGAGGATGGCACAGGACTGGGTAGAATTTGGCACCTAATAACAACAATGTTCATCCATGCACTATTCACAATAGCAAAAAGATGAAAACAAACGAAACATCCATCAATGGAAGAATAGATTAACAAACTATAGTACATATATATAATGGAATGTTATTCAGCTTAAAGAATAACAATGAATCTGTGAAACACCTCAAAGAATGGATGGACCTGATGGATATTATACTGAATGAAACAAGTGAATCACAAAAGGACAAATAGTGTATGAGACCACGATTGTAAAAATCAGGGAAAGGTTTTCACACTAAAAGAAACATTATTTTATGGGTATCAGGGATAGGAGTGAAATGAGGGTAAGTTACTGGCTAGAGGTTAGACACATTCTAGCTTGGGTGAAAGGGATGGAAATATACAGTAAGAAGGAGCTGGCAAAAAAAAAAAAAAAAAATGCATGCAGGAGAAGACACTGGTAAGAGTGCAAAGTTAAAGATGTTGTTGTTAGGTGCCATCAAGTCAGTACCGACTCATAGTAACCCTATGCACAACAGAATGAAACACTGCCCGGTCCTGGGCCGATCTCACAATTGTTGCCACGCTTGAGCCCGTTGATGCTGCCACCTTATCAATCCATTTCACTGGGGTCTTCCTCTTCTTCTCTGACACTCCACTTTACCACACATAATATCCTTCTCCAGTGACTGGGCCCTCCTGACAATATGTCTGAAGTATGAGAGACAAAGTTTGATTATCCTGGCCTCCAAGGAGCACTCTGGCTGCAATTCTTCCAACTCAGATCTGTTGGTTCTTTTGGCAGCCCTTGGTACTTTCAATATTCTCTTCTAATATTCTCCTCCAACACCATAATTCAAAAGCATCAATTCTTCTACGGTCTTCTTTATTCACTGTCCAGCTTTCGCATGCATATGAGGTTATTGAAAATATAATGGCTTGGGTCAGGCACACCTTAGTCCTAAAGCTGCCATCTTTGCTTTTCAGCACTTTAAAAAGTTCTTGTGCACCAGAGTTGCCTAATGCAATACATCGTTTGATTTCTTGACCGCTGCTTCCATGAGTGTTAATGGTTGAGCCAAGAAGAATGAAGTCCTTGACAACTTCAGTCTTTTCTCCATTAACAAGAATTGGTCCATAAACAACATTACAACTTGTAATAATCTTTAATTTGTCTATAAATAAGTTAAAGATAATAGAGGCAAATATTGTTACATACACAATCCTGCAATAATGGTAATGTACAAGTAGATGTATGGATAGACACAAAAGTTGAATGGATGTGGGAGGGAGAGTGGAACTACACCCACAAACACATCAATGCTTGAGAAAAGATATTTTTACATGTGTATTTACTTTTGCTGCAAACATATCCATGAATGTGGTACTTCATATAGGGGGCAAAGCTATGAAAGCACCTTAAACCACTTTGAGGGAATGAGCCACAGGACGTAGGGGCTCAGGACTATGGCCTTAGGAGACACCAAGATCAACTGGAAAAGCAATCCACAAAGACAGTGGTCTATATCCTACTTTGTGGCATAATATCTGAGGTCTTAAAAGCTCATGAGTAGCCATCCAAGGTACAATTATTGATCTCTCCCTGTCCAGAGGAAACAGAAATGAAGAAAATCAAATGGAAAAAATTAGTTCCAATGGACTAACAGACCATGTGAACATCAGTCTCCATGATCCTGAGACCAGAAGAGCTAGATGGTACCCTGCCAGCACTAGCAACTTCCCTAAAAATGGTCACATTTTTTTTTTTTTCTTTAATTTCAGGAAGATAATGAACAATACCTGGCACAAGTGTCCAATGAATGATAGTGACTACCAGTAATTATAATAGTCATTCCTACCACTCATCTGTCAGTTTAGTGTACTGTGTTGGCTTGTATGTTGCTGTGATGCTGAAAGCTATGCCACTGGTATTTTAAATATCAGCAGAATCAACCATGATGAACAGGTTTAAGCAGAGCTTCCATACTAAACCAGACTAGGAAGAAGGAGAGGCAAATCACTTCTGGAACCTGGAATGTACTAAGTATGAATCTAGGAAGATTGGACGTTATCCAAAATGAAATGGAAAACATAAGGATTGATATCTTATATACAAGTGACCTGAAATGGACTGGTATTGACCATTTCGAATCAGAAAATCATATGGTTTATATCACCCTGAGAACAACAGATTGAAGAAGAATGATAGCACATTCATTGTCAAAAAGAGCATTTCAAATATATCTTGAAGTATAATGTGATAGGATAACATCCTTACACCTAAAGGAAGATTGACTTCTGATGTGACGCTGTGGATCAGCACTGAACTGTGAACCACAAGGTTAGCAGTTCAAACTAAACAGCTGCTCCTCAGAAACCCTATACAATGTTGCTATGAGTTAGAACTGACGCGACACCACTTAAAAACAACAACAAAAGAAGACCAGTTAATATAATTATTATTCACATTTATGTACGGTTATAGTTAGGGTTTTGTGTTGACTTGGCTGGGCTAGGATTCTCAGTGGTTTAGCAGTTAAGACGTAATCATTCCCATGATGAAATCTAATATAATATAACCACTTCTCCCATAACATGATTTGATTTGATTTAATTATCCCATGTGTTGTAAAATCTCACTTCTATGAAATGAATTAGGAGTCCTGGTGTGGCACTGTGGGTTAGTGTGCTGAACTGCAAGGTCAGTTTGAACCACAAGTTTGGCAGCTCAAGCTCACTAGCCGCTCCTCAGAAACTCTATACAGGGACACTATCTATCAGTTGGAACTGACTCAACGACAATTAACAATGCAATCTACAGGATTAGGATGATATAAAGGAGCTATAAAAAGTAAGCAGAGAAAGGGGACTTACTGTCACCAAGAAAGAAGAGCTTGGACTGGAGCGCATCCTTTATACCCGGGGTCCCTGCACTGTGAAACTCCTAGATCCATGGAAAGTTTGATGCCAAGACATATGGAGATCTCCAAGATGTTGGGCCAAAGATGCTGAAAGGAGACAAGGACATTTCCCCAGTGTCAACAGAGAGAAAGATTTCCCTAGAGCCAGCACACTGCATTTGAACTTCTAGCATCCTAAACTGTCAAAGAGTAATTTCTCTTTGCTGAAGGCATCCACCTGGTGTGTTTTTGTTATAGTAGCACTAGATTACTGAGACATGCACTAACCACTAAAGTTAAAGATGATGAAATTGAAGAATCTTACCAACTTCTTTAGTCTGAATTGATTAAACATGCAATGAAGATGCAAAAATCATTACTAATGATTAGAATGAAAGAGTTGGAAAAAAAGAGGAAGGATCAGTAGTTGGAAATTATGGCCTTGGTGATGGAAACCATACTGGAGATCACACGATAGACTTTTATAAGACCAATGAATTATTCACTGCAAATACCTTTTTTTTCAACAATATAAGTGGCAACTATATACATGAATTTTATCTGGTGGAATATTATAATGAAATGTGCAAAGACCTGGAGTTAAAAAACTAAAAGGGAAAAACACACTCAGCATTTCTCAAACTGAAGTTAAAAAAAAATCAGACTTTGAG
The DNA here is from genome assembly GCF_000296735.1 of Chrysochloris asiatica. Taxonomy (NCBI): domain Eukaryota; kingdom Metazoa; phylum Chordata; class Mammalia; order Afrosoricida; family Chrysochloridae; genus Chrysochloris; species Chrysochloris asiatica. The sequence continues at coordinate 11,635,969 of NW_006408566.1, forward strand.
TCCTGATGCAGTACTGTAGGATAAGCAACTGGACAGTCAACTTCAAGGTTAGTGGTTCAAACCAACCAGCTGCTCTTCAGAAACCCCATACAGAGTTGCTATGAGTCCAAACCAACTCAATGATACTTAACAATAATAACATGGACAAAATATTGAATGATATAAGAAGCATCAAAAGAAGGTGGAAGAAATACACAGAGTCACTGAACCAAAAGTAATAGGTGAATGTGCAACCATTTCTAGAAATAGTATATGTTCAAGAAAAGATGGTACTGAAAGAAGATCCAGCTGCTCTGAAGGCACTGGCAAAGAACAAGGATCTAGGAATTGACTGAATACCAAGACTGAAATGTTTCAACAAACTCATGCAGTTCTTGAGGCACCCACTCATCTATGCCAAGGAATTTGGAAGACTACCTAGCCAACCAATTGGAAAAGATCATATTTGTACCAATTCCAGAGAAAGGTGATCCAACAGAATACAGAATGTATCAAACAATTTCATTAATATCACATGCAAGCAAATTTTTATAGAATATAAATCATAAATGGTTGCAGTAAAACATCAACAGATAGTTGCCAGAAATTTAGGCCAGACTCAGAAGAGAATGTGGAACAAAGGATATCATTTCTGATGTCACATGGATCTTGGCTGAAAGTAGAGAATACCAGAAAGATGTTAACTTGTGTTCTACTGACTATGCAAAGACATTTGACTACGTGGATCATAACAAACTATGGATAATGTTGCAAAGCATGGATATTCCAGAACACTTCATTGTGTTCTTGAGGAACCTATACATAGACCCAGAGGCAATCATTTGAACAGAGTAAGGGGACACTGAATGGTTTTAAACCAGGAAAGGTGTGTGCCAGGGTTGTATTCTTTCACCATACTTATTCATGTATTCTTTCACCATACTTATTCAACCTGTATGCTGAGCAAATAATCTAAGAAGCTGGGCTCTATAAAGAAAAATGTGGCACCAGGATTGGAGGAAGACTCATTAACAACCTGCGATATGCAGATGATGCAACCTTGCTTGCTGAAAGTGAAGAGGATTTAAAATATTTACTGAAGAAGATCAAAGAGCACAGCCCTCAGTATGGATTACGTCTCAATATAAAGAAAACAAAAGTCCTCACCACTGGATCAATAAATAATATTCTTATCAATGGAGAAAAGATTGAAGTTGTCAAGGACTTCATTCTTCTTGGATCAACTATCAACACTCATGGAAGCAGCAGTCAAGAAATCAAACGACGTATTGCCTTAGGCAAATGTGCTGCACAAGACCTTTTTAAAGTGTTGAAGAGCAAAAATGTCAGCTTGAGGACTAAGGTGCCCCTGACCCAAGCCATGGTATTTTCAATAACATTATATGCATGCAAAAGCTGGACAGTGAATAAGGAAGACCACAGAAGAATTGCTGCTTTTGAGTTATGGTGTTAGAGGAAAATATTGAAAGTGCCATGGGCTGCCAAAAGAACCAACAGACCTATGTTGGAAGAAGTGCAGCCAGAGTGCTCCTTGGAGGCCAAGATGGCCAAACTTCATCTCTCATACTTTGGACATATTGTCAGGAGGGACCAGTCCCTGGAGAAGGATATCATGTTTGGTAAGGTGGGGGGTCAGAAAAAAAGAGGAAGACCCCCACAAGATGGATTGGCCAAGTGGCAGCATAGATGGACTTAAGCATGGTAACATTAGTGAGGTTGGTCCAGGATCGGGCAGTGTTTCATTCTGCTGTGCATAAGGTTGCTATGGGTTGGTACCAACTCAATGACACCTAACAACAACAACAATAATATTCATGTATGCTGAGCAAATAATCTGAGACACTCAATTATATGAAGATGACGATAGTCTGATACTCTTCATCATGTTTCAATGTTCAGTGTTCTGGTGCTGACAGTATTTCACTGTTATGCATAAGGTTTTCAGTGACAAAATATTTAGAAGTCTATTTCTTCTTCTTCCTAGTCTGTCTTTTTCTGGAAGCCTAGCTGAAACCTATCCACCATGGGTGACCCTGCTGGTATTTAGAATACTCGTGTCATAGCTTTTAGAATCACAGCAACATACAAACCACCACAGCACAACAAACTGACAAACAAGTGGTAGATTATTACTACTACTGTTCTATTTTTAAAATAATTTAAAATATGCAGCAGTGATTTGGTAACTCTAAAGTACAAATCTTATATTTAATTACTTTGTAATCTGGGGAATACAGTTGACACACCTTTGCTTGCTAGAAGTGAAGAGGACTTGAAACAGTGACGAAGATTTAAGATTACAGCCTTCAGTATGGATTGCACTATAATGTAAAGAAACTAAAATCCAAAACAATTGAATCAATAAATAACATCATGATAAATGGAGAAAACATTGATGTTGTCAAAGACTTCATTTGATTGCATCCACAATCAATGATCATGGAAACAGTAGTCAAGAAATCAAATGTTTGGCGTTAGACAAATCTACTGCACAAGACATCTTTTAAATGTTAAAGAGCAAAGATGTTGCTTTGAGGACTAAGGTGTGTCTGACCCAAGACATGGTATTTTCAATCATCTCATTTGCCTGGGAAAGTTGGACAGTGAATAAGGAAGATCATAGAAGAATTGATGCATTTGATTTGTTGTGTTGGGGAAGAATATTGAAAGTACCACATGCTGCCAAAAGAACAAATAAATTTGTCTTAGAAGAAGTACAGCCTGAATGCTTCTTAGAAATAAGGATGGGTAGACTTTCATCTCTCATACTATGCTGTCAGGAAGATCCAATCCCTGAAGAAGGGTATCATGCTTGATAAAATAGAGGGTCCTTGATAAAGAGGAAGACCCTCAACCAGATAGACAGATACAGTGGTAGCAATAATGAGGTCAGTACAGCGATGGTTATGAGTAATGTCACAGGACAGAGCAGTGTTTTGTTCTGTTGTACATGGACTTGCTATGAGTTGGAACTGACTTGATGATACCTAACAACAGTAGCAACAGTGGAGAAGTACACGATCCCTAGTCAGAACAAGGGCAACTTGTTCAACTGCTCATATTCAAGTGCAAGTCGAAAACCAACATCCATGGAAGCAAGAGTCAAGAAATAAACAGTCAACACCAAAGATCCATTTCTTTAGAAACTCATTTCCCAGAGCTTTATAAAGTCCAAGGCAAATAATTTTAGAGAAAACTAGAAGTTTTGTTTATTTCTGATGCAGTCAACTTCATCACATGGCAAATTTTTGTGATAACACAGGAAACCTTATACATTGACTGAACATAGCTACATCACATGATGTTTACCTAAATCAGTTCTACCTCATTTGAAACACTAATCTGAACCTGAGATTAATCTTGATGACATGGAATTTCTGTTTCATTTTAGTATACACTGACAAATGCATCTCCAGATAAAAAAATATAACAAGTCTATTCAAACAAACAAAAAAATGTTTCCAAAAATAATAAAACTAAAATGAAGGACCCTAGTCAAATGTCCTTCTAACCATGACTATTAACTAGACCTCTTGTTAAGTATATTAGCACCAATATTATGGTGAATACTTATCTTTGAAATACTTTTAGCAAGTTATACATGATTTATATCTGTTGTTGCTGTTGTCCCTTGCTGTTAAGCTGGGTCCAACTCATGTTCATTTTATATATATATATATA
>NW_006408566.1:11640679-11641266 GCF_000296735.1 Chrysochloris asiatica
GGAATTAATGGAATAAAAATTGAAATCTTTCAAGAAAGTGAGGCAGCACAGGAGGCACTCATTCATCTCTGCCAAGAAATTTGGAAGACAACTATGTGGCCAACTGATTGGCAGAGATCCATATATGTGGCCATTCCAAAGAGAGCTGACCCAAAGGAATGTGGAAATCATCAGACAATTTCATTGACATCCCATGCGAGTAAAGTTTTATTAGAGGTAATACAGAAATGGCTGCAAGCATACATTGTCAGAGAACTTCCAGAGGTTCAAGCTGGATTCAGAGGAGGCCGTGGAATGAGGAATATCATTGCTGATGTCTGATGGATCTTGGCTGAAAGCAGCGAATACTAGAAAGATGTTTACCTGTGCTTTCTTGAATATACAAAGGCTTTTGACTGTGTGGATCATGACAAGCTATGGACAACATTGTGAATTATGAGTATTCCTGAACACTTAATTGTGCTCATGAGAAATCTGTACATGGACCAAGTAGCAGTTGTTCAAACAGAACATGGGAACACTGAATGGTTTAAAATTAAGAAAGGTGTGCGACAAGGTTGTATTCTTTCACCATCCTTATTCAACCC
>NW_006408566.1:11641366-11649705 GCF_000296735.1 Chrysochloris asiatica
GTGGTGGGGTTGGCCCAGGATTGGACATTGTTTCGTTCTGCTGTGCATGGGGTCGCTGTGAGTCGGTTCCAACTCGATGGCACCTGACAACAACAACAAAATATATATATATATAAAGGAAATGTTGTCAGTTCTTGAGCCATCTTCATGAATGTTCATATGTTTCAGTCTAGTATTTTGACCATTCTGTCAATCCATCTCACCAAGGGTCTCCCTTACCTTTGTAAACCTTCCACTTCTCCAACCTTAATCCCTTTTTCTAGATACTGGACTTTCGTGATGGCCTATTCAAAGTAAGTGATCCTGTCTCACCATTCTCATTTCTATGGCGCATTCTGATTATATTTTGTCTAAGACTAATTTGTTCATTCTCCTGGCAGTCCATGGTATGTTCAGTATTCTTCAATAACACCAAATTCAAATGCAAAAAAAAAAAAAAAGAAATTAACAGTCAAGCAACAACAAATGATGTATTGCACTGGCAAATCTGCTGTAAAAGACCTCATTAAAGTGTTAAAAAGCAAAGGTGTCACTTTGAGGACTAAGGCTCACCTGACTCAAGTCATGATATTTTCAGTCCCCTCATATGTATTTGAAAGTAGGACAATGAATAAGGAAGACTGAAGAAAAATGGATGCATGTTGGAAAGGAATATTGATTATACTAACGGACAGTAGAATGAATATGTTCCTTAAAAACTAGGATGATGAGATGTCATCTCATGTACTTTGGACATGCTGTCAGGAGGGACCAGTGTCTGGAGAAGGACCTCATGCTTGGTGAAGGAGAGGATCAATTCTAAAGAGGAAGATGCTGAACAAGATGGAATGGAGCAGTGGCTATAACAATGGACTTAAATATAATTGTGAAGATAGTACAGGAGTGTGCATAGCATCACACTGAGTTGGAACTGTGTCTACCACACCAACAACACACACACAAAGCCCACTGCTGTCAAGTTGATTCTGAAACATAGCCATCCTATAGGACAGAGTAGATTTGTCCCTAGGGTTTCTAAGGCTATAAATCTTTATGGGAAGTAGATGGCCTCATCTTTCTCCCCCTGAAGCTGGTGGGTTCTAACAGCCAACCTTTTGGTTAGCAGCCCAATGCTTAAGCTTAATAGCACCAATACTAAATAATAAGTATTATCAGAACCACACTCCAAATATCAGACACTTTCCCCACTATGCCTGGAACACTGCGCTGTAGAATAAGTACTGGACTGGTAACCTCAAGGTCAATAGTTCAAACCCACCAGCTGCTCTGGAAGACCCTATAAAGTGTCTCTATGAATTAAAATCAACTCAACAACAACAAGAAGGAACACTGTATTTCCAAGGCAATAGCAGACATTCAAGTGATGTAATTAATCAAGGGTTCCTGCTTGCATGACAGTAACTTGTGCAAATGTTTTTTAGAAGACATTTGCAGTTCTTGGGAATACTTACAATTCTGAGAAATATGAATCTTTTCTTATTTCTTTGTAGTCCTCATCTTTGCTCCCAAAGTTCCCAGGTCATGCTCATGGGTTGTTTGAAGAGAATTTAGTGTTATCTAATCCACAGCCCCTCATTTGACAAAGGAAATAACAGGGTATTAAGAATTTGCTCCTCAGAACGTTCGTTAAAAGGGAGGAAGCGAGACTTCTTCTCTTATATTTTGAACATATTTTTAGGAGGACATCAAGGAAAAGTAGAGGATCAGTGAAAAAAGAGAAAACCCCACAACAAGTTGGACTAACACAGTGGCAGCAGCAATGGGCTCAAATGTAACAATGGTTGTGAGAATGGCCCAGGACCGGGCAGTGTCTCTCTCTGTTGCGCATAGGGTCACTATGAGTTCGAACCAACTTGACACGTTACAACAACAAAGTCATTACCCCTCATTTGACAAGGGAAATAACATGGTATTAGGAATTTGATCCTTGGCAACTTGTTACTTGGAACTCTTTGAGCTATATTGACCATTCATAAAATGTTGTGAATACTATACTTATTCAACTGTCTGAACAATATGCTAATTCCAGTGGTATCACTAGGAGACAGGGTGTGGAACACATTGTCAAAGGGGGTGACACCAAAATAACCATCTATAAAATTTTTGTGTATTGCTTCATCAGCAATGTATTATTTTTTATTTAAAAGATCCCTGTAATTTATAACAAAATATTTTTCCCATAAACACAGTTTACATGTATCAATATACCTATAATGTTAAATTGCCATGCTAATTTACTTTTTTCTTTGGTGACTTTTTATTGTGAATCGAGTAAAGACTTACAGAGAAGATTATCAGTTTTATGTTCCACAGTGTACGTTCATACACTTTGCTTCATCACAATGATTGCTTTCCCCTTTTTTTGCCAACTCTAAACCACTCACTCCCTGTGGCTCTTATTTCTACTTCATCCTCCTCTCCAACCCTTCTGAATTTTATCCTTAGGTAAATATTGCCCTTTTGATCTCGAATGATCGACAATTCCATGGTGAGCCTACCTCACTAGTGTTGCCCTTGCCTATATACTATCTGCTTCTTGGCTGAAATTTGGGCAATGAGGGTGAATTCAGTTCCAAACCTGAAGGATGGCTGAGGGCCATAATCTCAGCTTCCTCCAGCCTCTTTCGTTCTACTAAGTCTGTTCTCTTTTTTCCCACATAATTTTGATTTTTGTTCCACATTTTCTCCTATTCTATCCAGGACCTTCTAATGTGATCTCGTTCAGAGCAGTTGGCAGTGGTAGCCAGTCACCATCTAGTTCTTCTGGTGTCAGGGTAGAGGAGACTGGTGACTTTTTGACGCTTCTAAGGTTCTCTGGTATGGCACTGCGGGTTAATGAGCTGAGCTGCAAAGTCAGTTTGAACTGAAGGGTTGGTAGTTCAAGCTCACCAGCCACTCCTTGGAAACCCTATACAAGGTTGTTATGAGCCAGAACTGACTCAGCAACTTAACAACAACAACAACAAGATGCTCTTTGGTTAGAGGTGTCATTACTAGTCCATTACAATGACACTGAATAATTATGTTGTCTGCATGTGTCACAAGCACAAATTGCTGCTTTTGTTGCTGCAGGTATTTTTATAGCCACCAATTTCATCAAATTTTCTGGTGTTTTAGCTATTGTGGTGATAGTTACAATATCGTGATAATTAATATTTGTGTACCTGTACCAGTAATTTTAAGGAGCTCTGGTAGCATAGTGGTTACGAATCAGGCTGTGAACCTTAAGGTCAGCAGTTCAAAACTACCAGGTGTTCCATGGGAGAAAGATGAGGCTTTCTGCTCCCGTAAAGATTTACAGCTTCGGAAACCCTGTGCAGGGTCACTGTGAGTCAGAACCAACTCCACGGCACATAACAACAATGACCAGTAACTTTATGAGAATGAACTAGTAACTAAAGGAAAAGAAAGAGAAAAAAATTTTAAAGGCTTCCATTCAGTAACTAATAATGCTATATATAACTAATAATGTTGAAATTCAATGCAGAAAGATTTCTTAAAACAATTTTATTGTTAGGATGGAGTCCTGGTGTGGTGCTGTGGGATAATGCACAGGACCACAAGGTCATTCTGAATTGCAAGGTGGATGGTTCAAATTCACCAGCTGTTCCTCAGAAACCCTATTACAGGGTTGCTATGAACCAAAACTGACTTGATAGCACTTACGAACAGCAAAAATTGTCAGGATACCTTTAATTTATGAAATATTACATTTAAGCAATGTACAACTATATTATATATTATTCTATGATTAATATTAATAATAAACATTACTAAGGATTCTACATGGGCTATGAGGAGATTCACGGAAGTTGTGTGATACAATGAGTTACCACACTGGGTGACACAAGTCTACCGACATCGTTGTTAAATTCTGTCAAGTTGGTTCCGACTCCTAGAGACCCTGTTTATGAAGTCTGAGAAGCAGATGGTGGATTTGAACTGCTGACCTTGTGACTCAAACCAACCTTGCAATCCGCTGCTTATCCTACAGTGCCACACCACTGATTGTTGTTGCTAAGTGACATTGAGTCAGTTCCGACCCATAGCAAACCTGTATAGGGTTTCTAAGGAGAAGCTAGTGAGCTTGAACCTCTGTCTGGTGCATTACCCCACAGTGCCACACCAGGATTCCTACTGCTGGCTAATTTTTCTCTTTTATTGATAATATCCAGAAAACAAAGAAGGTTATTCCCTCTGTGAGGGTATTCTTAGAAAGCTAATTGGTTGACTGATCATAGAAATCCCAGATATATTTGTATCAACAAAACTGAAACCAAACACCCAGCCATCTAGTTAATTTTGACAGGACAGAGTTGAACTGCCCCATATTGCTTCCAATGCTACAATCTTTATGGAAGTAAACTGCTACACCTTTCTCCCACAGAGTGGCTAGTGGGTTCAAACCACCAATCTTTTGGTTAGCAGCCAGGTATTTAACCACTGTGCCACTAAGACTCCTTGCATTAACAAGGAAGTATAAGATTTTGAAAAATTTTAGGCAAGGAGAGAACATTTTGAATTGTGGATGGTGGAATAGAAAAATCAACAGTTTTTCCCTTTCCATTTGACCCTACTTATAAATAATACTGTTAAGCTTAGCATCAACAAACCTGCCTTTTATTTGGCTTTATCAACTACTAGCTATTTCACTCTGTGCAAGTCAACTTATTTCTCTGTTGTTGTTGTTGTTAGGTGCCATTGAGTCAGTTCTGGCTCATAGTAGCCCTATATATAGCAGAAGGAAATACTGCCCAGTTCTGCACCATCCTCACACATGTTAAGTTTGAGTCCACCTCATTAGGGGTCTTCCTCTTTTTTGAGGACCCTCCACTTTTCCAAGCATGATGTGCTTCTCCAGGAACTGATCCTGATAGTATGTCCAAAATACAAGAGATGAAATCTCACCGTCTTCACTTCTAAGGAACATTCTGACTGTATTTCCAAGACTTTGTTCTTCTGGAATTCCATAGTCCTCACCAACTCTATAACACCATACTGAGTCCCATTGTTTTCTATCTGTAAAAATTGCGGATGTTAGAGGGGGATAATACCCAACTGCTAGTGTCATTTATTATGAGTACTAGATAAATGATGGACATGAAAGCACTTTGAAAACCCTGGATAAATACAAGGACACAAGCTATAATTATGGATTATAAGAATTAAAATATAAGTTGTCATTTTTAACCATAACACTAACAGTAACCTCAATCTGTTTAAATCCTGGTAAAAGCCCTTTCCAGAAAGACATCCAGCTTTGATCTGGGGTCAGATCGTTTAGTAATAAATATTTGTGTATGGGTGGCATGTCCCTAGATGTGTCTTAGCCAAGACTAACACCAGAGAGCCATCATTTCAGCATCTGATTCCTTCTCTCCGAAAAACAGGAAAATGGGTTTTAAGAAATGGCACACACATGTAATACATATTAGCCTTTTCAAAGAAATTTCTCATTCATAGACCTGTGTGATCTCATTTGATCCTTAAAGCAACTGTGATTTAAGTTTAGGGTTTGAACAGAGAAGTAGAATCACTTTGACTGATCAAGACCTTCTGCAATTGTGTGAACTGGTGAAGAAGTCCCCATGTTTGCTGTTGTGCCTAAAGTTGATATAAGTCAGCTAGGCTGGAAGTCAGGAAAGAAAGTGGGATATAAAGTGATGAAGAGCAAGGAAGGACGTGGAGATAAACTGGAACCTCATCTGTCCCTCACTACCTCTAGCTTCTATGACTCTGGGGAAAGTGGTTCGCTTTGCACGTAACTGCACACCCCCTGGCCCAGGACTTAAAAATCTGAAGGAGGATCTAGCAGGAACTGAAGGAGCTGTGGATCTCAACATAGCCTCATGCCAACAAGCTGAGCTGCAGATTTAGCAATACTGCTTAACACAAGTCATCACAGTGCCTGCCATAACATAAAAATGGCTGCTGCTTCATGTTCACCTTCCAAATTTAACATAGATTTCTCTTGTCGCTCACTCTCAACCTCATCTGTTCAGGGAAGGGGATTCTGGGAAATAAGGTTCAGATCAGCCAAATTGACCAGGTATAAAGTCAACACATCCACTTTACAAAAAGAAAAGTAAGACCCAGAGAAGTGAAATGGCTTACTCAATGTTTCATAGAACAGTTGTAGCATATTTGCTGTGAGGACTCAGTTTTGCTGACCCCAAGCCCACTGGATTTAGTTAACATTTTTTGAAAGCTGGCTATGTGCCAGACACTGAATCATCTCAATACGGAACACCTATTATTATCCCTAATTTATAGAGGAAGAAACTGAGGCTCAAGCAGATGAAGTCAATTAACCATCTTAACACAGCTATGGAAAGGGAAATTTGAGATCCAAACCCAGGTTGGTTAGACCTCTGGGTGTGTGGTCTTTCTATTAACCCCACATCCCACACTGTTTCCCAGGGTAGAGAATTAGGAGATGGTTCACAGTAAACAGACCCTGGCACCCCACTTTACCCTCAGTAGTCTGTGATTCTGGGCTGGAGTCCATTGCCTCCCACTCTAGGGACAGGGTAAACACGTGGTGGGAACACTTCAGTTTAGGGCAATTAGAAGTTGTATTGAAAGGAATGTGTATCGCAAATATGGTAGGGCATAAGCACAGAGCACAGGTTCTGACCTGGAAGAGAATCTACCAGCTCTTGGCCATGGAAACCAGAAACAAAAGTCAAGCATGTGCCCTCTCAACACTGAAACAGTTCCCAGACTGCAAAGTAATTAAATCTAAGATTTGTAGCTTTTGAGTTACCAAACCACTGCTGCATTCATTTATTTTAATAATAGTAATAATAATAATGATTGTTATTATTAGTTCATTGCTTCTGTTGTGCCAGGCACTGTTCTAAGTATTTAAAATAAATTAACCCAGTTAATCCTCACAATAATCATAGTAGGATATGCACCAGACTGCTAGCCACAAAGTTGGCACTTCAAACCCACCAGCTGCTCCTTGGAAACCCTATACAGGGTGACTATGAGTTGGAACCAACTCCATGGCACTTAACAACAACACAACAACAACATTGTCCCCATTTTACAGATGAGAAAATAGAGTCAGAGAAAGCTAGGCAACTTACCTATAGCTACATGAGCACAGAGCCTAATCACTTAACCTTTATCCTATTCTGCTTCTCAACAATACTGTGGGGGGGGGTGGGGAGAGATAGGAAGGAAAGGGGGCAGGATTATCATTCCCATTTTACAGATAAGGAAACTGAGATTCAAGATGGTTGAATATGGTGTCCAAAGCCTCCCTGACAAGCTGTTGAACTGAAAAGCTCATGCTCTGTCCCCTCTGCCACTTGGCCCTATTTAATTCGCAGCACATTCAAGTCTAATACCTAATACCAAGCCCAGCCACAGTGGCTTATGGTTTGAAAAAGAGTACTTCATATACCCAAGTAGATAATTTGGCTACTGTCATCAGCCCAGAGACCAAAAATAATCTGCCTCATGACCTGAATGATCTGCTCACATTTGTAGTCAGGAGAGGAGCAGCACTGACTATTTCCCCTTGGAAACACTGCCTCACACACTGGGTTCAGAAGACCAAGCATAGTCTGATTCTTGGAGATTCGTCAGTCCTAGCTCTGGTCTTTAGCGGTTGGTGCATAAATTTTAATAATAGTGGTATTAACTAGGCTTCCCTGTAGGCGCATGGATATTATCCTATCACAGACAGCTTTGTACCTCATGACTGATCTGGATGTGTTCTTTTTGACAATTACTGCAACCAGTGAGGATGAAATAGAAGAATTCTACCAACTTCTTCAATCTAAAATTGATCAAACATGCAATCAAGATGAATTGATAATTACTGGTGATTGGATTGCAAAGGTTGGGAGCAAAGAGGAAGGATCAGTAGTTGGAAATTATGGCCTTGGTGATAGAAATGATGCTGGAGAATGCATGATAGAATTCTGCAAAATCAATGATTTGTTCATTTCAAATACTTTCTTTAGACAGCATAAGAGTTGACTATATACATGGACCTCACCAGATAGAATACATAGAAATCAAATTGACTACATTTGCGAAAGAGATGATGGAAAAACTCCTTATCATTGGTGAAAACAAAGCCAGGGGCAGATAGTGGAACAGACCATCAATTACTTATATGCAAATTCAAACTGAAGCTGAAGAAAATGAAAACAAGTCCACGAGAGCCAAAATATTACGACTTTGAATATATCCCACCTGAATTTAGAGATCATCTGAAGAACAAATTTGATACATTAAACACTAAAGACCAAAGACCAGAAGAGTTGTGGGATGACATCAAGAACATCATACGTGAAGAAAGCAAAATGTCATTAAGAAAA
>NW_006408566.1:11651535-11697297 GCF_000296735.1 Chrysochloris asiatica
TGGCAACAGTAGTGAGGTTGGCCCAGGATCGGGCAGTGTTTCGTTCTGCTGTGCATAAGGTCGCTATGAGTCAGTAAGGACTCGATGGTACCTAACAACAACAACAACAACAAGCTCTGGTCTCTCCTATCTGGGGTCACTTCCATGTTCAGGCCCCTGGAGACAATGGTATAATCACTTATCTGTCAGTCAGCAAACTCATTCACCAGTATTGACTTTCTAAGTATCCTCTCCATTCCATGTACACACAGTAAGGGAGGACTTCCATAAGAGAGCTCACTCAGCCCCTTCCCTCAGTGACTTTATTGAGTAGCTGGGAAGATTCTGTTCCCATCTCCATAACTTCCCACTACCATCATATAGCTAAATAATATCAAGAAACACTGGCACAGGAGCCAGTGGAAGCTAATAGAAAATAACTGATAAGTTTCTTTCAGTCATTTACTCAAGTGATAAATAACTAAACATTCAATTTCTCTTATTTGGGTGGGCACTGTGTAAGCCTCTTTGAATGTGAATCACATTTGATTAGATCACTCATACAGTTGGCACTTAAGAACAACAAAAACATTATTAACTCTATTTTACAGATCAGGAAGCTGAAGTACATGGACAGTCAATGACTCACCCAAGATCCTCCTGTGAGATCCTGTTATGAATTCTAGAACCCAGATCTTCCTTCTTTTAACCACGTCACAATAAGTGGGGAATTAACAAGATTCTTGAGTAATGCATAAGAAAAGCAAAGATACAAAAAGAAATGAGACAGGCAAATCAATGGGAAGGTAATACAGTGTTGTTTACCTCCTAGTAGAAGGCAGGAGTACTGGTGTGGTGCCATAGGATAAGCACTCAACCACAAAGTCAGTTTGAACTTCAAAGTCAGTGGTTCAAACTCACCAGCAGCTTCTTAGAAGCCCTACACAGGGTCGACATGAGTCAGAACTGACTTGACAGCACTTGACAACAACAACAAAGTAGAAGGCAGGTGTGACAAAGACAATGAATTGTCCAACAGTGTTTCATGTTTCCTTTTCCACAATGGTGAGATGGAGCTGGGGAGTAATAGCCAGCCAGGCTCTCCTTCTTTCTTTGTATCTCAATATGACATGTTACTAGTTCTCACCAATGGAATGAAAACAGATGTGATATGTGTCACTCCTGGGTGGAAATGACTAAGAAGTGGATACGCCTTCTCTCTCCCACTTTCCCTATCTACTGTGTAGAATGTAGAGGATACTGCAGAAAACTGGGTCCCTGCCTCCCTTCTTGTAGAAGAACAGCTCTGGACTTGATGAGAGCAAGAAATAAACTTCTATTCTGTTGAGCCATGATATGTTATTGAAGGTATCATTGTTATAGCATCTAGCATTACTTTAACATATTAGGCAGGTGAAGCCAAAGTATTAGGTTCTGAGTTGTTCTGGAACATAATTTATTCTACCACACATGTAGTTAAGAAATCAATAAGTTAAAACCTGCTGCCATGACGTTGATTCTGATTCATGTGTGTGAGAGTAGAACTGTGCTTCACAGGATTTTCAATGGCTGATTTCTTGGAAGGAAACCACCAGTTCTTTTTCCAAGGTATTTCTGGGTTGACTCCAAACTTCGGATTAGCCGTCAAGCACACTACTTGTACCACCCAGGGACTATATCAATATGATTCTCGCTGCTAAGTGCCGTCAAGTCAGATCTGACTCACAGCAATCCTGTATAAATCTCCGAGGAGCTGCTGGTGGGTTTGAACCACTGACCTTCCAATTAGCAGTTCAGTGTCTGTCCTACAGCCTCACAACCAGATGCATAGGTGTTCATCTTTCTAAGGACAGTAAAGGTTCTTGATCAGAGATGAGATCTTTACTAGGCTATAGTATTGTGAGGTCAGAGATCTTTCTTGTTCCTTGCTGCATCCACAGTGCCGAGTAAAATGCCTTGCTCAGAGTAGACTCCTAGTATATCATAGAAAAATGGGACAACCTCCAGGTCCTTCCCACCATAAAAGTACAGTGGATGTTCTCAAGACTGAAACTCAGTGACAAATACCCTGACACCAGACACAAAAGGAATACATCTAGGAGAGAGTCTAAATTGAACCCTGAGCCTTTCGCAGATAAGACAAACTCGACAGCAGATGGCAATGTGGAAAATTTCTGGACTTCAATGACAATGTACTTACAGTAAAACAAAAGAAGTCCTTCAGTAAAATACATTTGTGAAGGCCCCACCAGGAAAGCTTCCCTATGTGATGAATTGAAGTGTTTCGATCTTTTTCCTAATCTCCAGCCATCCTTAGTATTCACAAGAGCTTTTGCTGGTTAGGAAGTTTTATGCGGAGAGTCTTGAAATATCCCGGGGAGTGCTTATGGTAAATGTTTTAACAGGGTCCAGTAGCAAGAATATGATACTTGTCGTAAAAGGAAGCTCTCATGGTGGATGAGGGGGTCAGGAAATGCAATTTTCTGTTCTATCTGAGGAAAGGTTTTTTCCCTGATTCCAGAGCCTTCAGCGATCTGGTCTCACAGATACTCTTATGTGAAGCTTCAAAAAAGGATCTATTTCCAGCTGTTTGGGAGGGGGACTGGGCCACAACATCTGGGACCACTCAGCAACTGGACTAGTGCCCTCTAAGCTGCAGCAGAATTCAAATTCTCCAGCTTATAAAGGAATTCACTTATTCATCAGACCTGTGATCTGATAAACACTAATAAAATGATGGAGTCCGTACTAGATGGCAGGTACTCTGCAGATATTATTCCTTTGCCAGGTACTTTGAATATATTTATCTTCATAATATCTCTGACAAGCATACATTATTGTTACCACCTTACAAACTCATCAACTGAGGATGCCTAGTCTATATAGCCAGGAAATGGCAGAGTTGTTATTGTTGTTAGGTGCCATCAAGTCAGTACCAACTCATAGCTACCCTATGCACAACAGAATGAAACACTGCCTGATCCTAGACCAACCTCACAATTGTTGCCACACTTGAGCCCATTGATGCTGCCACTTTGCCAATCCGTCTCACTGGGGGTCTTCCTCTTTTCTCTAACCCTCCACCTTACCAAACATGATATCCTTCTCTAGTGACTGGTCCCTCCTGACAATGTGTCTGAAATATGAGAGATGAAGTTTGGCCATCCTGGCCTCCAAGGAGCAATAGAGACTGATCTCAAATCCAGATCTAAATGAAGTCAAAACCCACCACTCTGCCCCTGGAGCTTTTGCTCCGAGATAACCTTTAAAATTTTAAACCAAAACTATCCCCTGAAGTCATCTTTAACTGGAATAATAGTTTAACTTAATTAGAAAAAGATGTCTGCTTTGAGCACTAGGCTCTTTTCAAGAACTATCTATATGGGGTCAAATAAACAAGGGCAATTCGAAAGGTTAAATGAGAAGCGTAGGGGCCAGTGAGTGTATCTTAAAGACGATGGAATCATTTGAAAAAGGAGAATGAGAATGAAAGCACAACTTTAAAAATATAATCAATGTCACTGGATTTTATATGTAGAAATTGCTGGTGTATGTTTTGCTGTGTATATTCTCACCAAAAATATATGATTTATGCATAATTTTTTTAAGTTGTGAAAACAACAAAAACCCACTCTGCACTTCAGAATGCTGGCTAGGCTAGAACACCTTCTGACTTCCAGGTACAACATGCTTCCATCATATCCTGTTGACTGGGGTAAAGGGAAAGACATTATTGCCTAAATTACACACAGTGTCCCTACATCAGGATTTTGCTTTGCTGAAGGAATATGGTTAAAATATGGATAATTTAACAGAAAACAGAAAGAGAAGTTATAAATATACAATTTTTGAAATAACTCTTAAGAAACCCTTTGGTGCTTTGCTTTGGTAACTAGTTAATTCAGCTGCCACAATGATCAAGGACAGTAGTAACAGCAGTGTCTCCTCTGTTTCCTTTATCCAAATGACCATAGTCCTAATTACTGTTCTGTATCATTGTTTGAGCTCTGGTAGCATAGTGGTTACGAATCGGGCTGTGAACCGCAAGGTCAGCAGTTCGAAACTATCAGCTGTTCCGCGGGAGAAAGATGGGGCTTTCTGCTCCCATAAAGATTTACAGCCTTGGAAACCCTGTACAGGGTCGCTATGAGTCGGAACTGACTCCACGGCACATAAAACAACAACCCTTGTTGGACAACAAGGTACCTGAAATATAACACTTACAGACATCAGTTTAGAGCACAACACCGATTTTAATTCATTATGGTACATGAGGGATTCAAACTCCATGGAAGCAGCTCAAATGCAGGTACTGAGTTTTGCAATAGCACTCAATTAGCATAGTTTGACACTTAAAACTGCCTTTGCATTCCAACAGGCTACACCTTTAAGTCCAGCTAACAGACTATTTCCCCAAGCCCCTGTGCTTGGGAAGGCCAAACTCTCTGGCTGGAAACCAAGCACGATTCCTTGTATTCAGACCAAAATTGTACTCTCCAGAACCCCTTGACATGTCTGGGTCAACTGCTTCCCTTCTTCGGCCCCTCCCAAATTCCTCTCTTGCTAAACACATGGCTAACTTAGGCCAGACGTTCTTGCTCTTTACCCAAACCCATTCTCAAGGGTTTTTTGGTGGTTCATTTTTTCTTTATTAACTTCCTTTCTCCTTCCCCTCATCTCTACCTCTCCCCTCCTTCCTTCCTTCTGTTTTTCTGTCTTTTGCTTATAGCAAATTAGTTTAAAATGTTTACATCCTATAGGCAGTTAATAAAATACATTTATCACGAAAGATATCATTTACCATTCCATCACTTGTTCCCATTCAGTCTTGGTTCATTTCTAAGCACAATAACTATGGAATGGGAATAATTATATCAAAGGTGCAGTTTTAGAGATTGTTTCATTCTCTCATAGATGATGTTTTAGGCTGAGTTCTCTAGAATAGCACAACCAGTGAACCATGTAGATATCTATATTGTTGTTGCTGTTGTTAGCTGCCATTGAGTCAGCTCTGACTCATAGTGACACTATGCACAACAGAACAAAACACAGCCTGGTTATGCACTATCCTCACAACTTCATTATGTTTGAGCCCATTACTGCTGTCACTGTGTCAATCCATCTCATTAAAGGTCTTCCTCTTTTTTGCTGACCCTTCACTTTGCTAAACATGATGTCCTCCTAGAATTAGTCCCTACTGACAACATCTCCAAATTACAAAGAGCACGTCTCCCCATCATCTCTTTTATCAAACATTCTGGGTGTACTTCCTCCAAGACACATTTGTTTGTTCTTCTGGAAATTTCACGGTACTTTGAATATTCCTTGCCATCACCATGATTCAAATATATTTATTCTTCTCCAGTCTTCTTTATTCACTGCCCAACCTTCACATGCATATGAGGTGACTGAAAATACCATGACTTGGGTCAGGTATACCTTAGTTCTCAAAGTGGGACTTTTGCTCTTCAACACTTTAAAGAGGTCTTTGCAGCAGATTTGCCTACTGCAATATGTTGTTTAATTATTTGGCTGCTGCTTCCACGAACATTGATTGTGGATGCAAGCAAAATAAAGTCTTTGACAACTTCAACCTTTTCTCCATTTATCATGATGTTGTTTATTGGTCCAGTTGTGAGGATTTTCATTTTTTTTTTTTTTTACATTGAGGCACAATCCATACTGAAGGCTGAAGTCTTTGAGCTTCATCAGAAAATATGTCAAGTTCTCTTCTTTTTCAGCATCAAGATTATGTCATCTGCATATTGGAGGTTAATGAGTCTTCCTGAAATCCTGATGCCACATTCTTCATCATAAAATTGAGTTTCTCAGATTATTTATTTAGAACACAGACTGATTATTCAGTATGGTGAAATGATACAACTCTGGCACATAACTTTCCTGGTTTTGAACCATTCGATACCCTCTTGTTTTGTTTGGTCTCTATACAGTTGAGTTATGGTGTTGGAGGAGCATATTGAAAGTGCCATGGGCTGCCAAAAAACCAACAGACCTATGTTGGAAGAAGTGCAGTCAGAGTGCTCCTTGGAAGCCAAGATGACCAAACTTCATCTCTCATACTTCGGACATATTGTCAGGAGGGACCAGTCGCTGGAGAAGGATATCATGTTTGGTAAGGTGGAGGGTCAAAGAGGAAGACACCCAACGAGATGGATTGGCAAAGTGGCAGCATCAATGGACTCAAGCGTGGCAACAATAATGAGGTTGGCCCAGGATTGGGCAGTGTTTCGTTCTACTGTGCATAAGGTTACTATCAGTTGGCACTATCTCGATGGCACGTAACAACAACAACAACATGAGCAAAATTAATTGTTCTGAAATAGCTACTCTTTACAATGTCTGTTACAATCCATAGAGTGGAATTCCTTTTCATAGTCAATAAAGCACAAGTCAACATAACTTTAGTATTTTCTGCTTGAAGCCAAGATGCATATGACATCAACACCAATACCTCTCCTTCCACATCTTCTTCTAGGAGATCTGATAGCATAGTGGTTAGCCGCAAGGTCAGCAGTTTAAATCTACCAGTTGCTCCAAGGGAGAAACATGAGGCTTTCTACTCCTGTAAAGATTAACAGCCCCAGAAACTCTATACAGGGTTGCTACTAGTCAGAACTGACTCAGTAACACACAACCTCCACCACCATCACATTTTTTTCTGATGTGGAATGAAAACTATTACTGAATTTTTGGCAGTTCCCTGTCAATGTACTGTTGCAGCTGAATTATCTTCAGCAAAAATTTACTTACATGTGATCGTAATGATATTCTTCGATGCTTTCCACATTCCATTTGATCATCTTTATTTTGAATGGGCACAAGTATGGATCTGTTTCAAATCAGGTGTAGATGAGTGAGCACCTCAGACTACTGAAAGATTCCTATATGTATTCCATCAATTCCTGGAGCCTTGTTCTTTGTCAATGACTTCAGTGCAGCTTGAACTTGTTCCTTCCTTACCATTGGTTCTTGATCATGTGACCTCTTGAAATGGGTGCACATCAACCCTTTCTTTTTGTTACAGTGACTCTGTGTATTCCTTCCATCTTCTTTTCTGTGTTGTTGTTTTTATTTAACTTATTATTGTAAATTGAGTGAAGGTTTACAGACAAAACATTTTCTTTATTTTATAAACTCTGTGTTTCATCTCAATAATTACAATCCTGTGCCTGCAACAACAGTTATCCTACTTCCTCCCTGTGGTTCCCCATTTACATCACATTTCATAAATGAACAAAGCAAAAATATTTGATAAACACTCACAAAACAAAAAGTATACATTCATTTAAATTACCAAAGGGCAAAAATATTTGATGCACACTCACAAAACAAAAATATATATATATTCATTTAAATTTCCAAATTCTGCCAGCCAGCCTCCTGCCCACAGGTACACATGGCCTAGAGCCTGCAACTGCTCCATCTCTCCATGCCACTGCCTCTGCCAATATCTCTGCTGCCACCACTTCTCTAGGTAGGGATCTCAGCCTCCAGTCATGTGCTTCCTTCTTGCCTCCCATCTTCTTTTGATGTTTTCTGCCTCATATAATATTTTGTCCATAGAATACTTCAATATTGCAAGTTGAGACTTGAATTTTTTATTCAGTTCCTCTTGAGAAATGCAGAGTGGGCTCTTCCCTTTGGCTTTTCTAACTCCAGGTCTTTCTACATTTCGTTATATTTTACTCTGTCTTCTTGAACAGTCCTTTGAAATGCTCTGTTTAGCCCTTTCATCTCCTCTTTTTTTCCTATCCACTTTAGCATCTCTACAATGAAAAGCAAGTTTTAGAGTCTCTTCTGACATCCATTTTGGTCTTTTCTTTCCTTCCTGTCTTTTAAATGACCGTTTTGCCTTCTTCCTGCATGATAGTCTTGATGCCATCCTATAGCTCTTCTGGTTTTCAGTAATTCATGTTTAATAGTTTTGACATTTAATGCATCAAAACTATTCTTGAGATGGTCTCTAAATTCAGGTGGCATGTGTTTACTGGTCATAATTTGGCTCTTGTTGACTTGTTTTCATTTTCTTTGGCTTCATCCTGAACTTCCATATAAGCAATTAATGGTCTGTTCCAGTCTTGCCTGACCTTGTTTTGGCTGGTTATGAATTTTTCCACCATTTCTTCCCATGTTGTTGTTGTTATGTGCTGTGGAGTCGGTTCCAACTCATAGCGACCCTATACAGGGTTTCCGAGGCTGTAAATCTTTATGGGAGCAGAAAGGCTCCTCTTTCTCCCATGGAACAGCTGGTAGTTTCGAACTTCTGTCCCTGAGGTTCACATTTGATTCCTATGTACTCCATCTGGTGAGGTTGATGTGTATAATTGTCCTTATTATTTTTTTTAAATGGGCATTTTCACACAGGGAAGAATGCAGTGATTGCAGTGAATAGAGGTAAATGCTGTGAACTGTTGGTGCATGGAGGGGATTGCTACCATATAATGAAGCAAAGTATATAATTTGTTTAATGTCAAACTGATAATCTGCTCTGTAAACCTTCACTCAATTCAAAATGAAAGTTTTTTTAAAAATGGCATTTGCAGTGAATAAGTCAATGATCTTGCAAATTCTGTCATGCGATCTCCAACATAATTTCTATCACCAAGGCCACATTCTCCAACTACTGATCCCTCCTCTTTGTTTCCAGTCTTTGCATTCCAATCACTAGTAATTACCAATACATCTTCATTACACATTTGGTCGATTTTAGACTGAAAAAGTTGGTAGAATTCTTTAATTACATCATCACTGACTTTAGCGGTTGGTGCTTAAATTTGAGTAATATTGGTATTAATTGGTCTTACATGTGTTGTTATGTGCTGTGGAGTCAGTTCCAACTCACAGTGACCCTGTACAGGGTTTCTGAGGCTGTAAATCTTTATGGGAGCAGAAAGCCTCATCTTTCTCCCACGGAATAGCTGGTAGTTTCAAACTGCTAACCGTGAGAATAGCAGCCCATTTTGTTCACAACTGTGCTACCAGAGCTCCCTGGCCTTACTTGTAGGCATATGGATATTATCCTATCAAGACTGCATTGCACTTCAAGACAGATATTGAAATGTTCTTTTTTATGATGAATTATATCCCATTTCTCTTGAATTTGTTGTTTCTGGCATTGTAAACTGTGCGGTTGTCAGATTCAAAATGGCCAATACCAGTCCATTTCAGCCTATTAATGTCTCAGATACTAATCTTCATGCATTCCATTTCATTTCTGGCAACTTCCAACTTTCATACTTTGTACATTCCATGTTCTGATTATTAACGAATGTTTGCAGCTGTTTCTCCTCATTTTGAGTTATGTGCCATAGACAAATGAAGGTCCCAAAAGCTTTACTCTGTTCATGTCAACATTATCAACTTTACCTTGAGGAGATAGCTCTTCCCCAGTTGTTTTTGAGTTCCTTACAACCTAAGGGGCTCATCTTCTGGCACTATATCTGACAATATTTTGGTCCCATTTGTCTGTCAGTTTACCTTACTGAGGTGGCTTGTATGTTGCTGCTATTTTGAAAGCAGCTATTTTGAATGCTATGCCACAAGAATTTTAAGCACTAGCAGGGTCATCCATGGTGAACAGGCTTTAGATGAGCTTCCAGACTAAGACAGACAAGGAAGAAGGGTAGGCAAGCCTCTTCCGAATATTTAGTCACTGGAAACCTTATGAATAGCAGTGGAGCACTGTCAGATAGCACCAGAATATTGAATATTTTAAAAGGATGAAGAACACCAGAACATTGCTGGAAAATGAGCCCCTCAGGTTGCAAGGCACTCAAAATCAACTGGGAAAGAGCTACCTCCTAAAAATACACTAGGCGGTAATGATGTGAAAGGAGTAAAGTTTTGGGGACCTTCATTTGCTGATGGGGTATAACTCAAAATGAAGAAAAACAGCTACCAACATCCATTAATAATTAGAACACAGAATGTACAATGTATGAATCTAAGAAAATTGGAAGTTGTCAAAAATGAAATGGAATTCATAAACATCAATATCTTAGGCATAAATGAGCTGAAATGGACTAGTAATGATCATTTTGAATCTGACAACCACATGCTTTCCTATGTTGGGAATGACAAATTGAAGAGAAATGGTGTTGCATTCATCAACAAAAAGAACATTTCAACATCTGTCTAGAAGTATTAAATTGACTGTGATAAGATAATATCCATATGCCTACACGGAGTCCATGTGGCACTGTGGGATAATGCGTCAGACTGCAAAGTTGTTTGAACTGCAAGGTCGGTGGTTCAAGCTCACCAGCTGCTCCTTGGAAACCCTATACAGGGTCACTATGAGTCGTAATCTACTCGACGGCACTTAACAACAACAACAACAACAACAAGGAAGACCAGTTAATATGGAGTCCTGGTGTGGTGCTGTGGGTTAATGCACCATACTGCAAAGTCATTTGAACCAGGTCTGTGGCTCAAGCTCACCAGTCCCTCCTTAGAAACCCTATGCAGGGTTGCTATGGGCCGGAACCAACTCGATGGCACTTAATGACAACAATTCAAATTTACATACCAACCACTAATTCCAGTGATGATGAAATTGATGAATTCTACCAACTTCTTTGGTCTGAAATTGATTAAACATGTAATCAAGATGTATTGATCATTACTGACGATTAGAATGCAAAGATTTGAAACAAAGAGGAAGGATCAGTCATTGGAAAATATGATCTTTATGATAGAAATGATGCTGGAGATCGCATGATGGAATTTTGCAAGACCAATGACTTGTTCATTGCAAATACCTTTTTAAAACAACATACAAGATGACTATATGCATGGACCTCAGCAGACAGAATATACAAAAAACAAATTGACTATATCTGTGGAAAGGGATGGTGGAAAAGGTCCAAATCATCAGTCAAAACAAGGCCAGGGCAGAATTTGAAATAGACTATCAACTGCTCATATGCAAGCTCAGGCTGAAACTGAAGAAAATTAAAACAAGTCCATGAAAGCCAAAATCTAGCTTTGAACATATCCCACCTGAATTTAGAGACCATCTCAAAAACAGATTTGATGAATTAGACACTGACTGAAGACCAAAAGAACTGTGGGATGACATCAAGAACATCATATAGGACGAAAACAAAGGTCATTAAGAAGACAAAAAAAAAAAAAAGAAAAAGGCCAAAATGGATGCCAGAAGAGACTGAAACTTGCTTTCCAACATAGAGATGCTAAACCAAATGTAAGAAATAAGGAAGTAAATGATCTGAATAGAAAATTTCAAAGGGCAACTCAAGAAGACAAAGTCAAATATTATAATGAAATGTGTAAAGGATCTGGAGAGATGGCTACTTCCAAATATTTAGTCACTGGAAACCTTTGGAATAACAGAACACTGTCAGCACTGGAATATTGAATATTGAAACAGGATGAAGAGCACCAGAATATTGCCAGATATAGTGCCAGCAAATGAGCCTTTCACGTTGCAAGGAGCAAGAACATGTCCAGTATTTTTCAAGCTGAGGGAACTGAAGAAAAAATTCAAGCCTCAACTTGCAATATTGAATGATTCTATGGGCATGATAGTGTAGTGGGTTACAGGCTGGGCTGCTAACCACAAAGTCAGCAGTTCGCATCTACCAGTTGCTCCATGGGAGGCAAATACAACTTTCTGCTCCCGTAAAGATTTATAGCCTTGGAAACCCTATACAGGGTAGCTATGAGTCTGAACTTACTAAAGAGCATACAACCACCAACCATCATTGGCAAAATGCACTACTGGTATGGTGCTGTAGGATCAGCACTGGACTATGAACCACAAGATCAACAGTTCAAACCCACCAGCTGTTCTTTGGAAACCCAATACAGGATCACTATGAGTCGGAACATATTCAATGGCACTTAACAATAACAACAATAATGGGCAAAATATTGACTGATGCAGAAATCATCCAAAATGATGGAAAGACTACAGAGTCACTGTACCAAAAAGAAATAGTCAATGTTTAATCATTTCAAGAGGTAGTACATGATCAAGGAACAATGATACTGAAGCAAGAAGTCCAAGGTAGCCTGAAGGCATTGTCAAAGAACAAGGCTCTGGGAATTGCTGGAATACAATTGAAATCTTTCAACAAACTGAGGCAGCGCTGGTGGTGGTGGTTATGTGCCATGGAGTCAGTTCTGACTCATTGTGACCCTGTACAGGATTTCAGAGGCTGTAAATCTTTATGGGAGCATAAATCCTCATCTTTCTCCTGTGGAACAGCTGGTAGTTTCAAACTGCTGACGTATCGGTTCGCAGCCCAATTCATAACCACTACGTTACCAGAGCTCCTTAGGCAGCACTGGAGACACTCCCTTATCTATGCCAAGAAATTTGGAAGACAGCTACATGACCAACTGACTGGAAGAGATTCATTTTTTGTGCCCATTCCAAAGGGTGGTGACCAAACAGAAGGTAGAAATTATCAGACAATAGCATCATCCTGCAATGCCACACCAGGACTCAGAAACGATTGTTGTTGTCATTGTTATTAAGTGCGGTTGAGTTGATTTTGACCCATAACCATCCTGTATAGGGTTTCCAAGGAGCAGCTGGTGAGCTTGAACAGCCGGCCTTGTAGTTCAGTGACTTTGCAGTCCAGGGCATTAACCCACAGCGCCACACCAGGACTCCCAGAGATGATTGTTGTTGTTATGTGCTGTGGAGTCAGTTCCAACTCATAGTGGCCCTGTATAGGGTTTCCAAGGCTGTAAATCTTTACAGGAGCAGAAAGCCTCATCTTTCTCCTGTGGAACAGCTGGTAGTTTCGAATTGCTAACCTTGTGGTTCACAGCCCGATTCGTAACCATTACACTACCAGAGCTCCTCCAGAAATAATTAGTGCACACCAATATCCAATATCCTTTCCTTTTGGGGGACATAGAAAACTACTCTTCCCAGTAATCTTTTGGTTAGCTGTGGCACTATGACTAGGTCATGCTAATGGGCTCTGAGTGGAGATGCACAGTGTGACTGGGCTGAAGCACAATTGAGACGTTGTATGTTCCCCATATGCTCTTGCTGTGCCTGTGCTGAGTTGACAGAGCCACCAAATCAAAGGAGTCTGGGGTTGCTGAGTCACTGTATGGAGGACAGCTGCCCTGGAGAGATGCCCATAACCACAGGGACTTTTGCATGAGCTAGAAATATTAAGCCACCGAGATTTTAAACAGGCTTGTTAATGCAACTCAGTCTAGACTAACCTGATTTAAAAAAAAAAAAAAAAATCATTTTGGTTCAAACCTCTCTTTTTGCATCTGAGAAGTAGGAAGGGCAAATGTGGAGGAAAGAAAAAAACAATGAGGTGTTTCCATTACCCAAATACTATTCAAGGTACAAAAGTGTTCACTCTGAGAAGGCATGGTGCCAGGTACTGTGCCAGGCCTTAAAGGAACAGGATAAACTTGACTTTGTCACTAACCAAGCTGTGAGAGACACAGGACCATTATTAGAATAAGGTGGGATGTTGTAGGGTCATAGGTATATTGTGGACAAAGTGCTTAAGCACATAGAAGATGGGACACTTCATCCTGTTGAATTGAACTCTGTGTTTGTGTTAAGATCACTCTGAGCTCAGTCAAAGAGGGGGCATTTCTAGAATAGTCACAGGAGAGAGATTAGGTCAAACAGGACCAATGATGGTTGGAATGGAAACTGTGGGCTCCTGCATGCTGACTCCTCTTTCCCAGTGTAGGAGGATACCAGGTATATAGTTCCTCCACTAGTCCTGTCCTCTAAACTCCATGCCCTCACTGATGCCCATTGTCCTACTTTTCTGCTGATTCACAACTAGCTCATCTTTGGAAGCAGAAGAAAGAGAATCCAATTGACCAATACACAATGACAACAAAAATTACTCTCCTTATTTAGTAGCTACTAAGTGTGGAAAAATAGGATAAGCACTGGACTACTAATCACAAGGTTAGCAGTTCAAACCCACCAGCCTCTCCTCAAAAACTCTATACAGGGTTGCTCTGAGTCAGAACTGACCTGACAACACTTAACAACAAGGAGGCTGTTACTTCAAATAGCCTCTTGCCGCTTATTCCTTGGTCAGGCCAAGCTTACAATTCAATTGCTTCTCCAATCAGAACTAAGGATGAGGCAGTTAAGTTAACCAGCTGGACCTCAGGCACCTAAGGAAACCTTGAGGGACTGCTGGCATTTCATCTTTGGCCTACGGATGTACTAGGGAAAAATCAAGGCATAAAAAGGCAAGCATCAGTCAGAGAGCAGATCTTTGTAAGCAAAGTATCTCGAGTCCTTATCTCTGCTGAGACAGCTTTAGTCCAAGAACCAGGACATTTCTTTCATTATAGTTTTCAACTTTATTGTAGTAAAGCATTCTTTACTACAAGTAAAAAATCCTAAGCATTCTTAAGGATAAATGCCAGGTGTGTGTGTGTATTTGAAATAGATTTTGCCTACAATTATAGTTGGGCCAGGATGTCAATCCAAATTGCCCTTAATCCAAAATCTACACAAACCCCTGGACCAGTGATAACTTGAGAATAAGAAAATGTTCATTCTTACCATTTGAGATGCAGGTTCTTGGATTTTCTCAGAGTTATTTTGAGGGCAATGCCTTAAATAAAACCTTAAAAGATGGGGCGGTGGTGGGTGGAATCCAAACAAACCAGAAAGAAATATCCCCACTTCCTCCAAGAGCTATAGTTTACTATGGTATAGACATAAATGTCTCAATGCAGGGGACAGGGAGAAGGGCATGTGTGGACCCAACAGGCCCCTTGGATGATTTGCATACATACTGGGGAGATAATTAGTGTGACCTTCTAGATAAATCAGAGTAGGTGACTGCCTCACCAAACTACACTCAGGCTTAGTCTTCAGGAAACAGATTTCTTCTTTTTTTTGTCACTTTTATTTTCTAATTTACATTTAAATAGCTTAAATTAATCAGGCAATTAAAACTAAGCTATTAAATATCCTTGGATCACTCTATGTGCCTGTTCTCTCGGTTAGAAAATCAGACACAGCTGAGAGCACTATGGAATCAGAGAGATTCAAACTTGAATTCCAGATCACCTCGAGTAGGTCACTAAAACTTGTAAGTCTCAATTTCCTCACATCTTTTGAAAGAGGATGATCCTGTCATCCTTTAAGAATTGGGGTGTCTTACAGTTCCTGGAGAGTCCTGGTGTGGGGCTGTGGGCTAATGTGTCAGACTGCAAAGTCGTTTGAACTGCAAGGTCAGTGGTTCAAGTTCACCAGCTGTTCCTTGGAAACCCTACACAGGGTCGCTGTGGGTTGGAATCGACTCTACAGCACTTCACAACAACAGTTGCTGAAGAAGGACATCATGCTTGGTAGAGGGCCAATGAAAAAAGGCAAAAGAAGACCTTTAATGAGACGCTGACACAGTGGTTCTAGCAGTGGGCTCAAACATAGGAATGATTGTGTGGTTGGCACAGGACCAGGCAGTGTTTTGTTCTGTTGAACATGTGGTTGATAAGAGTCAGAGACAGCTTGCTGGCAGCTAGCAACCACCACATACAATGGTCCCTAAGCGGCACAAGTGGATAGGAACTCAGCGACTAGTTGAAAAGGAATACTGGTGGTGTGGTGGTTACATGCTCAGCTGTGAATAAAAAGGTCAGCAGTTTGAACCTACTAGCTGCTCCGTGGGAAAAAGATGTGGCATTCTGCTTCTGTGAATATTACAGCCTTGGAAACCCTGTGGGGTAGTTCTACTCTGCCCTACAGGGTCATTTTTTAGTCAAAACGGACTTAACTGCAAAGAGTTTGGCTTGGTTTCCATTAGTTAAAAAGTAGACAGTTCAAATCTACCCAGAGATATCTTGGAACACAGACCTGGCAATCTGCTTCTGCAAGGTCACAACCTGGAAAACCCAATGGAGCCATTCTTCTCTGTACACACGGGACCACCACAAGTCAGAATCAACCTGACAGCAACTAACAACAGCATGCAATAGACACCCAACCACTGGTAAGTTTTCTGGTATGCTGTCTCTCTCATCCAATGTTATTTCACAAGTACATTTCCAAGAATTGACCTGGTACATTTGTCATTATTAATAGCTAGAGAGTGTTCCATGGTGATAATGTGTCATAATTTGCTCTGCCATTTCTCCAACATTGGGGATTTGGATTGTTTCCAATTTTTCTTTCTTGTGAATTGAACTGCTATGAACATCTATAGACAGATGACTCTTTTTCCTCAAATTATTTCCTTGGAGCAAATTCCCAGAAGTGGAATTACTGGGTCAAAGAGTAGGAACAGTATTATAGCCTTTGCTATTTACTGCCAGATGAATTCTTATATTCTAAGAAAGCTGTCAGCTGAGTGAGTCCTGCATATGTGCAAGATATTACTGGTGATTTCCTTCTGCCACTGCTGTTCCTGCCACAAGGCCTGTTGCAGGGATCACGCCCAGCCTTTATCATCCTGCAACTGTCACTAAGTGGTAGAAAATACAGACTAAATAAGAAAGAAAGATAAAGACCTGGAATGTGTAGGTCTGGAGGACTGGGATAGTAAAGATGAATAAAACTCTCTGTATTTAGGGATTAAGGTTAGATATGACTAAGCAATTTGGTCTAGAAGTAAAAGGATGCTGAGAGAGAAAACTTCAAGTAGTTCAGTATTTATTGCTTTCATTCTACATACATTTATGAGCATCTACTTAACATATTCCAAGCACTAACATTTATAGGTGTCTGGACCCCCTGATTGCCCTTTGTAGAGAAGTCATGGGAATTAAAGGCTGACTCTGCTGAGGGTCTTCCCTTGGACTAAAGTAGAGTTGGAAGAAAGAAATCTTGTTTAGGAAGCTAGGTATGAATAGAGTCCCAAACCAGAAGCGAATACTAAAACTGTGGCACAAAATCATGAATCAAGAACTGCCTTCAGATGAGCAAATAAGAGAGTCAGGATCAAGAATCATTGAAATGTATTAAGGATGAAATCAACAGTGTAAGGATGGACATGGCACACTGAAGGAATTTCATAAAAGTCTTTTAATTGTGCTGTTCAAATCTTAAATATCTTTACTAAACATTTTTTTTCTTGATCTATCACTAACTGATAATGGTGTGGTAAAATAGTGAGATTTGTTAACTCTTTGGAGATATTGTTGAACTCTTTGAAGATCTGTATTAACTATTTGGAGATTATGCTATCAGATAGAATGTGTAAGTTTTAAATTGTTATCTTCCTGGTAAACTGAAGCTCTTAGCATTATGAAATTAGACTATAATTTTTTCCTCTTACAGTCTATTTTGTTTTACATTGATTTAACTATACTTGCTTTCTTCTAGTTAATATTATCCTAGTATATTTTTATCTCTAGCCTTTGACTTTCACATTTTCTGTATCCCTGTGTTTTATTTGACTCTTGTGAAAAAAAATACACTTAACTGGATTTTGTTTTTATGCAGTGTTAGTGTTTTAATTGAAGAGTTTAATCTATTTATTTTTATTACAGATTTATTTAACCTCTCTTATTTCTAGTTGTTCTTTCCACTAATACCGCCTTTGGTTTTCTACATCCATAATTCATGCCTATTGACCTTGAGATGAGAGAAGAGGAAGGGCTGGCTGGTCTGAAGTTTAGGAGATGTGTGAACTCCCAGGCCCATGGACACTGACCTTGCCACAGGGGCTAGAACTGAAAGTGAAGTGGCCAGCCAGTCTGAAGTGTGGGGAGGTGTGCATGAAGTCCCAAACTTGCAGCTAGTACCCATTTGATCTAGCTTGGATGTCTAGCTGACCAGAACTCAACCAGATGAACATAAAGAAGTTTGATACCGGGAGCAAGCATAAATTGCTACATTTTGGTGAACTGGTCCTTTGCTTAGGGATGCAGTTTCTCAAAATTCCCACTGAAATGGGAGAATTATTCATATCATGGATCAAGATTGTTTCTACAGTGCACTGAGTGGATAGGGATGAGCAATTTATACATTGGCTATCAAAAATGGGGGGGCTATAAAGGAACAAAGTGGCTAGCTTATAAACTTTCAAGATGGTGCTTAGTTTCAGAATGAGACAGGTAAGGTAGAATTCCTACTGAATAGTTATCCTCTTTTCCAGCTGGATCTGGTGGAAGGGGATGGAGGATAATGCTGACAAGATTTTATGATTCAATTGTGAGTAATTGTTATTAGGATTCATGGCAATTGTGAAAACTGTAATTGTAGAAGATGTGTAACTAAAAGTGGAGAGTAGTTAGTCTTTCATTTTAGGAACAGAGAACCCTGTTATTGTTGTTATCAGGTGCCATCGAGTCAGAACCAACTAACTCATAGTGACCCCATGCACAGCAGAACGAAACAATGTCCGATCCTGGGCCAACCTCACTACTGCCGCCACACTTGATGCCATCAATGATGCCACCTGGCTGATCCATCTTGTTGGGGGTTTTCCTCCTTTTCTCTGACCCTCCACCTTACCCAGCATGACATCCTTCTCCAGCGACTGTTCTCTCCGGACAATGTGTCCAAAGTATAAGAGACGAAGCCTAGCCATCTTGGCCTCCAAGGAGAACTCTGGCTGCACTTCTTCCAAAACAGATCTATTGGTTCTTTGGGCAGTCCATGGCACTTTCAGTATTCTCTTCCAACACCACAACTCAAAGGCATCAATTCTTCTACGATCTTCCTTATTCACTGTCCAGCTTTTGCATCCATATGAGGTTATTGAAAATACCATGGCTTGGGTCAGGCACACCTTAGTCCTCAAGCTGACATCTCTGCTCTTCAATACTTTAAAAAGTTCCTGTGCAGCAGATTTGCTCAATGCAATACGTCGTCTGATCTCTTGACTGCTGCTTCCGTGAGTGTTGATAGTTGATCCAAGAAGAATGAAGTCCTTGACAACTTCAATCTCTTCTCCATTGATAAGAATGCTGTTTATTGGTCCAGTGATGAGGATTTTTGTTTTCTTTACATTGAGTTGTAATCCATATTGAAGGCTGTGCTCTTTGATCTTCATCAGTAAATATTTTAAGTCCTCTTCACTTTCAGCAAGCAAGGTTGTATCATCTGCATATCTCAGGTGGTTAATAAGTCTTCCTCCAATCCTGACGCCATGTTTTCCTTCATAGAACCCAGCTTCTTGTATTATTTGCTCAGCATACATATTGAACAAGTATGGTGAAAGAACCCAACCCTGTTGCACACCTTTCCCAATTTTAAAACATTCAGTGTTCCCATGCTCTGTTCGAACAACTGCCTCTTGGTCCAGGTACAGATTTCTCAGAAGTATAATTAAGTATTCTGGAATACTCATACTTCTCAATGTTGTCCATAGCTTGTCATGATCCACACAATTGAAAGCCTTCGCGTAGTCAATAAAGCATAGGTAAACATCCTTCTGATATTCTCTGCTTTCAGCCAAGATCCATCGGACATCTGCAATGATATCTCTAATTCCACGGCCTCTTCTGAATCTAGCTTGAAGAGAACCCTAGGACCATCAAAATGGAAGAGCATAATTGGAGCATGAGACCCTATCCAGCAGAGACAGTGGCAGAGCGGATGGCATAGAGAGATACAACAGTTGAAGACTCTAGGCCGATGGACTGAAAAAGGTTATGTGCCTGTGGGCAGGAGGCTTGCTTTCTAAATGTTCCATTTGGACATTTCAATGAATATATATATTTTTTTACTTTGTATGTGTAAAAAAAAAAAAAACAGCAAACAATTCAATTGGCATCTAATTGACTCCAACTCATGGTGTGTATGTCACAGTAAAACTGTACTCCAGTTGAGTTCAACCATGCTCCATAGATTCCCATTGACCTGGAGATGAAAGAGAGAAGAGAAAAGGCTGGTTGGTCCAAAGTGTGGTGAGACCTGGGGACATCTGAGCCCATGGACAAGGATAGAGCCACAGAGGGCTAGAGCTGAAAGTGAAGCATCCAGCTGATATGAGGTTAGGGGAGACGCACAAGAACACCCAAACTTGCAGATAGTACCCATTTTACCTAGCCTCAATGGTTTGATAATCAGAACTTGAATAGAGGCATATAAAAAAGAAAACAATTTTTGATAAAGTAAACAAGGGTAAATTGCTACAATTTGATGATCTTGACCTATATTCATGGGTGTTGTGGTTGTTGTTGTTATGTGCCGTGGAGTCGGTTCTGAACTCATAGCAACCCTGTACAGGGTTTCCAAGGCTGTAAATATCTACTGGAGCAGAAAGCCTCATCTTTCTCACGCGGAACAGCTGGTATTTTCGAACTGTTGACCCTGAGGTTCGCAGCCCAATTAGTAACCACTATGCTACCAGAGCTCCTTATATTCATGAAGGTAGTAGCTCAAAATACCAACATAGAAGGAAAGAGTCTTCATATCAAGTACCAATGCTATTCTCTCTGTAAAAAGGGAAGATAAGGATAGGCAACTTAGACATTGGCTACCTAAAATGAGGGGGTGATAAAGGCATGAAGTGACTAGCTTGCAAGGTTTCAAGAAAAAATTTAGTTTAAGAGTGTGGGGGGGAAGATAAGAGTCCCCACTGAATAGTTTTCATCTTGTCTAGATGGGTCTGTTTAAAAGAGGTGGGGATAAGGTTCTTATGATTCAATAGTGAATAATTGTTCTCATGACTAATTGTGATTGTCACAATTATAAAGGTAGAAGTTTTGTAACAAAAACAGGGGAGTAGTTAATCTTACAGTCCAGAAACAGAGGCCCCTAGGACCATCAAGGGAGAAAAAGAAGAGCACAAGCAGAATGCAGGACCTTATCCAGAGAAGCAGCTACACTGGAGATGGGGACATAGAGAGAAGGAGTGGCTGAGGACTCTAGATCCATGGAAAAAGAGGGACTAAGAGCTGGTGGCCAAGAGACAGACTTGCAGAATGTGCCCTTTGGTGGGGTAAATTATTATATATGCCTGAGTGTTTAAAAAAAAAAAAAAAAGAGCTAAAATGAATAGAGAGAAATACTGCTAACTGATGGTACATGGAGGGGATTATAATCATTATAATGAAACAAGGTGTATGATTTGTTGAATGTAAAACTGATAATCTGCCCTGTAAACTTTCACTCAATTCACAATAAAAAAACTTAAAAAAAAAAAACAAAAAACCAACTGTACTCCCTAGGGTTTTCAATAGCTGTGAACTTTAACACTTCCTGTTGCATTGAATTCTGATCATACCAGTGAAAGGAGAAATTCTGCAAAGCAGAATTTAAAAAAAAAATCTTCTGTTCTCCCAGCAGTTCTGGACTGGTCTGCATGTCTTTTCAAATGCAAAAGTCCAGCCTCAGAAGGTACTAGATGCGGCTCAGGATTCCACCTAAGGCCCCATACTCTACAAAGAACTAACGAGAAGGCAAAGCCAATCAATTATTTTTTCAGTTTCACACACAGATATACTAAAATCTATTTATAATTTCTTCTTGATAATTGGACCCTCTGTCTATTCCACCATGTTGTTAAAAGTTGTCTAATTTAAAGCTGTTAATAAAATTTCCCAGGTTTTGTTTTCTGAAAATATCTATAATTTTGCCATTATTCTTGTCTGCTAGTCTTCTTGGGTATGGGAGTCTAGGTTATCTTATTTCAGTACACTGAAGATGTCATTTCACTGTCTTATGGTTTTCATTTTTTTCTTTCTAGAAAAGTCAGCTATTAGTCAAATTGCTGATCCTTTAAGAACTATCCTATTTTTTCTTTCTAACTAATTCTTAGAGCTCTTTTTTACCACCCCAACTTTCTTTCTTTTAAAGTTTTGCCATTATTTGTGTGTTGTTGTTAGGTGCCATCAAGTCAATTCCAATTCATCGTGATCCTATCCACAGCATGGATCAAAACAATGCCCAGTCCTGTGCCAACTCCACAACCATTGTGATATTTAAGCCCATTATTGCAGTGACTGTGGCAACCCATCACTTTGGGGTCTTCCTCTTTTTTACTAACCCTCTACTTAACCAAAGGAGCTCTGACAGAATAGTGGTTACGAATCAGGCTGCTAATCTCATGGTCAGCAGTCCGAAACTACTAGCTGTTCCATGGGAGAAAGATGAGGTTTTCTGCTCCCATAAAGATTTATAGCCTCAGAAACCCTGTACAGGGCCGCTATGAATCAGACCAATTCTGTGGCACATAACAACAACAACTACTTAACCAAGCTTGATGTCCTTTTCCAGAAACTGGTCCCTCCTGATAACATGGCCAAACTACCTAAGACAAAATCTCATCATTCTTGCTTCTAAGGAGCATTCTGAATGTATTTATTCTAAGACAGATTTGTTTGTTCTTCTGGCAGCCCACAATATTTTCATTATTCTTTGCTAATACTATAAATCAAATGCATCAATTCTTCGGTCTTCCTTATTCACTTTCAAGCTATTATTTTTGTGTATGTATATATATTGATGTTAAGTGCCGTTAAGTTGGTTCTGACCCATAGTGACCCTGTATAAGTTTCCGAGATTGGCTGGTGAATTTGAACTCTTGACCTTGTGGTCTAGCACTTATCCTACAGCATGATACCAGGATTCTGTATATATGTATATCTATTTAAATATATGCAGCTTAGTTGTGTTATTTTTGAACTGAGGATTGGTTACATTGCAGGCCTAGTTTTCTCTGACCCTGTACTTTACCAAACATGATATCCTTCTCCAGGGACTCCTCCCTCCTGATAATATGTCTGAAATATGAGAGACAAAGTATGGCCATTCTGGCTTCCAAGGAGCATTCTGAATATACTTCTTCCAACATAGATTGGTTTGTTCTTTTGGCAGACAATAGTACTTTTAATATTCTCCTTCAACACCATAACTCAAATGTATCAATTCTTCTATGGTCTTCCTTATTCACTGTCCAACTTTCACATGCATATGAGGTTATTGAAAATACCGTGGCTTGGGTCAGGCACACCTTAGTTCTCAAGCTGACATCTTTGCTCTTCAATACTGTAAAGAGGTCTCGTGCAGCAGATTTGTCTAATGCTGCTTCCATGAGTGTTGATGGTTAATCCGATCAAAAAAAAGTCTTTGACATCAGTATTTCCTCCATTTATATGGATGGTGTTTATTGGAGCAGTGATGAGGAGGATTTTTTGTTCTTTACAGTGAGATGCAACCCATACCAAAGGCTGTGGTCCTCTTAGCTTTCAGCAAGCAAGGTTGTATCATCTGCATATCAGAGGTTGTTAGTAAGTCTTCCTCCAATCTTGGTATCACATTTTTTATTTATTTGTTTATTTTCATATAGCTTCTCTGGATTAGGTACTTAGCATGCAGACTGAAGAAGTATGGTGAAAGAATGTAACCCTGGCACAAACCTTTCTTAATTTTAAACCACTCAGTGTTCCCTTGTTCTGTTCAAACAAATGCCTTTTGATGTATGTACAAGTTCCTCATGAGCACAATTAAGTGCTCTAGAATACTCATTCTCTGCAATGTTGTCCATAGCTTCTCATAATTTACACAATTGAAAGCCTTTGCATAGTCAACAAAGCACAGATAAACATCTTCCTGGTATTCTTTGCTTTCAGTCAAGATCCATCTGATATCAGCAATGATAGCTCTTGTTCCATGTCCTCTTCTGAATCCAGCTTGAAGCTTGCAAGTTCTCTGTCAATGTACATTTGCAGTTGGTTTTGTATTATCATTAGCAAAATTTTAACTATATGCGATATTAATAATATTGTCCAATGATGTCTGCATTCTGTTGGGTCACCACTC
Organism: Chrysochloris asiatica; assembly: GCF_000296735.1. Classification (NCBI taxonomy): domain Eukaryota; kingdom Metazoa; phylum Chordata; class Mammalia; order Afrosoricida; family Chrysochloridae; genus Chrysochloris; species Chrysochloris asiatica. The sequence continues at coordinate 11,675,234 of NW_006408566.1, forward strand.
TTTGGAATGGACACTTCTAGTCAGTTGGCCAGGTAGTTGCCTTCCAAATTTCTTGGCATAGATGAGTGAGTGCATGCCTTCAATGAACCTTTGACTTCTTCCTTGATGATCATTCCTCTTGATCATATGCTATTTCTTGAAATGGTTGAATGTGGTCTTTTTTTTTTTTTTTGGTACAGTGGCTTTGTATATACCTTCCATCTTCTTTTGATACTTTCAATATTTTGCCCATAGAATCCTTCAATATTTCAAGTAGAGGCTTAAATTTTTCCTCAGTTCTTTCAGCTTGACAAATGCTGAGCGTGTTCTTCCCTTTTGGTTTTCTAACTGCAGGTCTTTGCACATTGCATTATAATATTTGACTTTATCTTCTCAAACTGACCTTTGAAATGTTCTCTTCAGCTCTTTTACCTCCTCATTTCTTACATTTGCTTTAGCATCTCTGCACTGAAGAGCAATTTTCAGAGCCTCTTCTGATATACATTTTGGCCTTTTCCATCTTTATTGTCTTCTTACTGACCTTTTGCTTTCTTCCTTTACGATGAACCTAATGCCATCCCACAACTCTTCTGGTCTTTGGTCTTCATGCCTCAATGTCCAATGCATCAAATCTGTCCTTGAGATGATCTCTAAAGTCAGGTAGAATATGTTCAAAGTCATACTTAGGCTCTCATGGACTTGTTTTAATTTTCTTCTGCTTCAGCTTGAACTTGCGTATGAACAATTGATGGTCTGTTCCACTGTATGCCCCTGGCCTTGTTTTGGCTGATGATATGGAGCTTTTCCATCATCTCTTTCCACAGATGTAGTCAATTTGATTTCTATGTATTCCATCTGGTGAAGTCCATATGTATAGTCGTCTTTCAGGTTGTTTAAAAAGCTATTTGCACTAAAAAAGTCATTCGCCCTGCAAAATTCTATCATGCGATCTTCAGCATCATTTCTATCACAAACATCATATTTTCCAACTACTGATCCTTCCTGTTTGTTTCCAACCTTTGTATTCCAATCGCCAGTTATTATCAATACATCTTGATTACATGTTTGATCAATCTCAGACTAAAGAAGTTGGTAGACTTTTTCAATTTCATTATCACTGGCTTTAGTGGTTGGTGCATAATTTTAAATAATAGTGGTATTAATTGGGCTTCCCTGTAGGTGTAGGGATAATATCCTATCACAGACAGCATTGTACTTCAAGACAAATCTTGATATGTTCTTTTGGATAATGAATGTGATGACATTTCCTTTTCAAACTGTCATTCCCAGCATAGTAAACCATGTGATTGTCAGATTCAAAATGGTCAATACCAGTCCATTTCAGCTCACTGCTTAGGATATCAATGTGTTCCATTTCATTTTGGACAATTTCCAATTTTCTTAGATTTATACTTGGTACAGTCCATGTTCTGATTATTAATGGATGTTTACAGCTCCTCATTCTGAGTTGTGCCCCATCAGCAAATGAAGGTCCCAAGGGTTTTACTTCATTCACATCATCATGGCAAACTCTACTTTGAGGAGACATCTCTTCACCAGTCATATTTTGGGTACCTTCCATCCTGTGGGGCTCATCTTCTTGTATTGTATCTGACAACATTCTGGTGGTCTTCATCATGTTTAAATATTCAATATTCTGGTGCTGACAGTGTTCCACTGTTTTTCATAAGGCTTTCAGTGACTAAGTATTCAGAAGTACTCCGTCTCTCCTTCTTCCTAGTCTGTCTTCATCTGGAAGCTCAGCTGAAACCTATCTACTGTGGGTGACGCTGTTGGTATTTAAAATACCCATGGCATAGTTTCCAGAATCACAGCAACATACAAACCACACAGTAAAACAAACTGACAGACAGGTGGTGGAAGACTATGACTAGAAGAGTCATAATTACTGTGCCCCAATAGCCCACTTGGTTCCTAGAGCAGTGTGTTAATTATACTGAGACACGACAACATTTCCATAACTCTTTGCCTGTCAAGTTCTTTGTGCCTTTCCACTCATAATAATAATTGCACTTACCTTACTTCTGGCAGTTTACTGCTGTAGTCTGGCCTCTATTTTAAATTTTCATTTTATCCATCCTCAATGTAAATAAAACAAAATCCTCACAAATGGACCAATAAAAAATATCACAATAAACAGTGAAAAGATTCAGATTGTCAAAGATTTAATTTTACTTGAATACTAAACCAATACTCATGGAAGAGGTCAAATGACATAGTACATTAGGCAAATCTATGCAAAATACTAGTTTAAAGTATTAAAGAGCAAAGATGTCACTTTGAAGACTAAGGTGTGCCTGACCTAAGCCATAGTATTTTCAACACCTCATATACATATGAAAACTGGAAAATAAATTAGGAAGACCAGAGAAGAAGCAACGAATACTGAAAGTACCAGGGGCTGCCAAAAGAACAAAAAAGTCTGTCTTGGAAGAAGGACAGCCAGAATGTTCCTCAAAAGCAAGGATGGCAAGCCTTTGTCTCACCTACTTTGGACATGTTGTTAGGAGGGGCCAATCCCTGGAAAACATCCCCCAATGAGATGGATTGGCACAGTTGCTGCAGCAGTGGCCTCAAACATGACAACAATTGTGAGGAAGTGGCAGAACTAGGCAGTGATTTGTTCCATTGTGTACAGGGTCCTGATGAGTTGGAACTGACTCCATGGTCCCTAACAACAACATTGCTATCTTGAACCCAATTCTCCTACCATCAGCTCTAACTTACTGAGAACAGCCATCACTGAGCTGTTCAGAGCTAATGGTCAACTCTCATTAATGCATTTTGTATTATTTTGGCAAATGGAGCATCTTCTGACACCATTCATGGAACACTTCTCTGAGCTTTTGTTCATAATCTGTTTCCGATAATTCCAATATTTGATTTATCAGATATTAACTATCTGATACAGTGTGACCTGATTTGTACTAGTTCCTATTCCCAGTGTCTTGTTTAGTTAGTGCTTTAAGATTTTACTTTTTTAACTGAGAATGGTTCTGTTTTCCTTGGTATTTTGTTAGTGGGAATATATTCAGGCCTGTTTTGAAATTGTGTTCCTCTAGAGAACTTTTGTACTTGTTGCCAAGGTCACCTGGAGCGTTCATACTTCTGACAGTACTTTAAATTAAAAGTAGCAATGAGCACACAAATCTTGGTTTTTCACACCATTGTCCAAGAAAGGAACCAGAACTCCATAAAGAAATGAATAGTTCTATGGTTGATATTGTTGTTAAGTGCTGTTGAGTCAGTTTCCACCCGTAGTGACCCTGGATAGCTGTCACTTACGAGGAGCAGCTGGTGAACTTGAACCTTCTAGGGTTGTTTTTGTTGTTGTTAAGTGCCATCGAGTTGGAAACCCTGTATAGGGTTTCCAAGGACCAGCTGGTGAGCTTGAACCACCAACCTTGCAGTTCAAACCAACTTTGCGGTCCAGTGTATTAACCCACAGCACCACACCAGGACCCCCCTTCTAGGGTTAGGGTAGGAAATATCTAAAAAGAACAAGACTGTGGGAATTGATGGAATTCAAATAGAAATCTTTAAAAAGACTGATGAAAAACTGGAGGTGTGTTCATCTTTGCTAAGAAATCTGGAAGACAGCTACCTGCTCAACTGACTGAAATAGATTCATATTTGTGCCCATTCCAAAGAAAGATAACTCAACAAAATGCGGAAATCATTGGTTTTATTATTATCACATGCAAGTAAAATTTGCTAAAGATAATTTAAAAATGGCTGCCACAGTGCATTGACAGAGAAATGCCAGAAGTTCAAGCCAGATTCAGATGAGGACATGTTTGTCAGATGGATCTTGGCTGAAAGCAGAGAGTATCAGAAAGATGTTTACTTGTGCTTTGTTGACCATGCAAAGGCTTTTTACTGTGTGGATTATGACAAGCTATGGATAACATTACAGAGAATGGGTATTCTGGGACATTTAATTGTGCTCATGAGGAAACTATACATAGACCAAGAGATAGTCATTCTAACAGAAGAAGGGGACACTGAATGATTTCAGATCAGGAAAAGTGTGCACCAGGATTGTATTCTTTCACCATATTTATTCAAACTGTATGCTGAGCAAATAATCCAAAAAACTGGATTATATGAAGAATGTGGCATCAGGATTGGAGGAAAACTCATTGACAACCTGAGGTATGCAGATGATACAACCTTGCTTACTTATAGCAAAGAGAACTTAAAATATTTATGATGAAGATAAAAAATCACAGCCTTTAGTATGGGTTGCACTTTCACCCATGAAGTAAAAATCTTCATCAGTGAACCAATAAATAACATCATTATAAATGGAGAGGAGACTGAAGTTGTCAAAGACTCCATTTTGCTTGGATCTGCTATCAACACTCATGGGAAATAGTGGTCAAAAATAAAAAATGTATTGTTTTATGCAAATATGCTACACAAGACCTCTTTAAAATGTTCAAGAGCAAAGAAGTCAGTTTGAAGATTAAGGTGTGCCTGACCCAAGCCATGTATTTTTAATAGCCTCATATATATTATACGTCAAAGTTGAACAGTGATTAAGGAAGACTGGAGAAGAATTGATACATTTGAGTTATGGTGTCAGAGAAGAATATTCAAAGCGTCATGGACTGTTAGAAAAACAAACAAATCTGTGTTGGAAATACAGCTAGAGTGCTCCTAGAAGCCAGGATGGTAAGACTTCATTTCTGATACTTTAGGCATGTTATCAGGAGGGACCAGTTCCTAAAGAAGGACATCATGCTTGGTAAAGTGGAGGGTCAGCGAAAAAGAGGAAGACCCTAACGAGATGGATTGGCACAGTGGCAGCAGCAATGATCTCAAGTGTAGCAACGTTTGTGAGGTTGGGGTTAGACCAGACAGTGTTGGTTCAGTTATATATAAGGTTGCTATGATTTGGAAACGACTTAATGACATCTAAGAACAACAACAACAACAACAAAATAGATATAAAAGAATTCCAAACAATTTATGTAAATTCTTTGCCCTCAAGGGGAGACTGGACTGCTAACTGTAAGGTCATTAGTTCAAACCCTTCCAGCTGCTTCTCAGAAACCCTATATAGGGCTGCTATGAGTCACACTAACAGGAGGGCACTTAACAGCAACTGCCCTGAAGGAGGCAGAACTTAACTCCAGACACCTTCCATTTGGGCTGGATAGTGACTTCATTCTAAAAGTTCAGTTTGGAAAGGGTGAGAGAAGGGAGCAGAAAGAGTGATTATAGTGGGGATGCCAGGCAAACACTCTCATGTGATCACAAACAACAACAATGATAAGTTGTGTTGATCGTATGAAAAAGTAAATAGGATACAATATGATGAGAATAGCACTTTACCACTGGGGTCTTCCACCCTAAATACCCATCATTCCTGCTCAACCATTAAAAAAAAAAAAATCAGACAAAACCAAGCTGAAAGCATCAGAAAAAAACAAAACCAAAGACTAGACTACAAAATACCTTACTAGTACTCCTCAAAACTGTCAAGGTCATAAAAAACATGGAAAGTCTGAGACATTTTCATAGTCGAGAGGAGGCTAAACAGCCTAGTCTTGGTGTGGTGTTTCAGGATAAGCACTGAACTGCTAACTGAAATGTCAGTGGTTCAAACCCACCAGCGGCTCCTAAGAAACCCCATAATGTGTTGTTATGAGTTGGAACCAACTCTGTGGCACTTAACAAACAAAACAAAAACAAGAGGAGTCTAAGGAGACATGATGATTAATACTATTCTAAATGGGATACTAGAGCAGAATAAAGAACATTAGGTAACAATTAAGGCAATTCAAATCAACTGTGTGCTTTACTTAGTAATACAAACAGCACCCCCACCCCAAGTTATGGAATATCCAATTTAAGGACTTACCCTTTACTTTTATGTAGATATGTCCTTACTTTGAAAAACTTGAGACAATCCCTACTTGTAACAAATTCTTCCCACAGTCACATTCATTTTCTTGCATGTCCAGCATTTAAATCATTGAAAAGGCCTCCAGCTTATTCTTGCACTAAAGTAAGGCTAAATGAGAACTACGTGCACCTGTTCAGATTCACGTACAAATTCCACTTAAAGACTCAAACGCAAAGATGCAGGAATGAATCTCCTTCGTAACCTGGGCACAGTTTGTATATCAGTATTGGTTCATTCGCTGTTCAAAATGTATCATAGCAATCTTAACAGCAGAGGAAACTGCATGCAGGGTATAGGGGAAATCTGTAATACTAGGGTAAGTTTTCTGTAAATCTCAAACTATTTTAAATGTAAAGATTTGTTTTTAAATTTTTCTTAAATCTTATTAGTTTAGTTTGTGGTTACAAATTCTGAGGGGTGATTCTTGGTTTTTCCCCCTACATTCAGTACAGATGTCGTTAAATGTCCTTGCTTGTTCCTTCTGTGTGGTAGAGTTTGCTTTCTGTTTTTTAAAGTTGCAGTAATTTGGAATCCCAAATTTAAGCAAAGATTTCCAATTAGATTCTGTTTTTTAGGTAGGTCATAGGCTTTGCCTCTTGACCCCACACAGCTGTCAAGATAGAAGTTCAAGGCTTCCAATGTTCAGCAGTAACCCTCAGGGGGGAAATCCAGGTTCAGCACTTACTTAGCTTGTATTTCATAATGGAAAATCTGTGAATTCTTTACTTTTGTGCCAGTTCACTTATGCATTGAAAAGGAAATACTTTAGTCCTGCCCAGAATTTTCTATTAGGGGAGTTATGCAGGGTAACTAATCCATCATAATGTTGAAAATAGAAATTTCCTTAAACCATTTGTTTTCTGATAAACATATTTTAAGTGGTTAGTTTTCCTCCAAGCAACTGATTTAGAACAAATTTTGGCATTTGGAGGTTTGGCATTTGGTGTTTGGATTTGCTTTCCAGAGTTTATTTTAGTGTTTAGTATTTTTCCTTATGATTCCCAGCTTAGCTCAATGGTTTAACAACCCCCACCCCACCCTCCGCACCTTTCTTGTTCTGTTTTAAGGGATATGTTGTTGTTTAGTGCTATCAAGTTGATTCTGACCAGCAACCTTGCAATTCAAACAATCTTCAGGTCCAATGTTTATCCTAGAGCACCACCCCAGGACGCCATGTTTAAGGGGTTTGTTGTTGTTGTTGTTAAGTGCCATCGAGTCAATTCTGACCCATAGCAACCCTGTATAGGGTTTCCAAGGACTAGCTGGTGAGCTTGAACCACCAACCTTACACTTCAAATGGCTTTGTAGTCTGGCGCATTAGCTCACAGTGCCACGTCAGGATGCCCTATGTTTAAGGGGTGGGGGTTCTGAAATGATTGGTTAGCATGTGACAAATTTACTGGTTTGTGATTATCACCCATCACTGTCATTGTGGTCTCAAAAGCACAAAGCAAGACATTTCTGTATTGCCTTCTTTTTCATTCCTTCTGGCTAGATGAGGAAGGGGCCTTTTAAGAGACAATTTTGTGTGGCTTAACAGATGTGATCTCTTTCCAGACATGCTTCATAATGCTAGAACTTCAGGATGAGATAGTCTCAGCTATGTTTACCCTTTACCAGAAGGTTTTTCATCAGTATATTATAGGATAAGCACTGGACTACTAACCATAAGGTCAGCACTTCAAGCCCATGAGTCACAATGCAGGAGAAAGATGAGGTTTCCTGCTCTTGTAAAGATTTACAACCTTGGAAACCCTACATAGGGTCACTATGGGACAGAACCAACTGACAGCACCTAACAACAGCAATTATACATTTGGGCAGCTATTCATTTTGATTTCCATTCTACTATTGTTCCTTGGAGAATGTTTCAGAGCACTCCAGAATCTGAAGTCAAGCACTTAATCATAGGGCTCCCTAAGGATCAGGCATAGGGACACTATAAGTTGGTACTGACTCAATGGCACCTAACAACAACAACAGCAAGGACCAATAACCAAACCCACTGCTGTCAAGTCCATTCTGACTCATAGTGACCCTATATAGGGTTTCTGAGACTATAAATCTTTACAGAACTAGTTGGTGGATTTGAACTGCCAACCTTGCAGTTAACAGTCCAGTGCTTATCCTACAGTACCACCATGGCTTCTTTAGGGACCAGGGGTGGTGGTGGTGGTGATTGTGTGCCATCAAGTTGGTTCCAACTTATAGCGACCCTGTATAGGATTTCTGAAACTGTAAATCTTTCTCCCTCAGAGCAGCTGATGGATTTGAACTGTTGACATTGTGGTTAGTGTAATATCACGAGAATTCCTTACTGGAGGTAAATAGTACTTATGGGAGGGAGAGTAATAGGGATCATCTCTTAGTGACAGGATTAAAGAGGATTTTTAAAAAAAAACTCCTCTAAATGTTCTCATTTTCTACAATGAATTTGTATAGTAAATAATAAAAAAAAGTTTTTAAATTACCTGCATAATACAAGGGTACTTCAAAATTTTATAGGAAACTCCATTATTTTTTAATTCCATTCTTCCACAAACTGTTTGAAATCCCTTTGTGTGTATACACTAACCCCAGTAAAGATGATAAGTATATGAATTAATATATCAGCAAAGGAAGTGTAGAGGCAGAGGCAAATGTGAGGATATAGTTACCTTAGAAATGATAAAACTAATAGGACTGTGGCATGAGGGAGAAAAAGCGAAGAAACAGCATTCTTAAGAAACTGTGGGAAGAACAAACAATATGGCGGATCAGGTAGACATGCAGTGAGGAGATCCATCAGCAACAACACAGAATATCAGACCAAGCAGGCTCAGGGGATGGTGCCAGAACTCTGAGCCACATATAAAGGAATATTTAGAAGGTTGGAAGGCTTACAGCTAGGAGAATTTGTAGCAGAAGCAAGAAATCCATTGCTTTCCAATTCAAAGAAGCTCAGCTGCTTCCGGAGACAACATCTTGGGCGAGACCAAGCAGGCTAAGGATCAGAGCAGCCACAGACGCCTGACAGAACTGCAGAGATAAAGGTGCGGACATTCTTTTTTGCGTGTGTATCTGTTCAGTGGCCTCTCACTGTCTGCACACCTCCATTCTCGTGACTATAGGGAGTGCTTGAGTGCGTGGACACCCCACACCCAGCCATGGAAGGTTCTATTATGCATGCACACAGATCTCCTCGAAATTTAAAGTGACAGTTTCCACTTAAAACCAAACGATAGTGCAAAACGGCCACAGCCGGTCCTGAACTGTTCATCACCATGAAAAAAGCCTGAACGGGGATTGTGGAACAGGACAGGCAGACTAAAAAGGAAATAGGCCAAAAATTAAATCCTGAGTTATGTCACAACGACCAACAGAGGCATCCTGAAATTTCTCAGAAAGAAAAGTGCAAAGGGAAGCCTATCTCCTGATCACACTTATCTGGAGACAATCAGAAAGCATAAAAAATACCAAATACACACCCATCTAAGTATTAAGGCCACGGATAACTCCTGAATATGCTCAAAAAACAGAAACAGATGACCATATCAGCACATGTCCAGAAATGAGAAAAAGTGATTGAGACAAATGAGCTGGAAGTAGACCTACACTCCACACTGGAAGATGGGCAGGCTTTGGAAATGCCTGAGAAGGAATTCAGAAAAATGATTATAAAATGTATCAAAACACTATACAATGGAGTTAAGAAAAATAAGGAAGAAGTCAGGAAAGCGCTACAGGAACAATCAAATAAGACAGATACAGCATTGGAAACAATTCAAAACCTACAGAAAGAGGTCCAAACGATTAATAATAGAATATCAGAAATGGACAATACACTGAAAGGGCAAAGGAATAGATTTGAAGAGACGGAAGCCAGAACTAGTGAGCTAGAAGATAAATCTCTCAACACTACTAAAATAGAAGAGCAAGCATGAAAAAGGATTTAAAAAATCTGAAGAAGGCCTAAGATTCATGTTGGACAACATGAAGAGGAATAACTTAAGAATTATCAGCATTCTGAAACAGGAAGAATCACACAAGTCCACAGAGGAGATAGTTGAAGAGCTTCTGGAAGGAACTTTCCCTAACATCCTGAAAAGTGAAAAGATAGCATTCAAGAAGCTCAACAAACCCCAGGAAGGATAAACCCTAAAAGACAATAACCAAGACATGTAATAATCAAGGTCTCCAAAATCAAAGATAAGGAGAGAATCCTGAAAGCAGCAAGGGAAAAGAGAATTGTAACATACAAAGGCAAGCAAATCAGATTAAACTCGGATTTCTCAACAGAAACCATGCAGGCAAGAAGGCAATGGGGAGATATATATACAACCCTGAAAGAAAAAAAATTGCCAACCAAGAATCCTCTACCCAGCAAAGCTATCAATCAAATATGATGGTGTAATCAAAACATTCCAGGATAAACAGAAGCTAAGGGATTTTGCCAAAGCCAACCCTGCTATGAAAAATATCTTAGAGGAAGTTCTGTGGACTGAGAACCAACAGGAACAGACAACCAGAGAATGACGTATGTGGCAGCATCACTCTGAACTTAATCAACAAATGGAAGAGTCAAGAATATAATAAAATTATAAGAACAGACGGTCTGGGAGGTCAGTCTATAATCAAAACAATTACAATATGAAAGAAGGTAAAAACAGAGAAACAGAGATCCACGTGGTGAGAAGGTCAGGTAGATTACAGGATACAATAGATTGTCTTAAATGGAGGGAAGAGTTAATGGAATATAAGGTAACCAGAACAGTGGGGTTGGGGTAGGGGGTTTAGTTTGGGTGTTGGAGAGGGCAATATAAGAAGAAGGAGGGATGGAAGAACAAGATAGATAGGGGAACACTGAGACAGGTGTTCCCTGAACAGGAATGTGAACTTGCTGGCGACCACATTAGTCTACAGGTGCATGGCCTAAGTAGAACAGAGGTAAATAATGATGCATATTCAACCTTGGAACAACAGGGCTCTGTGATACAGAGATCTAGGCATAGTTTGAAGAGGGCAAATAATACAAAAATGCTTGACTGGCTTATGAATATTGGTTTCCCTTGCCTAATATTGTAAAATAGACACTTGAGTTGAGTAGAAAGGAATGTTAGGAAACATGATTACAGAAAACTTGTAAGCCTGTCTTTAGCCTATAACTGATTTGAATACCTAAAAGGGATTCTAGAACTTGCCATGAAATCGGCCTTTTGCAAAGCCTTTGCAGAGTATAGGACCTTAGACGGAATCCTGAGTCCCATCCAGAACTTTATGAGGTGGGACATTCCCACTAGCAAGGACAACCCAACCAGCCTGGAATAGCTAGCGTAAAGAAAATGAATCTTCAAGATCATCAGGAACCCACCCCTCCACCCCCCGCAAAAAATGTCAGCATGACTGGCTACTATAAAATAAGCAAGCTGTCCACCAGGAAGCCATCAAGGCAAGCAATCAAGTTCCTTCAGGACAAACTCCCCTCTAAGAATGAAACCCAAAGGGAACACGTAAACAGGCATGTAAACTTGCTGTCGACCACATTGGTCTACTGTGAGTGGATGAGGGAGAAAGGCAGCAATGAAGAAATGGGCTGAGTTCAACCACAGTCCATTGCTCCCGTTGACCTGGAGATGAGAGAGAGAAGAGGAATGTCTGGCTGGTCCAAAGCGTGGTGAGTCCTGGGTACACTTGAGCCCATGGACAAGGACAGAGCCACAGAGGGCTAGAGCTGAGAGTGAAGCATCCAGGTGATATGAAGTAAGGGGGGAGATGCGAAAGAATACCCAAAGTTGCAGACAGTACCCATTTGACCTGGCCTAGATGGCTTGATAATCAGAACTCAACTAGAGGAAGATTACAACAACAAATTGATAAAGGAAACAAGGGTAAACTGCTACAATTTGATGAACTTGACCTATTCTTATGGATGTAGTAGCTCAAAATACCAACAGAGAGGGAAGGAGTCTTCACATCAAGTATCAATGCTATCCCTCTGTACACAGGGTAAATAGGGATGGGCAACTTAGACACTGGCTACCTAAAATGAGGGGGTGATAAAGGCACAAAGTGACTGGCTTACAAGGTTTCAAGAGGGAGTTTAAGAGTATGGGGGGAAGAAAGAGTCCCCACTGAATAATTTTCATGTCTAGATGGGTCTGGTGAAAAGAGATGGGGATAAGATACATATGATTGTTATCATGACTAACTGCGACTGTCAGAATTGTAAAAGTAGAAGTTTTATAACAAAAACAAGGGAGTAGTTAATCTTACAGTCCAGAAACAGAGGGCCCTAGGATCATCAAGGGAGAAGAGCACACGCAGAATGTGGAATCTTATCCAGAGAAGTAGCGATGCCAAAGATGGAGGCAAAGACAGAGATATGGAGAGAGGAAGCAGCCGAGGACTCTAGATTCATGGGAAGAAAAGGACTAAGAGCTGGTGGCCAGGAGGCAGACTTATAGAACGTGCCCTTTGGAGGTGTAAATTATTATCTATGCCTGAGTGGTTTTTTGTTTTGTTTTGTTTTGTTTTGTTTTAAAAAAGCTAAAGTGAATAGAGAGAAATACTGTTAATTGATGGTACATGGAGGGAATTATAATCATTGTAGTGAAACAAGGTGTATGATTTGTTGAATGTAAAACTGATGATCTGCCCTGTACACTTTCACTCAATCCACAATAAAAACCTTAAAAAAAAAAAAAAACCAAAAGAGCAAAACAACCAAGCTACAAAATTGTAACCAGTGCAGAAAAAAAAAAGAAACTGTGGATGGTAACTTCAGCAAGAGAAATGGAAGGCAGAGACGTGAATAGGTGAGAGACATTTCTGCATGGCTGTGGGCTGACTGCTAAATACAGAAAGGTAAGAAAAGAAACATGCTTACTATTGTGTTTTAGAAATGAAGCTGCTAGAATCAAATTTTTTATTATAAAGATCTGTAAGGAGAAAATGAAGACAAAATGTCTTGATGCTTTCTAACTTACAAAGTCAAAAATTTTATAGGCAGGTAGTTATAAAATAAATGTAATAAGATCATAGACAAGGAACAAGATCATCTAATCACTTAGAACCAACTCGACAGCAGTTGACAACAGCAACACCAATCACTTAGATGAGCAAACTTAATTTTCTATTGTTGTTAAGTGTCCTTGAGTCAGTTCTAGCTCACAGCAACCCTGTATAGTGTTTCTGAGGAGTAGCTGGTGGGTTTAAACTGCTGACCTTATGGTTTGCAGTCCAGTGCTGATACTACAGAACCACACCAGGAGTTCTTAATTTTGTAAAGTGAATATACTCTAACAATTATGACTTTCTATAGTAAACATTCAAGGAGCTCTGGTAGCGTAGTGGTTATGAATTGGGCTGCGAACCTCACGGTCAGCAGTTCGAAACTACCAGCTGCTCCGCAGGAGAAAGATGAGGCTTTCTGCTCCCATAAAGATTTACAGCCTCGGAAACCCTGTTCAGGGTCACTATGGGTCGGAACCGACTCGACGGTACATAACAACAACAACAACATAGAAAACATTCAGTGAATAAGTAAACATTTCTCCCTCAGACATGTAAAACATCATATTGTAAAAAATCAACATTGTAACCTTCTATATTACTTTCCTAAGGCTGTCATAACAAAGTACCACCAACTGGGTGGCTTATCAGAAAGACCTCACAGTTCTGGAGGCTAGAAGTTCAGGGTGTTATCAGTGTTGCTTCCTTCTGAAGACTCTGGGGGACAAAATGTTCCACACCTCTCTCCTCATCTCTGGTGATGGCTGGTGGTCCTTAACATTCCTTGACTTGGAGATACATCACTTTAATCTCTGCCTTCCCATGTCTCTTCCCTGGGTATGTCTCTCTGTGTCCTTTTCTCATCACTCCTAATGGTTTAGGACCCAACCTATTCCAGTAGAACCTCATGTTATCCTGACTGATAACATTTTCAAGTACCTTTCTTCCAAACAAAGTCACAGGGGTTAGAATTCAACATCTCTTTTGGGAGTACACAATTCAATCCATGATACCTTCCATAAGAGATAAACAATAAACTTATTGTTTGCTGTAAAATCAGCATCAATCTATCTGCACAGGATTGTTTGCTTATACGTGGTGTTCTCTAGAAGTCAACTTGTAAACAGCCTTCCTTCTTTCCTATCTTAACAACAAATTGAATGACTAGCCAAAGGCTTTAAATATTCAAAAGCATTTGTATCTAAGGAAGTCCAAAAGTATTGCTACAGAAATCATAGAAACCTTTATTAAATAAAAATATCAAAATGTGAAACTACTGTTTCTCAACACATCCTCCATCTAGGTCTATACAATTCTAAAGGCAGTGTTTCAATCTATCAAACCCTTCCCTAAAGAATTCTGCACTCTTTGATTTATATCACATAAAAAATGGGAGTTTGGGCATCCTCAAGGGACCTAAACCCTATACCTTTTAAATGTTTATTGAGTTTTAGGAACAAAAAGAAATGTGAAGGGGCAGATCAGGGCTGTGGGGTGAACGGGGGGAGGTTTACCTATGAAATCCTCACAAGACAGCCCTCACTACCTTCTAAGACTGACCAGGTCCATTATCATGATGGGAAAAAAATTCCTCACTGCGACTTTCTTGGCCTTTTTCTCACCAATGCAGTTATCAGCTTTCTTAACACTGCTTCCTAATAATCCCCCATAATTGTTCTGCACTCTTTGAGAATATTTATCAAGATTACTCTTCTGGAATTCCAAAAATCAGTTACCATTTTCATGGAGGGAATTATAATCATTGCAATGATTTGTTGAATGTAAAACTGACGTTATGCCCTATATACTTCAACTCACTCAATTCACAATGAAAAGCTTTAAAAAAAAAAAAAAAAAAAAAAGTCACCATACCTTTCTGAGCTGACCCTGTTGCCTTGAAATCATCTTTGAGGCCTTCCCGGCCTTCCTTCAAATGCTTAATACATTTAGAAATTGCTGTTTTATGCGATGCAGCATTCCCATTAACTTGTTATAAAACTTCAATGATGTCCACTTAAAATTTGATATTAGCCCAGATCTCAAAATAATTTTTTTCATGGTACAAAATGTGTCTTTTTTTTTTTGAAGACACCCTAACAATACTAAGACAGGTGTATTACTGATAGAATTTGGCTGTAGTTATAGTAGTGGTTACAAGTTGATTCAGTATATCTGGGGTAGAAATGCAAATTTTCAGCAGGAGGGGTCAAATCCGAATGAAGTGGTTCAAAGCCCTGATTTAGGGGAGTGATGTGACAATGGTAGGGAAAAAATTCATTGTCATGAAGTCAGTCCCAATACATGGCAGACCCATGTGCTACAGCGTAGAACTGCTTCTTAGATTTTTTGGATGGTTGTTTGTTGCTGTAATCTTTATTAAATGAAGGCACCAGGCCTCCTTCTATGGCTTCACTGGATGAGTTTGAATCTCCAACCTTTAGGTTAATAAGTCAAACCAAATCCACAGCCCTCAAGTCAATTCCAACTCAGAGTAACCCTGTATAGGGTTTCTGAAACTAAATCTTGATGGGAGCAGACAATCTCTTCTTTCTCCCATAGAGTCACTGGTGGGTTTGAATTATCAACCTTGTGGTTAACAGTCCAGTGCTTCTCCTACAGTGCTGCCAGAGTAGTAGAGCATAAACTATTTGTACCACCCCAGAGTTTCTATGGCCAAGGTAAGATTTGTTTAAATGAAGGAGACTTTAGCACTTTTAGATGGAAGGGAAGGGACTGGGGAAAAGACATTTTCAGTCATTAGGAGGAATGTGGCCTGGCCCTGGGTGCAGGAAAGGTAGTGAGGAAAGAAAGAAACAGGTGCCCCCCTGTGCCTTAGCTGAGAACTGATGACTTAGTGAGAAAAACAGCCCTGAAAACCACAGAACATTCTGGAAAACAGTCCTGTGCACAAGCGCATATGTGTGTTTTTAAAAGTTACTCATTAAACAATCGTGAGAATGGAGAGGTATGCCTGAAACTCACACAGATGGGGAGATCTTGAAGTGAACCAGATCTGGAGAATCTATGCTTTGAGAAATTACACAATTGAAAAAATCTGTTGGACGTATTTAATCAGTATTTCCCAAACTCACATTGCCATGAAATTTTTTTTTCTCCCTCTGGAATACCTATTGATATGTCTGAGAACATGCCTCAAAACTCAGTGTGGGAAATGATGAGTCAAATAATAACATCAAGATTTTAATCAGTGTTCTAATGTCTACTTTATCATCAGAGCAGGAACAGAATGAAATAGGCAGAGATGATTAAAACAAACAAAAACCAAACTTACTAATTCAATGAATTTCCATTTAGAAAGCATTTACAGGGCATCTACGGTATACTGACCCTGCTCTGGGCCCTAAGGACACAGATATGACAAAGACTCAGCCTGCACGTAAGTATCATACTGTGTAGTAGTGTCCTTGGTAGGAAGGGAGACCCTGGATGACCTTGTGCAGACATGCTCTGACACATCCCCTTTCTGAGAATGCCCCTTTCTGCAGAAATTGGGTCTGAGCAAGAGGACTCTGGGATAGACTATGAGTGCTGAGAGAAGGCAAGATTTGGGGTAAGGATCTACACAGAACAACTCTGCCATATACTAGTCATGAATTCCTGGGTGGGGCAAACTTGGATGAAGGTTGGAAGTTCAAGTCTACCCAGAGGTACTTCAGAAGAAAGACTTGGCAATCTACTTCTTAAATAACAGGATACCTGGTGTGGTGCTATAGGATATATATACAGGGTTGCTGAGTTAGAACCACCACCCAATGGAGCAGAGTTCTACTCTGACACACACAAGGTCATCATAGTTGATGTCAGCTTGACAGCAACTGGTTTGATTTTGGTTTTTAAACTTGGCTCAGGCCAGTCTTTGAATCTCTCCGAACCTCTGTTCCATTTGCAAAACAAGGATAATAAAAATCCACACCTCACAGAGTCTCCTTGAAGATCAAATTGAAGAGAAGGGACACGGGGGAGCAGGGGTGTCAGAGAACTACGCAAACTATAAAGCACTCCACAAAGAAGGATCTTATGACTTACTCCTTCACAAAGTGCATTTCAAAGAAAGCTAAACAAACTCCCCCAAACTTTCCACTCTCAGGGCTATTTTTATTTTGTGATTTTCCAAGCCTCAAAATGAAATTGGAAGAAAAAAAAAAAAAAAACCTAACTTTCAGCGGCTGCTTTTTATATGGTAGTTTATAAGAGTCAGGATGAAATAGAAATCATGATAGTACAAGGCCCCAAGTTTACATTCTCGGAGGGAGGCTGAGAGCTGGGAGTGCTGATGACTTTAGAGAGGCAGCTGAAATCACTAACACCAGCCTGGCTCTAACTAGCCTGTGTAGTTTTAAGTGGTCTAATCAGCCCTTCTTCTCACAAACACAAATAAATAAAAATTGACATTACATCGGGTAACAATATGGCATACCCTGTGCAATTAGAACCATCTGAGTTTATGCACCCCACAGTTTACAAAGGAGGCAGCCCTGCACTGTACTCTGGGGACAGATGTCTATGTGGCTTCTTAGTGCACATGTTCCAGTGATTCCTTGGGGGCGGGGGTATGTAGAACTTTCAGATGGCTCTGGGGAATCCATATGTTACAACAACCATGTCAATAGACTGACTAAATACTGGCTCCCACATATTCTTATAAATAATTTTCAAGTGTGCATACAGCCACTGGATGCTTCTTCTCTAGGTATTGCCTCAATTAACAGATACTAAAAGAACAAGTACTATGACGTGAGGGTGAAGTCTTTTACGTTAACATAGAGTTCTCATACTCCAAAGGGTTGGATCCCATTGTTCTAATTGACCAGATTCTCAGCATTTATTATAGTCAAGTTGAAATACTACAGCCACCTGGAGAAATGGAACAGCATGGGTTCTGAGAAAGAGCAGGAACCTAAACATGTCCTAGAAGTTCCAACACCTGGATCTGCTTTTGGAATCAAAAGACTCTTTGATAGAGAAGGATATCAGATTGGTAGAGTAGAGGGGTCAGCATAAAGGAGGAAAACCTTTAATGAGATGGATTGACACAAAAGCCAAAGCAAGGAGCTTAATTAAGGTTCAAGAAACAACAGACCAACATTTCGTTCTGTTATGCAAAAGGTTGGACTCCAGGTGTGGCACTGTAAAATTAGCACTGGACTGCTAACCACAAGGCCAGCAGTTCAAACCCACTATCTGCTCCTCAGAAACCCTATACAGGGTCACTATGAGTTGGAACTGAATCCACGGCTCGTAACAACAATGCATAAGGTCGCCATGAGTCAGAGCTGATCCGAGGGCCATTAACATTTTTCTTACCCAGTTGATGGACACCTAGCCTAGCCTCCTTTGGAGCAAGATTCACACTGCAGTCTGAGTGATCTTTCTAAACCGCAAGTCTGAATCTGCCACTCCCCAACTCTATTAACTCCCCCCTGCCCTCAACATAAAATACACTCGCTCTCAAAAGGATCACTGCCTGCCCTGCATGATCTGGATAAATTTCCACCCACCACCCTCTTTCCCAAGGAGCTCTGGTAGTGGTTACGAATCGGGCTGCGAACCTAAAGGTCACCAGTTCGAAACTACCAGCTGTTCCGCGGGAGAAAGCCTCATCTTTATACTGCTGTAAAGATTTACATCCTCGGATACCTTGTACAGCAGGGTCGCTATGAATCCGAACCAACGTCACTTGGCCGATAACCACCACCACCCTCTTTCCCAGGTGTCCTCTGCTGCTGCAGGTGCAATGGGCAAGACCTAGCCACGCCCACCTTCCTTTTGGCCCTCATCTCCTGCCCCTCCTTCCTGTTCACTCTATACTTCCAGCCTCAGGACTCTTGACCATCTTTGAATACATCCCACCACCACCTGGTGTGGCACTGTAGGATAAGCACTCGACTGCAATGGCAGTATGAGCCACAAGGCCGGTGATTCAAATCCACCAGCCCTTCCTCAGAAATCCTATACAGGGTCACTATGAATTGGAACTGACAATGAGTAGGAATTGACTGCTTGACCCTAACAGCAACAACCACCCCTGCATTGTTTCCTTAGCCTGGAACACTTTTGCCTGCATATCTTTTGCTCCTCCAATTTCAGACCTTAACTTAGATTTTTAACTGCGTTAGAAAGATTTGCCAGAACTTTTCTCCTCAAGACTGAGATCAGAGTTAGTACCCTCCTATCAGAACATGAAATGTATAAGGTTGCTTTATGATCTCTCCATTACCAGACCTCCAGCTTCCTGAGGGCAGGAACTACTTTGTTCACTGATGTACTCTTGTGAAAGGAGCTCAATATTACTGGATGAATGTGTTCAGTGAAAGTCTCTTTCTGTTGTGTAATCTGAGGGGTGATGTTTTTTCAAAAAGTCACTCAACCCCCATCACATCTCCCAGATAAACCAAGCCAAACCAAACCAAAGCTAACCACTTGCATTGAATTAATTCCAACTCATGGCAACCCCATAAGTGTGGAGTAGAACCACTAATTCTATAAGCCAAAATTATCTTGGGCCCAACTATAATTGCTTATTTAGGAGTAGAGCTAAAGCCCTCAGAAGGCTCTGAAATTGATTGCAAGATCTTGAGAAAAGAGATGTTTGAGATGGGGGTAAGAGATGAAGAAGGCAAAGAAGATTCAGTGGAAAAGACAAAAGGAGAAAGAAACAGGTCAAGTACTCATTAGTCCCATTGTCCCCTGCCCTCAGCTCTCACTCCTCACCCCTCACCCACCCACACATCTCTCATCTGAGCTATTTGCTGATCAGAAACTGTTGATATTCTCTTTCAAGACTGTCTTGAAGTCATAGGATGCTGGGGGGGAGTCAGACCTTAGGGAGGAGTAAATTCCCCACATTTGTCCAAGAGAGTGACTGCGTTCAAAGGAGAACACAGGTTGCCTCCTGTTTTTTAAGAAGCCATAGTGGTTAGACCTGAGTACACACTTCCCAGGAGAAAGTGTTGCAAATCCTAGAGGTAGCTTATGTGCCCTTCAGCCAGTGACGGCCTCAGTAAATCTGTATGGCTTCTTGGCTTGCAAAGCAAATATTTACTCAAAATCCACAAAGCATGGAGTATGAGTTCCTGACAGCCCTGGGCAGTTTCTAAGTCATTTATCGTTTATTTTATTTTGTTTTTAGTGCGTATATTTTCTGCATTAGATCTGGAGTAAACAAAGTTCAAAGTAAAAGTTGGGTGAGCTGAAAAGTGATTTCTACTAAAACTTTAGTCTATTACAGGCAGTTTTTTTTGGTTGTTGTTGTTAAATGAGATTTATTCCTATATATGTCTTCTAGTCAAATTTGTAGTCAATCGAAACAGGTGCATTCAGTTTTATTTAGCCTTACTTTAGTACAAAAAGGAGCATTTGTGGTGCTGTGTGCTAAGCCTTGAACTACTGATCGCAAAATCAGCAGCTGAAACCCATCAGCCACTCGGAGGAAGAAAGATGAGGCTGTCTGTTCCCATAAAGATTTAAGGTCTCAGAAACTCTAAGGAACAGTTTGACTCTATCCTGTATAGAGTCGCTATGAGTTGGAATTGACTTCATTACAGGTTTGGTTTTGGGGTTTTAGTGCTAGAAAGGTCTCAAAACTTTTTAAATGATTTAAAAGCTGTGTGTGCAGCAAGTGAAGGTGATTGTAACGAATTTGTTTCAAGTAGGTGTTAGTTCAATCATTTCCAAATCCACTGCCATTGAGTTGATCTGACAAAGCAGAACTGCCCCCATAGGTTTCCCAAGGCTGTAAATCTTTACAGAAGCAGACTGCCTCATATTTCTTCCAGGGAACAACTAGAGATTTCAAACTACCCATCTTTCGATTTTGAACTACCTGTCTTTCAGTTAGCAGTCCAACCTGAACCCATTGAACCGCAAAGGCCCCAATAGTTTCAAAGTAAGGAAAGATTTACATAAATTGATGTGGCATTGTAGGACAAGTACTGAATTGCAAACCACAGGTCATCAGTTCAAACCCATAAGCTGCTTCTCAGAAACCCTATACTGATTTGCTATGAGTTGGAACTGGCTGACAACACTTAACAGCAACAACCAAAAGGGCAGGTAGGAGTTGTCTGTAAATCAGACATTCATGACCTGGGGACTGCCTGGATCTCTAAATTCTAATTTCTAACAAGTCAATGAACAAAATCAATCAAGTGTAAAGTAAGCCGATGCTCCATTTAAAAGTAGTCTTTAAAGCAAGGTGACATGCTCTTCTCCATTGGGAATTAACGAGACATTGTTGTTGTTGTTAAGTGCCATCGAGTCAGTTCCAACCCATAGCAACCCCGTATAAGGTTTCCAGGGCTATGACTCTTTACAGCAGAAAGAGAGCAGAAAGCCTCATCTTTCTACCGCACAGCTGCTAATCTCAAGGTAGTATTGAACTTCTGACCTTGAGATTAGCAGCCCAACTTGTAACCACTATGCTACCAGAGCTCTTTTAAGGACACATTGCTGTTATTGTTACATGCCATTGAGTCAATTCCGACCCATAGCGACCCTGTATAGGGTTTCCAAGGAGCAGCTGGTGAGCTTGAACCACCGACCTTGCAGTTCAAACAACTTTGCAGTCTGGTGCAATAGCCAACAGTGCCACGGTGGCTCAAATTGTGAATCAAACTGGGACTCTGGATAGTTGATTTCTGGTTCCGACCTTGTCTCTAGCTTGTTAGTGACCCTGGCAACTTATTTATTCTCTCTGAAGTCGAGTTTCCTCATCTGTATAATGTGACTAGTGATAACACTCTACCTAATCCACTCTATTAACAAAAGACCAACTAAGATCAAGTCCATGACCTGTTAAGGTTCCATCAAGTCAGTACCGACTTACAGCAACCTTATGCAAAGCAGAATGAAACACTGCCCAATCCTGAACTAACCTCACTATGGTTGCCACACTTGAGCCCATTGATGCTGCCACTTTGACAATCCATCTCACTGGGGGTCTTCCTCTTTTTGTCTGACCCTCCATCTTACCAAACATGATATGCTTCTCCAGTGACTGCTCCCTCCTGACTTTATGTCCGAAGTATGAGATGAAGTTTGGTCATCTTGGCCTCCAAGAAGCACTCTGGTTGCACTTCTTCCAACACAGATCTATTGGTTCTTTTGGCAGCCCATGGCACTTTCAATATTCTCCTCCAAC
>NW_006408566.1:11698247-11714395 GCF_000296735.1 Chrysochloris asiatica
ATAGTTGTCTTCCAAATTTCTTGGCATAGATGAGTGAATGCCTCCTGTGCTGCTTCACTTTCTTGAAAGATTTCAATTTTTATTCCATCAATTCCTGGTGCCTTTTGCTCTTTGCCAATTCCTTCAATGCACCTTGGACTTCTTCCTTCAGTATCATTGGCTCTTGATCATATGCTATCTCTTGAAATGGTTGAACATCAACCATTTTCTTTTGGTATAGTGACTCTGTATATTCCTTCCATCTTCTTTTGATGCTCTCTGCATTATCCAATAATTTCCCCAGAGAATCCTTCAATAATGAAAGTCGAGGCTTGAATTTTTTCTTCAGTTCCCCCAGCTTGAGAAATGCTGAGCATATTCTTCCTTTTTGATTTTCTGACTCCAGATCTTTGCACATTTTGTTGTAATATTTGGCTTTATCTTCTTGAGCTGATCTTTCAAATTTTCTGTTCAGCTCTTGTACCTCCTCATTTCTTCCATTTGCTTTAGCATCTTTATGCTGGAGAACAAGTTTTAGTGTCTCTTCTGACATCCATTTTGATCATTTCCTTCTTTCTTGTCTTCTTAATGACTTTTTGCTTTCTACCTGTATGATGTTCTTGATGTCATCCCACAATTCTTCTTGTCTTTGGTCTTTAGTGTTTAACGTATCAAATCTGTTCTTCAGATGATTTATACATTCAG
The DNA here is from genome assembly GCF_000296735.1 of Chrysochloris asiatica. NCBI lineage: Eukaryota > Metazoa > Chordata > Mammalia > Afrosoricida > Chrysochloridae > Chrysochloris > Chrysochloris asiatica. Next base: position 11,698,932 of record NW_006408566.1, read on the forward strand.
GTGGAATATATTCAAGGTCATATTTTGGCTCTCATGACTTGTTTTCATTTTCTCCAGCTTCAGTTTGAATTTGCATGTGAGCAATTTATGGTCTGTTCCACAGTCTGACCCAGGCCTTGTTTAACTAATAATATGGAGCTTTTTCATCGTCTCTCTCCACATATGTAGTCAATTTGATTTCTATGTATTCCACCTGGAGAGGTCCATGTGTATAGTCGTCTCTTATGCTGTCTAAAGAATGTCTTTGAAATGAACAAATCATTGATTTTGCAGAATTCTATCATGCATTCTCTAGCATCATTTCTATCACTAAGGCCATATTTTCCAACTACCGATCCTTCTTCTTTGCTTCCAACCTTTGCATTCCAATCACCGGTAATGATCAATACATCTTGATTGCATGTTTGATCAATTTCATATTGATGAAGTTGGTTGTTGTTGCTGTTAAGTGTCATCAAGTCGTTTCTGACCCATAGTGACCCTGTATAGGCTTTCTGAGGAGCAGCTGGTGATCTTGAACTCCTGACCTTGCAGTTCAAATGGCTTTGCATTAACCTACAGTGCCACACCAGGACTCCTTGACAAAGCTGGTAGAATTCTTCTATTTCATCCTCACTGGCTTTAGTGGTTGGTGCATAAATTTGAATAATAGTGGTATTAACTGGCACATGGATATTATCCTGTCACAGCGTTGTACTTCATGACTGATCTGGATATGTTCTTTTTGATGATGAAGACAACACCATTCTTCTTCTATTTGTCATTCCCAGCATAGTAAACCATGTGGTTATCAGATTCAAAATGGCCAATACCAGTCCATTTCAGCTCACTAATACCTAAGATAGTGATATTTATATGTTCCACTTAATTTTTGACAATTTCTAATTTTTCTCGATTCATACTTCGTACATTCCATGTTCCAATTATTAATGAATGTTTACAGCTGTTTCTCTTCATTTTGAGTTGTGTCCCATCAGTAAATGAAGGTCCCAATGGCTTTACTCCCACAGGCTTTACTCCATTCACATCATCACGGTCATCTCTACTCTGAGGAGGCTGCTCTTCCCCAGTTACATTTTGAGTGCCTTTTAACCTGAAGCCCTCATTTTCCAGCACTATATCTGACAGTGTTTCTCTGCTATTCATAAGGTTTTCAGTGACTAAATATTCAGAAGTAGCTCGTCATTCCTTCTTCCTAGTCTGTCTTCATCTGGAAACTCATCTGAAACCTGTCCACCATGGGTGACCCTGCTAGTATTTAAAATACCCGTGACATAGCTTCCAGAATCACAGCAACTCACAAGCCACAACAGTATGACAAACTGACAGACAAGTGATGGAGTCCATAACCTATGCATCAAATATTTATGAAAGAATGTCACTTAGCAACAACAACAAATATGGATTTGGCTCTTCTAGGAACTAAGAAGAGAGCAGTGAACAAAATGAAATTCTGTCCACATGGAGCTCACCTTCCAGTGGCGGACAGACAATAAAAAATGAAAAATAAGTCATAGGTCTGAGGCTAAATTCTAAGAAGTAAACTCATGATAAAGGAATGAAGTGTAGTGGGACTGGGCTGCCATTTTGTAGAGTGGTCAGTGAGCAGCTCTCTGATAAAGTGAGTCCTGGAGGAAGTGAAGAAGAAAATCATATGTACACCTGGAGGAAGAGGGCCCCAGGCAGGAAGAAGAGTGAGAACAAAGATAATGTTTAGATTGTTCAGGTAGGAAGACCAGCTAGGTTGGAGCATCAGAGAAGTATAGGAGATGAGGCCAGGGAGGAAGAGTGGGAGTTCTCAAAATTTAACAGGCTTAAAGGACACAGTTCTACTCTGACACACATAAGGTCACTATGAGTTGGAATTTGCCCCACTAAAACTACATTAGAAGCAATGGTGATTTAGTAGTAGAATTCTCACCTTCCAGTTGGGTAACTGGGTTCAATTCCCAGCCAATGAAACGCATGCATAACCACCACACGTTTGTGTGAAGACTTGTATGTTGCTATAATGCTGAAGAAGCTTCAGCAGAGTTTCCACAGAGACAGAATAGGATGAGAGGACTAGTGATCTACTTCTGAATATCACTCAGTGAAAACCTTATAGATCACAACAGTCCTATTCCCAAACAATCATGGGGATGGCCAAAGACCAAGCAGTGTTTCATTGTATTGTGCCTAAGGTTGCAAGAGTCTGGAAGAGTTGGCAGCAGCTAACAACAACAAAACATCTTTGGAGGTGTTAAGAAAGGTGATCTAGAGATATCCCACCTCCCTTGTAATTAACACTGACCTAAAGTCTTGCATGTGCAAAGGACTCCCTAGACCACAATAAACACCATCCTAACCTGACTCAAGAATGCAGAACACTTCCCAGTTGCCCATAAGCTTGTTCCCGTTTATACCAGCTCAGCTCATGCCATATATTACATGGTATAAGTGGACCTAACTTTCAACTGTTCTTTTGGTCAAACTACCGTGTTTCAGAAGGAACTCTGGTAGCATTGTGGTTATGAATCGGGCTGCTAATCTCAGGGTCAGCAGTTCGAAACTACCAGCTGTTTCGTGAGAGAAAGATGAGGCTTTCTACTCCTGTAAAGATTTACCACATCGGAAACCCTGTACATGGTTGCTCTGAGTTGGAACTGACTCTACAGCATACAACAACAACAACAACTGTGTTTCAGAACATTCCATCTATAAATCTAGTTAAACTGGACATTGCCATTGTTACATACAGACATGAGAGGCTGGGCAGCCCATCCACTGTTGCCTGTATTCACAAGTAGAGCTCCTGTTCATTATGTGAGGGGTGACAGATGTTCCCAACCTTGATCCCTTGCATGATAGTATCTTGCATGCTTTTACTTTCCAAAAATCAGGAAAAAATAAGTCGATTGGGCATGGGTGATGTTCACATCCTGGGAGTGGGTTCAGAATGCCTTCCAGGTAAACTAGCATCATCAGAAAGTCCACAGGGGTCAGGACAGCAGAGCAAGAACCCATGTCTAGTGGACAGGCTAGCCAGGGTGAACTAGGAGTGACAGGATAGGCAAGTCCAGGAATTCAGTGTGAGGAGGGAAGGTTTCAGCCCGGCTTGGAGAACAATGACGTGACCGACCGGTAGCCTCTTGTCATACACAATCTCACTGAATCTTCATGAGCTTACAGACTATGAAAATCTAGAAACAATGGCCTAGAGATCTACTTCCAAAAATTCAGCCAATGAAAACCCTATGGATCTCAAAAGCGCAATCTTGATGTGCATGAGGTCTCTATGAGTCAGGATTGACAAGATGACAGCTAACAATTTATGAAATCAAATTACCATTTTATAGATCAGAAAACTGAGACCTTGAGAGTTTGAGTTATTTGCCCAAGGCTACACAGCTGTTAAGTGGTAATTGTGGGATTGGAACCTGATTCTAAAGTCTGGACACTTTCCATGATACTATGACAATTGCTTTGAAATAAATTGCTTTATCATGAGCAGTTTAACATAGTTCTGTCTATGGGCAGGGTAGTTGAGGTAAGTCATCCTCCTTGCCATCTCAGGAATCTAAACAGATGGCCAGATTTTCCAGACTGACTTGAAGTTCACATCGGGGTTCCATGATCCCTGAGAGTCCCATTTCCCTGACCCAGCTTCTCACCATTAGAGCCCCCATCTTCAGGGTCCAGCTGCCTGTCTTCTGTGGTCTGAGCAAATTTCCATCCAGCACCCTCCTTCCCAGCTGTCCTTTGCTGCTGCAGTTGAGGCTGAGTGACACAGAGATCTTGGACCCTGCCTTCTGTCTCCCCAGGTCTGAAGTACTAACTTGTTTTGCAATTATGTGTCTCAGCAACCTTCTTCCTTCTTGGGCTGGTTGGCACTCACTCTCATTCATAGGCACCCTTGCTCATGAAATATCATCTGTAAATATGGGAATCTCTGCACCAACCCCATAATAATGATATCTCTGGAGTTGTTTATAAAAATAACCCTGGCATTCCCTGCCCAACAGAGTTTCACCTCATGCACCACTTGCAGGCAAGCTTTGCCAGCCTGATAAAGAGCCCTTTATTTGTCCTTGAGGGCAGTTATGACCCACATCACCAGCTTTCCTTTGCTTTCCAGCATTCATGTTAGCTACAAAAAGGGCCATTGTAAAGGCAATGGAGATTAACCCCAGCCCTGAGCTTTTAGACATTCATTGTAGGACATAGTTGAATCCGTTATCTTGTGGCCAGTGGCTTGATTAGGAATTAGTTAGCTCAACTTGGGGTTTGTTAACTTAGTCAGGGACTCATCAGTTCAACTAGGGACTGGCTAATTTGATAAGGGGCTGGAAAGTTCAGGTTGGATCTGGTTAGTAAAATCATAAATTGGATTTTTAGATTGGAAGTAGTAGCCTGAAAGGTAGTTAACATATTTGCTGGCTGATTAGCTCAACTGATTCTAACACTGGGCTTCAGAAGAAAGGCCCTAACCTTTACACCCCTGAGAGAATGTCAGCATCCCGAACCAGAGATTTCAGGCCTGACATCAAGAAGCAAACGTTCAAGTCCAAAGAATATGAATGAATCCCTGCAGCGCAGTATCAGAGAAGAACAGCTCAAAGCACAAGCTCCACCTTTAGTTTTTATCAAGGACAAAAGATGTATGCTACCTTTGAACCTCTAGTAGGATGTGGGTGAGAGATAATGGCGAGAAGCAATTACAAAAATGCTCATCAATATGTATTTATTTAGTCTCCTTCACACAATGTGAAAGGACCTGAGGATGAAGACCTGAGTATTTGCCTGTTTTCTCTCATATGCCCAGTTTTCCAATATTGCCCAGTCTTCACTGCAGTTATTTGTGGCCATATGATTGAGATTTGCTAATGGAATGTGGTCAGAAGGAATGTGTAGCACATTCTGTGGTCTTTAAAACCTCCTATGCCATTTTCTGCACTTTCTCTTTTCCTGTAGATGCAAGAGCTATAGAAAAGGATTCTGAGATCTTATGGGATGGTGGAGTAGCAAAATGGATGGAACCTAGGTCTCAGAGTGACTACGTGAAGCAGAGGACTCTCCCAGCCCTATGCTGACTCTGCTTTTTATGGAGAGAAACGTTCATTACATTAAACCACTAAAACTCAGGGATTGTTTGTTGCACAATTTGACCCATCCTTTTGAGAACAGGAGTGCATTATACTCTCAAGAGGCCCTACCTCTTTCTGCTTAAAGAAAGATGGACATCCAAAGAGCCCTTCAACTTCCTTCTGCTACATCTTTGATTTGTCTGTGTCTTCATCCTCTCTTCATCCCCACTATCTTAGTCTGGGGTCTCTAGAAGCAAAACAAATGAAGCTTATACATATATATAAAGAGAGGGTTCTAGCAAGGAAATGTTCACACACTCATAGAGGTGGGTAAGATGTGAGACTGGAGGCTTCTGATTCATTTAGTTGCAGGGTTGATGTCCCAAGATTGGCAGGTCAGATGGCAGGCATACAGGGAGGTCCAGCAGGTAAGAAGGTAGACTGCTGACAACTCCCAGGTTCAGCAGGTAATAGAGCAGGCCACTGGCTCACATCCAAAGAAGCGAAGTTCAGACAATAAGCCAGACACAAGATCCAGACCTAGCAGAGAACAAGTAAGCTTTTCCTGTGTGTCCAATATATTGGATTCAGGCCACGCCCTTAAGGAAACTTCCTTTCAATTGATTGGCTTCTCAAAGCAGATCTCATCATGAGGAATTACAACATTTTGCTGCCAAACCACTTGATCCAGTCAAGTTGACACAAAAGTTTAACTATCTCACCCACCATCCATCAAGGTGAAGCCATCTATCTGGGTTCTTGATTCCATCTCCCTATCTGCTTTGTATCTCCATTCTGTTAACTGTTGTCTGCCTAAAAAAAAATAAGTTCAAGTCTCCTGTCTCTTGAAATAAAAGATAGTCTCATGGATGGCTAGATTTTACAGACATATTTGGAGTCCCTGTTCCCAAGAGTTCCATTGATCTAGCCTTACAAGGGTTTTTTTTATCAATCCCTCATCCTCCTAAAGCAACTGACTCATTTGTCACTGACCCTTCACTGCTTAATTTCTAATGAATAGGCCATAGTTACCATTTCTACCTTATCATTCATTGACTGTTTAACCTTCAGCAGTCTGGCTTCCTGTCCCACTGTTATCCTAACACTTTACAATCAAAGGTCACTAATAATCTCCTCATTGTAATGTCTAGCAGGAGACTTTCTCAGGCCTCTTCCAGCTTAATCTTTTGGAAGCACTTGACACTTGAGCAGTGTCTCTACTAACTCCTTCTTGTTTAACTTGCTCAAGCCTTCTCACTCTGCTTCGTTCTCTTGCCCATAAATGGAGGAGTGCCCCAAGTTCTGCTCCCAGCCAACTCTTTTCTCTCCAAATTCTCTTTGGAAAATAGTGCTACTATTACTTATACTATACTACCAATAACTAACCAGCTAATATTTATTGAGTTCATATGTCAAACAGGTGCCAAACATAACACATGTATTATCCCACCTAATCCTAAAAAGAATTCGATGAGGTTGGTAATGTTATAACCTCATTCTACAGATGAGGAAGCCAAATTAAAGAGTGGGGTTTAGTAACTGATGCAAGGCCACACAGCTGGCATGAGGTGGAGCCACAAAGTCCAGTACTTGCACAGTGAGTGCCTTTGTGCATATTTAGAATAGGCCCCCGGTCCTCTGGGCAGATACAACTCCATTTTGGAATGCTTAGTGTAACAAGCCAAGGGAGCATCTAGCCCTGGTTGTCCCCTTAGCCAAGTGCCTTCCTGCAATACACAAACTGCAGAAATGAAGAAGGAACTCATAAAGCCATAATCCAACCCTTAGCCACTTTCATACCTCATCAGAGCTGCAGTAACCCAACTTCACAGAGAGTGTGAGGGTTAAAATAAAACAGATCTGGATGTATAACAATCAGAATGCAGTATGGAAGTAGTACATGACAAAAAGTGATGACTACTCCCTCCCACCCCTGGTAACCACTAGCAAACGTTGTTGTTGTTAAGTGCCGTCGAGTCAATTCTGACCCATAGCAACCCTGTGTAGGGTTTTCGAGGAGCAGCTGGTGAGCTTGAACAACCGACCTTGCAGTTCAGATGGCTTTGCAGTCTGGCGCATTAACCCACAGCGCCACACCAGGACTCCAGCAAACATTAGTGTTTATAACAATTTTTTTAAATGATGATTGCTATTTTATCATGATTGCTCATATTACTAATCTCATCCACTTACAAAGTTTCAACAAACTGATTCATCAAGCATTTGATTATCCCTCAAGTGCCTGGTGGCTATGGGTCAGAATAGACTCAATGGCACTTAACAACAACAACAGGTGCCAAGCAGTATACTAGGTGTTCAGGCTAAGAAGATGAACAAAACACTGTTGCTGCCTCAAAGGATTAAGAATCTAGTGAAACAGAAAGCCACATGAATAATGAAATAAAATGAAAAGGACCACGTACACTACAGGTATATGCACAGTACTGTGTAAACCCAGAGAAGAAAGTTGTGTAGGGGGGTGGATTGGGGAAAGATAGTGAAGGGACCCAAGGCAGGGTAGGTCATGGCTTCAGAGAGGATCGTAGAGAGTTGGGATCACTAGATATGGACTACTATGGATTACTAGAATGAACAATCCAGAGACTGAAATCATATTGCGTGAAAGCATGGAGGTGGGGAACCATGGTGGTAGTGATGTATGTGGCCTAAAGTCTGGACTTAGCAATGAGAAGTCAATGAAAGAGTGCATGCAAGGCTGTGACATGGTCAGATCTTGGTTTTAGAATAAAAACTCTAGCATCTAGAGTAGTATTTTATACTCAGTAGCTGTTTGGATTGAATTAAATTTCCCAAAATATGTGTTATAAATCATAAATCCTACATATTACATGTAATCCCATTTGCTAACAGGGTTTTCTTTGTTATGTTAAGGAGGCTATTCTGCTGTAGGGTGTGTTTTAAGCCAATCACTTTTGAGCTCTAAGCAAATTAAGCTCAGATTAGGGAATATAGATGTTACCCCACGTGAAGATCACAAAAAATCTAGTAGCAGAAGCTGAAAAGAGACAAGAAACTTCATCCAGAGTCAACAGAGAAAGAGATCCTTCCAATAAAAGGCAGTGCCCTGCTCCCTTGTTCTCTTGCTCTCCTGATAGTTGGGGGCCAGTAGCCAGTGGCACCCCTTCCTGCACAGAATGCTCTGCCTGGGGCTGGGCACCTGACATAGTGCCTTTGCTTCAGGAGGCATATGAACCTGCCCTGAAGCACACTACACAAACAGTGAGCTGAGAACTAACTATGGTCACACTTCTGGTCTTTACCACATCCACCGGGAGATAGAGGGTGAGTGCCTCCGAATATGCCAATATACAATCAACTAAATATAAATATGGCATCACAATGTCTCACAGAAAACAGACAATTTCAGCTTATACAAGAAACAAGACAAGTTACCAAAATACAGAATCCAGAAATGTAACACCAGAAATGATATTGGAACTACCTGATAAAAATTAAAAGAAGGCTAATTAGGCAACTTCAACAGATTGTGAGAACGATCAAGAAAAGTACAGATGAAATCAAGGAAAACAGACAAACCTATAAAAAAAATTTCAGAAAACAAACTGATAAAAATAATTGAAAAAATGAGAACCATATAAAATCAGCAATTAGAAAGCCAGAAAATTAACACTAGAACTTCAGAAATAGAAAATACACCAAAGGGCAGAAAAGTAGAATTAAATCAATGGAAAGTCATATTACTGAGCTTGAAGAAATATCTCTCAATATTCATCTGCTAGAGGAACAATCTGGTGTGGAACTGTAGGACAAGCACTGACCACAAGGTCAGTTTGAACTGCAAGATCAGTGGTTCAAACCCACCAGCAGCTCCTCAGAAACCCTATAGGATCACTCTGAGTAGTAATAACTCAATGGCACTTAACAACAACAGAGGAGCAATCAGAAAAAGAAGAAGAACAACAAAAATCCCAAGAAAGCCTAAGATTTATGTGAGACACTATCAACAGGAATAACTTACGTGTGATAGGAATTTCAAAACAGGAAGAATTTTGTCCCAGAGTTGTTGGAAGAAGAATTCCCTAACATTGTGAAACACCAGAAGACAACCATTCAAGAAGTTGAACAGGGTGAGGGGGTTAGAAGAATAAGGTAGATAGGAGAACACTAGGCAGGCTTGCATGGGCTAAATGGGACAGAGGTAAATACTGATGTATGCTCATCCTTGGAACAACAGGGCTCTGTGATACAGAGATTGAATGGGTAAAAGAGGGGAAATAATGTTAAGATACTTGACTTTCTTATGAATATTTGTTGCCCTTGCCTACTATTGTAAAATAGACACTTGAAGGGGATATAAAGGACTATCCAGAAACATGATTATAGAAAGCTTATAAGCCCACCTTCAGCCTATAATTGATTGGAATACCTAAAAGGGGTGCTAGAACTTGCCCAGTGAAATAGACTTCTTGCAGAGACTTTGTAGGGCATAAGACCTTAGATGGAATCCTGATCCCCATCCAAAACCTTCTGAGATGGGAAATTCCACTTGAAAAGACAAGCCAACCATTCTGGAGTAGCTAAAGAAACCAAATATACTTCTTGAAAGAAAGACCAGCAGGGAAAAACAAAAACAAAAATGGCAGTCTGATTGCTTGCTACAAGAACAAGCAAGTTGTTCACCAGAGAGCCATCAAGGCAAGCAATCCCAAGACTGAAACTCAAAGGGAATAAATACACAAGCAGGCATGTAATCTTTCTGGTGACCATGTTGGTCTACCGGTGAGAGAAAATGAGGGAAAAGCAGCAATGAAGAGGTGGGCTGAGTCCAACCTAGTTAAATAGACCCCCATCAACCTAGAGTATGGTGAGAGCTAGTTGACCTGAAGTACAGTGAGACCTGGGGACTCCTGAGCCCATGCACAAGGACATGACCACAGAGGGCTAGAGCTGAGAGTGGAGTGTCTAGTTGATATGAAGTGAGGGGGTATGCACAAGGGTGCCCAAACTTGCAGATAGTGCCCGTTGGACCTAGCTTCAATGGCTGGATGTTCAGAACCTGACTAGAGGAAGGAAAAGAGGGGGAAATTTTATTTATTTATTTATTTTTAAAGAAAACAAGTGTAAATCGCTACAATCTGATGAACTTTACCTATACTTATGGATGTAGTAGCTTAAAATATTAACCAAGAGGGAAAGGATCTTTACAGCAAGGATAATTCCCATCTCCTCTGTACACAGGGTTGATAGAGATGGCCAACTTAGACATTGGCTACCTAAAATAGTAGGGCTGTAAAGGCAAGAAGTGACTGGCTTTCAAGTTTTCAAGAGGGAGTTTAGATTCACGGTGTGTGGGGGAAGGTAGAATCCCTACTGAGTGGTTTTCATCCTGTCTAGACAGGTCTGGTGAAAGGAGATGGGTACAAGGCTCTCATGATTCAATAGTGACTAATTGTTATCATGACTAATTGCGATTGTAGCAACTATAAAGGTAGAAGTTTTGTAGCAAAAAGGAGTGAGTGCTCGATCTTACAGTCCCAGAGCGGAGGACCCTGGGACCATCAAGGGAGAAGAGCAGGAATATATTATGGGACCCTACCCAGAAAAGTGGCAACTCCAGAGATGGAGACAGAGATGGTAACATGGAGAAACAGAGCAGCTGAGGACTCTAGACTCATGGAGGGAGAGGGGCTGTGTGCTGGCGGCTGGGGGCAGGCTTGCAGGGTGTGCCCTTTGGCTGTTTGAATGATTGTATATTCCTGAGTATTTGGGTGCACATTAAAAAAACAACAACAAACAGATGGAATAGAAGCAAATACTGTTAAATGATGATGCATGCAGGGAATTGTAGTCATTGCAATCACTAGGAGTCCATAAAAGATCATTGTTGTTAAGTGCTATCGAGTTGGTTTCAACTGATAGCAACCCTGTATAGGGTTTCTGAGGAGTTGCTGGTGGATTTGAACCATCGACCTTGAGGGTCAAACTGACTTTGTGGTCCAGCACATTATCCTGCAGCACCACACCAGGACTCAGAGTGTGCCAGATACTGGACTAAACACTTTTCACACATTACATCAATTATACTCACAACGATCCTATTAAATTGGTAGTTACTATGTGCTGTGGGTTAATGTGTCAGACTGCAAAGTTGTTTGAACTGCAAGGTCGGTGGTTCAAGCTCACTACCTGCTCCTTGGAAACCCTATACAGGGTCGTTATGGGTCAGAATCGACTCGACAGCACTTAACACTACAATAATGTCTTATAAGAAAATTGAGACTCAGGTGAATTTACTCAAGTTCCCTCAGAGATTTGATGATGACATCAGAATCAAACCTAACATCCTGCCTCTATAGGCCGTGACTGTAACCCACTACCTTCCAGGGGAAGGGAAGGACTTGCCTGGCATCACACAGCCAGCACAAGCTGGCCAGGATGCCAGCTGACCAGCCAGTCCATGCTTTAACCACTCTGCTAGAGAGTCTTCATGACTTCAAATGACCAAACCACCCATTAGGCTCTTTGCATTGTTATATGTTATGTTCTGTTCCCATGTTTTACTTCTCCGGCTGAACTACAATTTCCTGCAGGACAGATAATGTGCCTTCCTGATCTCAGTATCTCTCAGGAGCCCAACAAAGTGCCACCAAACGAAGGGGCCTCATAAGTATTCATTGATTGATTCATGAGACACTTTGCCTATAGAAATAATATTTCTTGGTCTTGAGTATGAAGAAATTTGTTTAAATCAGCAAGCCAAAGTAACATTGCAGAAATTGTGATTTCAAATCCCATTTTCTTTTCACACCTGATATGACAAAGCCCAGAATAAAAAGATTAAGGTTATTATGTCATGTGCCTAATTAAAAAATAAAACCTCAAAATTATATTTTCTTTGAAGATGGGTTTGCCTTTCATCTCCAAGGGCCACCTTTATGCCATCATGTTGTCGCCCCCTACCGGTAAGAAAGTGAAGAAGACATGAAGCTCTTAGAGATGACGCTCCAAGACCACAACCTTCAATATGGAGTTTTTAAACCTCAACATAAAGAAAACAAATGTCCCACAACTTGACCAATAAACAACAACATGATAAATAGAGTTCATCACTGAAGTTGTCAAGGGTTTCATTTATATCATTAACTTTTCAGAGAATGAGTATTAAGTATAGGAAAAGAACCATTTTTAAAGACGTCTGCTCAGTTACTAATAGTGTTGTAATGTAGTGCAATGTAGAAGTATTTTCAAAAAAAAATTATGTTGTTAGTATTAATAGTATTCTAAGATATTTAAGCAATTTACAACCATATTTATTAAATACTACTCTATGATTCAGATTGATAATAAACATTACTAAGAATTCTGAATGGTCTTGTATGAGAGGAGATGGGGGTGGGGGCATAACACCATGAATTACCACACTGGATGATACCAAACCTAATGATGCTAATGATGGAGGCCATCTTGATCCATAGGTTAGTGCTGGGGATTTTTTGCCTTGAAAATATCCAGATGTTTTCTCAGCTAAGTGCATTTTGTTTTCAGTAGGAAATGTACCAACCAAGTCAGAAACATTTTACTCAATCTAAAGATAGTATCCTCCCAAATAGTCCTCCAGGGTTAACTCATACTTTCATGATATCACAATCCAACTATTTCATTGTATCAGTATCCTATAGATTCATTCTATCTAACTAAGTTGTTGCTGTTGTTAAGTGCCGTCGAGTCAGTTCCAACCCATAACAACCCTGTATAGGGTTTCCGAGGAGCTCCTGGTGAGTTTGAACAGCCAACCTTGCAGTTCAAATGGCTTTGCAGTCTGGTGCATTAACCCAGAGTGCCACACCAGGACTCCATCTAACTAAGTAAGACATAGTAAATACCGAATAAATGTTTGTTGAATAGAGTATTCATGCTCTAAAGAAAGGATGCAAAAGGAAGAAAATAAAGACTTTTCTGTATGCCTCTCAGCTCACAGTGAACTATGGTGTTGTTGTTAAATGCTGTTGAGTCAGGTCCGACCCATAGCGACCCTGTACAGGGTTTCCGAGGAGCAGCTGGTGAGCTTGAACCGCCAACCTTGAGGTTCAAACAGCTTTGCAGTCTGTCGCATTAACCCACAGTGCCACACCAGGACTCCCACAGTGAACTATAGAAGGTCACATTTGATTTACAAAATTGTTTGGCCATCCACAAGTGCTTCAGGATTTTGATCAACAGAATCTTAAAATCGGGGCACACTTCCCCCATTGCTCCCTTTCTCCTGTAACTGAGCAGAACTAAAAGTTGGGTATTTAAACTTGAGGCCATTAGTCTATTAGACTCACAGGTTGTACTTTTCACTATTTTCCTTAAGGGTATTAGTAGTTGTGCACATTTGAGATATTTTCTTTCTGATGGAAGGTTGGGTAGAAGAGACTACCTTTGCATAGCTGTAGTGGACATTGGATGGTTGGGATCTCCAGTATCAATCCCTCTTTCTATTTGGAAGAATGCCAAGGAGGATCAGTGACCCTGGGAGTCATGCTATGGCCTATTACCCAACTGCATTCTCCTGTCCTAGTCTTTGTGGTCCCAGATACTTAACCCTATGGGACTGTCTATGTTCTGACTTCATTTCAAAGCATGGTCCTCCAGACTTCCTGGAAATTCTTTGAGCCCCCATACTGTTTCAATCAAATATTCTTTTGGTACCATGACAGTAAAATCAGTTTTTGGTGCTTGCATCTGAAAATGTCATAGTGAATACCTAACAATGAAAATATTTTAATGAATAAAATAACAATGTAATTTGTGCACACACACAGTCACACACAAAAAAAATTACAGAAAGAGATAAGGGAAGGAAATGATAAAAGATCATCTGGTTGGCAAATGGGTGCTGTGAATGTTAAAGTTTTGTGGCAACTTGACTTAGCCAAGATTCTGTGGTTTGGCAGTTAAAATGTTGTTGTTATGTGCCATTGAGTCAGTTCCTACTCATAATGATCCTGTATAGGGTTTCCGAGGAACAGGTGGTGGGTTTGAACTTCTAGCCTTGTAGTTCAAACCAATCTTGCAGTTCAGTGCTTATACTATAGTGTTATACTTATCCCTATAATGAGATAAAATACAATGTAATTAACTCTATGATGAGTTCTGCTATGAGCAGCCAATCAATTGAAAGGAGGTTTCCTAGCGGGGGGCTATGACCTGCTGCCAATATATTGGACACTAAGGCAAAAGCTTTCTGCTGGGTCTGGATCTTGTCTTCCAACCTCTGATTCTTTGGACTTGAGCCACTGACGTACTCTATTGCTTGCCTGCCTGCCATCTGACCTGCTGATTGCGGTTCATCTGAGCCAGAATGTGTGAGCTATTTCCTTGATATAAACTTCCCTTTATATATACATTTATAATTTTCATTAGTTTTGCTTTTCTAGAGAGCCCAACCTAATACAGGTGCCTAGCACAGTGTTCAATGAAGTTGCATGAAGAAAATTCCTTTATTAAAAATTAATCCAATTATTTATTTATTAATATGTTGTATTTATTAAATATAGTACAGGATGTTTGGTTATTTTGAGATGATCCCATCTAGAATTCCTCCTAGGGTGCCCTCTGGGAATCCAACCATAACCAGACCCACTGCCTTCACGTTAATTCTGACTCATAGAGACTCTTTAGGACAAAGTAGAACTGCCCCATATGGTTCCTGAGGCTGTAAATCTCTACAGAAGCAGACTGCCATATCTTTCTCCTGTGGAGAAGTTAATGGGTTCAAACTGCTGATCCTTCGGTTAGCAGCTGTGTGCTTAACTGTTTTGCCACTAGGACTCCTTTCTATTGGAGGCAGACTAACATAAATCAGATAATAACTCTGCCTTGGAATCTTGGTGTGGCGCTGTGGGTTAATGCACCAGACTGCAAAGCCGTTTGAATTGCAAGGTCGGCAGTTCAAGCTCACCAGCTGCTCCTTGGAAACCCTCTACAGGGTCACTATGGGTCAGAATCAACTTGGTGGCACTTAACAACAATACTCAAAGGAGACTTAGCGGTGCAGTAAGTGAAGTGTTGTCTTGCTAACCAAAACGTTGGCAGTTCCAATCCATTAGCTGCTCCACAGAAGAAGGATGAAGCTTTCTGTTTCCATCAAAATTTGCAGCTTCAGAAACCCTAGGGAGCAGTTCTACTCTGTCCAATAGGATCACTATGAGTTGACTTGACCTCAACAGCAGTGAATTTTCTACTCAGTGTGTGTGGCTAACAGACCAAGAGAAGTCACCTGCGAGCTTGTAGAAACGCGGAATCTCTGCCCCACCAAGGACCAATGAATCACAATCTGCACTTTAACAAGGTCCTTGTTGTTGTTGTTGTTGTCAGGTGCCATCAAGTCGGAACCGACTCATAGCGACCCCATGCACAGCAGAACGAAAC
>NW_006408566.1:11716075-11722405 GCF_000296735.1 Chrysochloris asiatica
GCATTAGTGAGCTGAAATGGACTGGCATTGGCCATTTTGAATCTGACAATCACATGATTTATTATGCCGTGAATGACAAATTGAAGAGGAATAGCCTGGTATTCATCACCAAAAAGAGTATTTCAAGATCTATCTTAAAGTATAATTTTGTCTGTGATGGGATTATATCCAAACACCTACAAGGAAGACCATTTAATAGCACTGTTATTAAATTTATACACCAACCACTAAAAGCAGTGATGATGAAATTGAAGAATTCTACTTATCACCAAGGTCATATTTTCCAACTTTTGATCATTCCTTTTTGTTTCTAACTTTCTCATTCCAATCACCAGTAATTATCGATGCATCTTGATCGCATGTTTGATCAGCTTCAGACTGAAGAAGTTGGCAGAATTCTTCAATTTCACTATCACTGATTTTAGGGGTTGCTGTGTTAATTTGAGCAAAAATGGTATTAACTGGTTTTCCTCATAAGTGCATGGATATTATCATATCACAGACACCATTATACTTCAGGATAAATCTTGAAATGCTCTTTAGATGATGAATGTGATACATTCCTCTTCAGTGTGTCATTCCTGGCATAGTAGGTCATATGATTGTCTGATTCAAAACAGCCAATACCAATCCTTTTCAGCTCATTAATATCTAGGATAGCTTTATTGTTGCATTTTATTTTTGACAACATCCAACTTTCCTAGATTCACATTTTGTACATTCCATGTTCCAATTATTACTGGATGTTTGCAGCTCTTTCTTCTCATTTTGAGTTATGCCTATCAGCAAACAAAGGTCTGAAAGCTTTGCCCCATTCCTGTCAAACTCTAATTTGAGAAGGCAGCTCTTCCCCAGTCTTAGTTTGAGTACCTTCCAACCTAAGGGGCTCATCTTCTGACACTATCTCAACAATGTTTCACTGTTATACATAACCATTTAGATGTGTTCGGCCTCTCCTTTTTCCTGGTCTGTCTTAATCTGGAAGTTCCATAGAAACCTGTCTACCATAGGAGCCCCTGCTGGTATTTAAAATACTAGTGGCATAGCTTCCAACATCAAAGCAACACACAAGCCACTACAGTACAACAAACTGAAAACAAATGTGGGATATTTGTTCTTAGCAAGTGTGTACTATAGTGTCTGGCACAAGGTAAGTAAATATTCAGTAAATTTGTTCCTAGCCTAGATTCTAGCAGAATATCTCAATTCAGCTTCCATTGAAAGTAAATTCCAGCAATTCTTGGATAGGAGGATAGGTGGGGAGAGTGATGAGTTAATTAACCTAAGGAAACTTCAAAGGATTCAGTTCAATTCAGCATTGTATCTTGTGCACCTGCTTTGTGTTAGTCACTGTGTTAGGTGTTGGTGGTCTCTGCAAAAGAGTCACATCAGCTGTGTCTAAGAAGACATAATGGAAAGTCACCTACACAAATTATTTTCTTGCAATCACAGAAATTCAGGAGGTAGGTATTAGCTCCATGTATAAATGAGAAAAATAAGATTCAGAGTTTAGCGTATGTCCAAGGCCAAGAATGAGGGGATAAAGAAACAATGTTTACAATCAGTCAATGTTAGCAAACCATTGTGCTCAACCGCTGTCGTGTGTCAACATGGTGGATCAGAAGCTTTCCTTAAGGTCACAAGACCTGGGAGTTCTCTTCCTTAACCGTCTTGCCTCTTCTGGACCCAATTCCACCTCTCCTGACATCCTATTTTAAGTTAATAAAACACTGACTCCACACCAAAAGGCTCAGTTCCTAAATTAAAACCAAAAATCAAATCCACTAGTGGATTCTGACTCGTGGTGACCCCATGTGTGGCAGAGTAGAACTGTGCTCCCCAGGGTTTTCAGTCACTGAGTTTTGTAGGTCACCATGTCTTTTTTCTAAAGGACCTCTGAGTGGACTCAGACTTTCAATCTTTTGATTAGCAGCTGAGTGTTAGCTCCCAGAATTCCCCAGTGGGTTCAGCCTCCAGAGTCTCATGATGGTAAGATTTTTTAAATGTATTCTTCATTGTCTGCTTTTGCTCTCCTCTCTCATCTCCCCATTTCCTAATTGTGCTGCTTGAACTCATCTCCAAAATAAACTCTTTGCATCTGAATCAAGGTAAGAACTGCACAAAGTTCATATCTTATTCCACCTTCAGGGGAAGACACAGGCAACAGTCACATCAAATCACTATCCTTTAGATACTTATTCAACAGCTATTAAGTGGGGGGTTGAAATTCCTATGAATAAATATTATGAATAAATATTTCTAATGAATAATTACCCTTTACAAAAACAACTTATTGACTTGTTGTTGTTGTTAGGTGCCATTGAGTTGGTACCGACTCATAACAACCTTATGCACAGCAAACAAAACACTGCCCGATCCTGGGCCAACATCACAATTGTTGTCACGCTTGAGACCATTGACAATACCACTTTGCCAATCCATCTCGCTGGGTGTCTTCCTCTTTTTCTCTGACCCTCCACCTTACCAAACATGATATCCTTCTCCAGGGACTGGTCCCTCCTGACAATATGTCCAAAGTATGAGAGATGAAGTTTGGCCATCTTGGCCTCCAACGAGCACTCGGGTTGTACTTCTTCCAACACAGATCTGTTGGTTCTTTTGGCAGCCCATGGCACTTTCAATATTCTCCTCCAACACCATAACTCAAATGCATCAATTCTTCTATGGTCTTCCTTATTCACTGTCCAGCTTTTGCATGCATATGAGGTTATTGAAAATACCATGGCTTGGATCAGGCGCACCTTAGTCTTCAAGCTGACACCTTTGCTCTTCAAAACTTTAAAAAGTTCTTGTGCAGCAGATTTGCCTAATGCAATACGTTGTTTGATTTCTTTACTGCTGCTTCCATGAGTGTTGATAGTTGATCCAAGAAGAACGAAGTCCTTGACAACTTCAATCTTTTCTCCATTGATAAGAATGTTCTTTATTGATCCAGTGGTGAGGATTTTTGTTTTCTTTACATTGAGATGCAATCCATAATGAAGGTTGTGCTCTTTGATCTTCATCAGTAAATATTTTAAGTCTTCACTTCAGCAAGCAAGGTTGTATCATCTGCATATCACAGGTTGTTAATGATTCTTCCTCCAATCCTGATACCACATTTGTCCTCATATAACCCAGTTTATCAGATTATTTGTTCAGCATACAGGTTGAATAAGTATGATGAAAGAATACAACCCTGTCACACATCTTTCTTAATTTTAAACCATTCAGTGTTCCCATGTTCTGTTTGAACAACTGCCTCTTGGTCCAGGTACAGATTTGTCATGAGCACAATTAAGTGTTCAGGAATACTCATACTTTACAATGTTGTCCATAGCTTGTCATGATCCACACAATCGAAAGCCTTTGCATAGTCAATAATGCACAGGTAAACATTTTTCTGGTATTTTCTGCTTTCAGCCAAGATCCATCAGACATCAGCAATAATATCCCTCGTTCCACGACTTCTTCTGAATCTAGCTTGAACCTCTGGAAGTTCTCTGTCAATGTATGCTTGCAGCTGTTTCTATATTACCTTTAGTAAAACTTTTCTCACATGGAATATCAAAGATATCGTCCA
Source organism: Chrysochloris asiatica (assembly GCF_000296735.1). Lineage (NCBI taxonomy): Eukaryota > Metazoa > Chordata > Mammalia > Afrosoricida > Chrysochloridae > Chrysochloris > Chrysochloris asiatica. Next base: position 11,719,659 of record NW_006408566.1, read on the forward strand.
ATGATTTCTGTATTCCATTGGATCTCCTTTCTTTGGAATGGGCATAAATATGGATCTCTTCCTATCAACTGATAATTGCCTTCTAAATTTCTTGGCATAGATGAGTGAGTGCCTCCAGTGCCGCCTCAATTTCTTGAAAGATTTCCATTTTTATTCCATCAATTCCTGGTACCTTGTTCTTTGCCAATTCCTTCAATGCACCTTGGACTTCTTCCTTCAGTGTCATTGGCTCTTGATCATATGCTATCTCTTGAAATGGTTGAACATCAACCATTTCCTTTTGGTACAGTGACTTTGTGTATTCCTTCCATCTTCTTTTGATGCTTTCTGCATCATTCAATTATTTGCCCAGAGAATCCTTCAATACCGAAAGTCAAGGCTTGAATTTTTTCTTCAGTTCCCCCACCTTAAGAAAAGCTGAGTGTGTTCTTCCTTTTTGATTTTCTGACTCCAGATCTTTGTACATTTTGTTGTAATATTTTGCTTTATCTTCTCGAGCTGATCTTTGAAATTTTCTGTTCAGCTCTTAGACCTCCTCATTTCTTCCATATGCTTTAGCATCTCTACATGGGAGAGCCACTTTCAAGTGTCTCTTCTGACATCCATTTTGACCTTTTCCTTCTGTCTTGTCTTCTTAATGACTTTTTACTTTCTCCCTGTATGATGTTCTCAATATCATCCCACAACTCTTCTGGTCTTCGGTCTTAGTATTTAATGTATCAAATCTGTTCTTCAGATGATCTCTAAATTCAGGTGGGATATATTCAAAGTCATATTTTGGCTCTCGTGGACTTGTTTTCATTTTCTTTAGTTTAGTCTGAATTTGCATATGAGCAGTTGATGGTCTGTTCCACAATCTGCCCCGGCCTTGCTTTCACTGATGATATGAAGCTTTTCCATTGATGATATGGAGCTCTTTCCACAGATGTAGTCAATTTGATTTCTATCTATTCCATCTAGCGACGTCCATGGGTATAGTTGTCTCTTATGCTGTCTAAAGAAGGTATTTGAAATGAACAAATCATTGATTTTGCAGAATTCTATCATGTGATCTCCAGCATCATTTCTATCACCAAAGCCATATTTTCCAACTTCTGTTCCTTCCTCTTTGCTCTCAACCTTTGCATTCCAATCACCAGTAATGATTAATATATCTTGATTGTATGTTTGATCAATTTCAGATTGAAGAAGTTCTTGTCTATTGACTAGTTCTTGTCTATTGACTGAAGCAGAATCAATGCTCAGGAAAGTTCGACAATATTCCCCTCTTTCTGAAGCTCTGGTTCTCTCTTCAGTTTTCTTTGATGACTTCCTGAAATGCATTTCCCTTGCAAAGACAGGTACTTCAGAGGGTTTTTAAGGTTTGAACACAAAATAAGTCAAGTGTTCCCCATTAACAGTGTTAGTCATGCCTTATATGGTTCTCAGGACTTGAACAGATTACAACCAACTATGAGTTCACAAAAACAATCAACGGGTTTTGGTCTGGGCTTAGGAGAGTTGTCGTTCTTTCCTGCTGATAAAATGCCATCTCATCAGCAGTGCAGAACCAGTTTAGACCAGTGGTGTACTATGTCTCAGTATGTTGTTGTTAGTGCCATTGATTCCACCTCATTGTGACTTCATGTGTGCAAGTAGAACTGCTCAATAGGGTTTCCAAGGATGTAAACTTCCTTCCTGTCAGGTCTGACTTCCTAGGTATCTCTGTGGTCGTTCAAACTATCAACCTCAGGCTAGCAGTCAATCACTTAACTATTTACACCACCCAGGGATTGTATTTCCCTGTATAGATGAGCATGAGTTCCCTGAGTGGTACGAATAGTTAACATACTTTGCTGCCAACTGAATGTTTGGAGGCTGAAGTCTGCTCAGAGGCATCTCAGAAGAAAGGTTTGGCAATCGACTGCTCAAAAATCAGCCACACTGAAAAGCCTGTGGTGCACAGTTCTACTCTGACATATATGGAGCTACCATGAGTTACAGTCAACTCAGCAGGCAACTTTTTTCATTATTTATATTTCCATCTTATAGATGAGGAAACTAGAAACTGAGAAAGCAATTTGGTTATATAGGAAAAGCAGAACTGGAACTAGTGTTCTTATTATTTTACCTAATCCAGAAGTAAAATATAAACTGAACTCATCTGGGGTCCTGGTATGGCACTGTAGGATAAGCACTATACTACAAGATCAGTTTGAACTGCAGGCCTGGTGATTCAAACCCACCAGCTGCTCCTTGGAAACCCTGTACAGGGTCACTATGAGTCGGAACGGACTCAACGGCACTTAACAACAGCAACAACATCTGAAGTCCTGATGTGGCACTGTAGGATAAGCACTGAGCTACTAAACACAAACTGGTTCAAACCCACCATCTGCTCCTCAGTAACCCTATACAGGGTTGTTATGAGTCAGAACCAACTTGACAGCACTTAACATAACAATAACAACATCTGAACCGTGTTGTTGGGGAAGACTTCAGGAACAGGAAGAATTTTAAATGGGACATGAGATACTTGGTAGAATTTGGATGAGCAAAGGAGAAAAGGGAAGTCAATCTAAGGGTGGAAAATGACATGAAAGGTGTGTGGGACTGAACATGTGATGTCCTCCTTGAACAGGGTTTGGTGCGTGGATGACTGAGTGGATGGTGGAAGGGTGGTTAGGTGGATGGATGATGGGGAAAGAATGGATGAGTGAGGGGATGGATGGATGATGGGAGGGTGGTTAGGTGGATGGATGATGGGG
>NW_006408566.1:11722620-11740477 GCF_000296735.1 Chrysochloris asiatica
TGGATGGATGGATGGATGGATGGATGGATGGTAGAAGGGTGGTTAGGTGGATGGATGATGGGTGGATAGGTAGAAGGATAATGGGAGGGTAGGTAGATAGATGGATGAATGGGTGGATGAATGCCAACACATATGTGGAATGATGTTGTCGTTGTTGTTAAGTGTCATCAAGTCTATTTCAATTCACAGACACCCTGTACAGGGTTTTTGAGGAGCGGTTTGTGGGTTTGAACCACCAACCTTGTAGTTCAAACTGACTCTGTGGTCCAGTGTTTATCCTACAGCACCACACTTAGATTCATGTAGTATGATGTTGTTGTTGTTAGGTATTAGGTGCCATCAAGTCAGTACCGACCCATGCTTGAGTCCATCGATGCTGCCACTTGGCCAATCTATCTCGTTGGGGTCTTCCTCTTTTTCTCTGACCCTCCACCTTACCAAATATGATATCCTTATCCAGTGGTTGAACATTAACCATTTCCTTTTGGTACAGTGACTCTGTGTATTCCTTCCATCTTCTCTTGATGCTTTCTGCATCATTAAATAATCTTTCAATAATGAAAGTCAAGGCTTGAATTTTTTCTTCAGTTCCACCAGCATGAGAAATGCTGAACGTGGTCTTCCTTTTGGCTTTCTGACTCCAGATCTTTGCACATTTTGTTGTAATATTTGGCTTTATCTTCTCGAGCTGATCTTTGCAATTTTCTGCTCAACTTTTGTACCTCCTCATTTCTTCCATTTGCTTTAGCATCTCTATCATGTAGCATGATAGTCACTTATAAACCTAAACACAAAAAATTTTAATAATTTGAGTTTTAATAAACATAGTAAGCATTTTTACTTAGAAATCAGTGTTGTGCTCAAGTGGATCATCTCCAAGATTTTGGAGATATTTAGCTAAGAGTGCTTACCTATTTCTAATGGTGACAGTTCATTTGATAGTTGGAATCAAAGCCTCACAGGGTTGAATTTCTCCTTTACCATTTCCTAGTTGTCTGATTATGAGCAAGTTTCTTAACCTCTTGGGACATTGGTGTCTTTATTTATACAATTAGGATTGTCGTTTATTGTTGTGAAGTGTTTTTGCATCAGTTCTAACTCATAGAGACCCTGTATAGGGTTTCCGAGGAGCGGCTGGCGAATTTGAAGCAATGACCTTGCTATTCAGTACATTATCCCACAGCACTACAGCAAGACTCCTGAGGATAATTGTATTAAAAACCTTACAGCATTTTTTCAGAGGCATGCAGTGTTGGGCAGTCAATAAATTGTAAGTGATTTTTAAATATAAATAAGTACTGTAGAGCTGATTAATCTGGCACTTTACTGAGGCCAAGAACTTTCCAAACAAGCATGACCTATCATTTGCTAAAAGCCATTCTCAAGGAAAGAGAAATAGTCTAAATTAAAGTGTGCTAATTAAAGGAGCTCTGGTAGCGTAGTGGTTACGAATCGGGCTGCGAACCTTAAGGTCAGCGGTTCGAAACTACCAGCTGCTCTGCGGGAGAAAGATGAGGCTTTCTACTCCTGTAAAGATTTACACCCTCGGAAACCCTGTACAGGGTCGCTATGGGTCGGAACCGACTCGACGGCACTTAACAACAACAACAACAATTACGGTTTATAAACAAAAACATTGCAGGTTAGAAACAGGACTTAGTGCCACCAGGCTTCTAAACTCCACAAAATAGTTCAGTAGTATGAAGACTTCAAACTTAGAGATTTCAATGAAAGAGCCATTTTGACATCTGAGTGCACACATTCCTTACTTACCTTGCATATCAGTAGACTATGAGTGGGAAAGAGTCCCATCTATCCCCAGGACCTAGGACAGAGTTAACCCTGAGGCTCCAGTGTGGTCACAGTGTGGTCACGAGCACAGAAGGTCAAGGGCAGATTCAGGCTTGTATAGTCTGAAGCTTATAAAAATTGGGGGACCTTATTCAAGCAAAGGAGTGCTGGTGTGGCACTGCAGGCTAATGCACTTGACTGCAAGGTCAGTTTGAACTGCGAGGTTAGCAGTTCATGTGCACCAGCTGCTCCTCAGAAATCCTATACAGGATCACTATGAGTTGGAACTGACTTGAAAGCACTTGACAACAACAACAACAATTGAAAAAAAGCAATGCAAAACTCTATTACTACTGCATATTTTATTTTATTAACTTTCTATTGTGAATACTGGTAGTATAGTGGTTATGAGTCAGTCTGCTAACTTCAAGGTCAGCAGTTCAAAACTACCAGCTGTTTCACAGGAGAAAGACGCATCTGTAAAACATTTACAGCCTTGGAAACCCTATACAGGGTCGTGCTATGAGTCGGAACCAACTCAATGGCACACCACCACCACCACCACCATTGTGAACTGGGTGAAGGTTTACAGAGCAAATCAGTTTTCCATTCAACAATTCATACACATTTTGTTTCATGTCATTGATTGTAATCCCTACAATGCAACATCACTGATCCCACTTCCTCCCTGTGTTTACCATTTCCATTCCTCCTCCTTTCATTACCCTTCCTGACTTCTGAGCTTTGTCCCCGGGCAAATGCTGCCCTTTGATCTCAAATGGCTGATTATTCTAAGGAGTTCATATCTTCTCAGTACTGTTGTTGTTGTTGTTAAGTGCTGTCTAGTCAGCTCCAACTCATAGGGTTTCCTAGGCTTTACATTTTTACTGGAGCAGAAAGCCTCATTTTTCTCTCGTAGAGTGGCTGGGGGGCTTGAACCACCAACCTTATGGTTTGCAGCCCAATGCTTATCCCAATGTTACTGCTCTCTTTATAAACCTTTCTATTATTTGGCTGAAAATTAAGCCATAAGGTGAGGTGAATTCCAGGCCTGAAGAGTGACTAACTGTCATAGTCTCAGGTTCCACCAGTCTCTACTCTAACAGTAAACCAGGTCTTTATTATTATTTTGATTTTGTTCTATATTTTTCTCCCACTGTCTCCAGTACCTTCTAATGTGATCTCCTTCAGAGCAGTTGGTAGCGGTGGCAGGGTATCATCTAGTTCTTCTGGTCTCAGGTTTATGGAGGCTGACATGTAAGTACATTGCTAAGGCTCTTCCCAAGGCTTAGAGGAGGTCATTAAAAGTGATGGAGCCCAAAGCTTAAGCTTCATTATTGTTGTTGTTATTAAGTGCCATTGAGTTGATTCCGACCCATAGCGACCCTGTATAGGGTTTCCAAGGAACAGCTGGTAAGCTTGAACCACCAACCTTGCAGTTCAAATGACTTTGCAGTCTGACACTTTAGCCCACAGCACCACACCAGGACTCCCAAGCTTAATTATTAGTCTTGTGTTATATCTGCTTCCCACTACCTGTCTGTCAATTTGTCATACTATAGTAACTTTTATGTTGCTATGATACTGAAGTTATGCTAAGAGTATTGCAAATACCAGCAGGTGTCCTGTGGTGGATAGATTTCAGCAGCGCTCCCAGACTAAGACAGACTAGGAAGGGAAGTCTGGTGAGCTAGTTCTTAAAATTAGCCAATGAAAACCCTATACTATGAACCTCCTAAGTTGAATGGCACCCAAAATACACATGAGCACAACAATGGACTCCAACGTACCAGTGATCATGAAGATGTTGCAAGACTTGGCAGCATTTCATTTCTTGCACTTGGGATCACCATGGGTCAGAGACCACTGGATAGCAACTAACAACAACACATATCTACCTCTGGTTATAGGAGGTGTGCTCCTGACACTAAGCAGAATCATGTTTCCCTGCATTAAGAACTATCCATTCTTGTATTATAGACCTGCAGAACCTCTGTGCTAAAATCGACCTCAGAAACTTTAGCTCACTCATTTTCACACAATGGCAGACAAAGAAATGAAATGTTGGCCAAATTCATACAAATTAGAATAAGGGTGTGGCTTTATAGGATATACACTGGGCTGTACAGTCGGTTTGAACTACAAGGTGGGTGGTTCAAACTCACCAGCTGCTCCTGGAAGCCCTATACAGGGTTGCTATGAGCAGAAAATGACTCACTAGCACGTAACAACAACAACAATAGTCAAATTAATTCCATGAGAAAGCCCATTGGAAATTAAGTATGCAAATCTAAGTTATCCTCTTAATAAGTGGATATTATCTATGCAAATGAGAACTCCTTTCCCAAAGGGCATAGCATAACAAAAACATACAAATCTATAGGCTATGCAAACAGTTAAGAATTGCTTTTAATAATATTTTCCAAGTACATACATATGGCAAGGAATGGTTCTTCAATTGTTCTGAAACTCTCTACACAATTGAATCATTCATGCATGCAAAAACTATTCTGTATTATCTGCGTTTGAGTACATCTGAAAGCAGAGCCCAGGATAGGGTTTGATTGCAGGTAGTTTATTTAGAAGGTGAGTCAGCAAACAGGGGTGAGGGGGTAGGAAGAGGAAGAAGATGAAAAGCCAGTAGAAACTGAGCCACTTACTACTATGGGCAGCCATGCTACACTGCTGCTGCATATCCCTGATGGACTGTATAAAATACATCTCCAGAACCTTCAGCTGGAAGACAAGAGGCTGGAGAATCTATCCATCAACACCCAACACTCAGTTGATGCAGGCTGTCCCAGAAAGAAGAACTCCCCAGCACTCCTGGTCTCTGCGGTAACCTCCTTTACTTGCCTTGCCTTTTCTTGTCTTGTTTCTCCCTTCTGTTCTTTCTCTCTTCTTCTCTCCCCTACCCTCCTCTCCTGTGCCTTCTTCTCTCCTCTCGTATGTTGTTTTTGTTGTTAAGTGCTATCGAGTTGATTCCAACCCGTAGCGACCTTGTATAAGGTTTCTGAGAAGCAGCTGATGAGCTTGAACTGCCAACCTTGCAGTTCAAATGGCTTTGCAGTCTGGCGCATTAACCCACAGTGCCACACCAGGACTTCCTCCTCTCGTATACCCACTCTTAATTCATCTCTTCTCTTTTTCTTTCCTTTCTTTTCCTCTCATCTCCCCCTCCTTCCCTCTTCTCTCATTCTGAAAAACCTTACATCAGAACAGCTTAGCGAGCATTATGTCCAGTAACTGATGACCACAGCTGCAGCTGAAGTCAGAGGTGAGCAAATGGCACATGACACAATATACCAAAAGTGCCTGCTACAAACATCAACTATGTACCAAGAGTCAATGTTTACCTAACTCCATATTTTCAAACCACACTGTCCTATCTACATGGTCAAAAGAAACATGGACATACATCTCAAAGCCACATAGCAGTTGTTCAACATATGCTATTTGCATACCCACCATGGCCCTAGTATCATTTTAGGAACTAAAGAGAGAGTGGTGAACAAGATTGACCTTGCCTCTCTCTCATCAAGTTTCTAATCTTGTGAGGGAAGGCAATAAATCAATAGGGACATAAACATTAACAACAACAACAAAACACATTTAAATGGTTCACTAGGAAAAAATGTTATTCAGGCTGACAGTTGAAATATGGTCACATGGTAATGTGATATTAAGGAGCTTAGGTGGTACAAATGATTAAGCACTCCATTGCTAACTTGAGAATTGATAGTTCAAACCAACCCAGTTGCTACTATAGGGTAGTTTGGTTCTTTCACACAAGATCACTCTGAGTTGGTATCAACTCGATGGCACCTAACCACAACAACAACAACAATGTGATAGTGACTAAGTGGCTACTTCAAAAGAACTGGTCAGGGCAAGGTTCTCTGGGGGAGATGGCATCAAGTAGATCTGGATGTCAAATAGGAGAACAAGAATGTCAAGAAGGAGGGAATCTCAAGAAAATTTCTGAGTGGAGAAGGGTGACATGAAGAATGAAGGAATTCTGGAAAGAAGAAAAAGCTAGTGCAAAGGCCTCCAGTCATAAAGGAGCTTGTGTGGTTGGAGTGTGGCAGGCAAGGTTGGAGGTGGTGACTTGAGATAATGTTGGAGAGCTAATTAGGGGCCAGATCATGAGCTACAGCTAGAAGTTTGGGGTTTATTCTAGGTGGGGTGGGAAACTATTAAAAGGTTTTAAAGAGGAAGTAATGTGTTATGATTTTGTTTTTCAGAGTTTACTTTGGCTACTGTGTGAAGAATGGGGGTGAGGCAGAAATGGAGGCTGCAAAACCTTTAAATGGAAGCCACTGCTATATTCTGGGTGGGAGATTATGGTGCCTTGGGTTGTGGTAGCACCAGCAGAGAAGAGAAAAGTGAGAGTTTCAGGATATATTTCTAAGAAGAGTTGATAGCACTCTTAGATGGATTGTGTAGTAGCAGGAGGAAGAATAACAGAAGAAGAAAAAAAAAAAAGGATAACTCCTACATTTTTGGCTTAAGAATCTGAATACCTAAGGATTTTTTTTTTTTTTACAGAGATGAAGAAATCCAGGGAAGGAAGAAAATGATCATGAGAGTACCAAGAGTCATGATTTCTGTTTAAACTGTGTTAACTTAAGATGACTGAATGCTATCTAAGTAAATGACAAATGGACCAAAACCAAAATGGTTGCCACTGAGTTGATTCTGACACACGGTAACACTATAGGACAGGTAAAACTGCTCTTTAGGAGTTCTGAGGCTGTAAATCTTCATAGAAGCAAACTGCCTCATCTTGCTCCCACGGAGTGGTTGGTGGGTTCAAACCACAGACTTTCCACTAACAGCCCAATACTGAACCCACTGTGCCACCAGAGATCCTGACAAATAGTAGGATATAAAAGCTTAGATTTCTAGAAAGAAGTCAAGGTTAAAGATAAAAAGTTGGAAGTCATTTATAGATGGCTTTGAAGATGTGGAACTAGATGCTGCTACCTAACTAAAGAAGAACCAGGGTCCATGAGAGTCCTGGGCAGTCCAACTCACTCCTTTCTTTCCAGCATCCTCCCCTTGGTCTCCTGAGGCCATAACATAAGGAGGAAGACATAGCAAAGATTTGGACAAAGTGTGCAAAACAGGACTTAATGTAAAGTGGTGAAATGGGGATACAGAAAAAGGAACCCTGAATGGAGAGTCACAGATGTGGGTTCTTAATATTCCTCTGCCATTAACTCATGGGATATCCTTAGATGTAATCCACTTCCTCTTTTTAATCATCCTTTACTCATCTTTAAAATACAAACTTGAATTCAAGGTCCAATAGCTCCTAACCTTTCTGTACTTCTATGATGACTCTGAAAGTTTCAGCCATTTCCTGAGCCAGGAAATAGATGCAGAGAGGGAGGTTGAAAGTGGAGGATCTTTTGGAAGATGTGGGATGGAGTGCACCTAAAGGACAGTGGAAAACAGAAGAACCCCATTTGTATTTGGGTATCCACTGAGCGGCTATAGGAAGATACACAGAAAAACAGGATTTGAACTCTGTTCTTGATGTGCTGAGCTAGGAAATAGCATGGAACTTTTAAAAACGAAACAAAACTTTTTATGTGAATTGAGTGAAAGGTTACAGAGAAGATCATCAGTTTAACATTCAGTAAATCAGACACTTTATTAGATCTCAATGTTTGCAATTCCCTCCCTGTAACATCATGGGTAGTATTTCATTCTGTTGTGCATAGGGTCGCTATGAGTCAATACCAACTCGATGGCACCTAACAACAACAACTTATCCCACTTCCTCCCTGTGGTTTCTATTTCCATTCCACCCTTCTTCCCATCACTCTTCAACTTTATCCTTAGGTATATGTTGCCCTTTTGATCATAAGCCATGGTGAGCATACCTTACTAGTGCTGTTGTCATCACTATACACCTGTCTACCACTTGGCTGAAAACTGAGCCTCAAGGATGAGTTCTGATTGACACTTGAAGGGTAGTTAAAGGTCATAGTCTCAAGTTCCACCAGTTTCATTCCAACTTGTAAGTCCAGTCTTTTTTAAAAAAAATAATTTTGAATTTTACTCAACATTTTCTCCCACTCTATCCAGGACCTTCTAATGTGATTCCTTTCAGAACACTTGTTGGATAGCCACGCACCATCTAGTTCTTCTGGCTCAGTGTCATGGAGACCGATGTTTATGTGTTCCATTGTTTCATTGGACTAACTGACTCCAAGCATCTTCACTTTCATCACTCTTGTCTCTTCCACTCGTGGAAAGATCAGCAGCCATACCTTAGATGGCCCCTCATGAGCTTTGAATATCCCAGGCCTACTCACTAAAGTAGGATGTAGAACTTTGTCTTTTGGACTATGTTATACCAGTTGACCATGGTGTCCCCTGAGACTATGGTCCTGAGCCCCCAGGCCCAAACTGAGGATAAGCACTGTAGGCTAAGCATGGAACTGCCTTAAGATGTTTGATAATATCTGAGAAGTTTTCATCGTTTTGCTCCCATGTGCTCCAGCATATTAATAGCTCTTTTCAGCAAAGGTAAATACCCATGTACAAACATCCTTTTTCAAACACTTATATATTTGTGGGTATACTCCCACTCTACCTCCCAGACCAGTTCAGCCTGCTTATCTATCCATGTACCTACTAACATGGTATATCTTATCATTGCCCTAGAACACTGCTCTGAATGCCTTATCTACTTCTCTAGGGTTGCCAAATAAAGTATGTTGTTGTTAAGTGCTGTTGAGTTGATTCCAACTCATTAACAACCCTGTATAGGGTTTTCAAGAAGCAGCTGGTAGGTTTGAACTGCCGATCTTATAGTTCACAGTCCGGTGCTGACCCTACTGCACTACAGAATGCCCTAATTTCAAATTTGGGGTCCAGGTGTGGTGCTGTAGGTTGGCAGTTCAAACCCACCAGCTGCTTCTCGAAAAAGCTATACAGGGGTTGATATGAGTTGGAACTGACTTGGTGGAACTTAACAACAAACACAGTAAATTCAAATTAATTATATCTAGCAAAAATTTTAATGGGCATCCTATATTTTTCTTTGCTAAATATGGCAATCTGATCTTAAACTTGCCTGGTGTGGCATTGTAGAATCAGTGCTGGAATGCAAACCACAGGTTGGCAGTTCAAAACCACCAGATGCTCCTCAAAAACTCTATACAGGATCACTATGAATCAGAACCAACTCCATGGCACTTAAAAACAACAACAATCTTAGACTTAAGAGTCCTGGTGGCACTGTAGGATAAGCACTGAACTGCTAACTGTAAGGTCAGCACTTCAAACCCACCAGCCACACTGTGGATGAAAGATTAATTCTGTCTGCTCCTGTGAAGATTTACAGCCTCAGAAACCTTATACAGAGTTGCTGGGAGTCAGAACTGACTTGATGGTAGTGCACTGGGGTTTATCTTAAACTTGCTCTTGCCTTAGACCCTGCCAGGTATCACTTTCTCCAGGTCTTTCTTGACAGCCACCTTTTCCATCCTCTCAGGTTGGATTACCTGCTCTTCTCTGTACATTGATAGCTCTCTTGTACCTCTTTCTCACTAAACTATAATTGTACTTCTTCCTCCTTCACCAAACTGAGGTTGCTTTAGGACAAAGATTATGCCTTGCCCTGTTCACATTGCATCCTCAGATGTTGTTGGTGTTAAGTGCTACTGAGTTGGTTCTGACTCGTAGAAATCCTGTACAAGGTTTCTGAGGAACAGATGGTGAATTTGAACCGCCGATCTTGTCGTTCACCGTCCAATGCTGATCCCATAGCGCCACACCAGGAGCCCACATCGCCAGCTAGCACATAAATATTTTATGAAGACTGGAATGTAAAAAGGAAGGGAATAAGGGAGGAATGAAGTTAGGAAAGAAAGAGGAAGAAAGGAAAGACCGAAGGAAGGAGGGAAGGGAAAACAGGAAGCAGAAGGGAGATAAAGGGAGGCAGGAAGCCAATTTTTTAGTGGCTTTTGAGAAAAGATTAGGAATTCTGGTGGTGGAATGGTCAAACACTCAGATGCTAACTGAACCCAGAAGCTCACTGGGAGAAAGTTGCGGCAGTCTGCTTCCCTGAAAGTTACAACCTTGGAAACCCATTGGAGCAGTTCTACTCTGTCTTACATGGTCGTTGTGTGTTCAATCAACTCAACGACAATCAGTTTGTTTTTTGTTCTGTTTAGTTTGGTTTTTGAGGAAAAAAAATGCATAGAAAAAACAGACAGAGATAAGGTGAATGCGGAAAACAAATGCAATGCCCAAGTCCAGTGACCTGCATGCGTGCTACATGACCCCAAATGTAATGAGTTACATACAGTAGCCATTCAATAATTGCTTGTTAGCTCATCCTCCCAATGACAACAATTAGAATACCTAAGTATTCATATAGGCCCAACACTCAAAATTCCCAAGAAAGACCATTTTGCTACCCTGATACAGCAAATGGATCACTTTGATCCTCCTTTTGGCAGAACCCCTACGTCAGTCTTTGGGGAAATAAGAATGGAAATTTTTGCAGTTACATTCAGGAAAGGGTCTGGTTCCAAAGCCAAAACTATCCTAACTCCCCTTTTGCAAGGATGGCATGTCAGGAGCTGGGGTCCCTAACACTGAGGTCAGAAAGCCAGGGAAATGAGAACAAGTTAACTATATTTGTGTGCGGGAGATGTGGTGCATTTGGATACTGAAGACACTCATGGCAAGGCTTACAAGTTCTACTAAGAGTACAGCCGCTGACATGTTCCAAGCCTGGATATGGCATACAAAGGGTCAGAGGTTAACGAATCAGACTTGGCCCCAGGTAACCCTGGATAGAAGGTACTCCTGCTCTTTACTGGTGGTTCTTTTCTATTCTCATCCTTTCCGCATTTGTTCCCTACTGCAGCCCCATTGCCAAGGAAGGAAACTTATCTGCTACACTCATCCAAATAGATGTCCACCAGTTTATGCCAGTTGTTTGCCTCCTTGTTCTCAGATCCAGGTCCTACTCTTCTGCTCTGCATCTCATGGTCCATCCTTGCAAACATTCTTAGGTCTGCTGTCCACAATGGGTTCAGCCAATGGGAGGCCTAGTCTGACATGGAGGGTGGGAGTTGGGGAGAAGCCAAGATATTTCTCCTCCTTTTTCAGCTCCAGGCAGCAGCACTGGCAGGGTTGCATTTCCACTTCCCATTGGCTAGTCCTTCCCTTAGTGGTCCTAACTGTCATGTCTGGAAGTATCTACCATGGCTCCAGCTCTCATGTGGCAGTCCTGGCAAAGTAGTCCTTCAGACAGTGTCCTCTCCAGGGTTCCAGCTCACACCAGACACCTCTAGTCCTGTTGCCATTAGGTGCTGTCAAGTGAGTTCCAACTCATAATGACCCTACGCACAACCAACAGAATGAAACATTGCCTGATCCTGCACCATCCTCAAAATTGTTGTTAAGTTTGAGCTTATTGTTGTTACTACTGTGCCAGTCTGTCTCATTAAGGGTCTTCCTGTTTTTCACTGACTGTCCACTTTACCAAGCATGATGTTCTCCAGGGACTCGTTCTTCCTGACAACATGTCCAAAGTACAAAAGAGGGAGTCTCAACATGGTTGCTTCCAAAGAGCAATTCAGCTGTACTTCTTCCAAAACAGATTTGTTCGTACTTTTAGCAGTTCATGGTATATTCAGTGTTCTTTGCCAGCACTGTGCATTGATGCATTTAAATGCATCAATTCTTTTCTAGTCCTGATTCATTTTCCAGTTTTCACATGAATACGAAGAGATTGAAAATACCATGACTTGGTTTAGGCACACCTTAGTCCTTAAACTGACATCTTTGCTCTTTTACTTTAAAGAGGTCTTTTGCAAATTTGCTTAATACAGTACATTGATTGATTTCTTGACTACTGTTTTCATGAGTGTTGACTGTGGATCCAAGTAAAATGAAATATTTTACAACTTCGAATGTTTATTTATCATGATGTTATTAATTGATCCATCTGTAAGGATTTTCATTTCCTTTACGTTGAGGTGCAATCCATACTGAGGATTTACATCTTTGACCTTCATCTGTAAATACTTCAAATCCTCTTCACTTACAGGAAGCAAGGTTGTGTCATCTGCATATCGTAGGTTGTTAATGAGTCTTCCTTCAGTCCTGATACCACGTCTTCTTCATACAATCCAGTTTCTCAGATTATTTGCTCAGCATACAAATTGAATAAGTATGGTGAAAGGATATAACTCTGGGGCACACTTTCCTGATTTAAAGCTATTCAGTGTCCCCTTGCTTTGTTTAAATGTATGCTTCTCTGTCTATGCACAAGTCCTCATAAGCACAATTAAGCGTTCTGGAATTCTCATTCTTTTCAATGTTATCCATAATTCATAGTCGAATGTCTTTGCATATTCAGTAAAGCACAAAAGTAGTCTCTGCTTTCAGCCAAGATCCATCTGATGTCAGCAATGATATCCCTCATTTTACATCCTCTTCTGAATCTTGCTTGAAGTTCTGACAGCTCCTTATCGATGTACTGCTACAACTGTTTTAAATGATATTCAGCAAAATTTTACTTGCATGTGATATTAATGATATTATTCAATGATTTCTGCATTCCATTGGGTCACTTTTCTTCAGAATGGGAACAAATATGGATCTCTTCCAATCAGAGTCCTGATGTGGTGGTGTAGGGAAAGCACTTGAGTGCTAACTGCAAGGTTGGTTGTTCAAACCCACCAGCCTCTCCTCAGAAACCTTAGACAGGACACTATGAATCAAAACCAATTTGGCAACACTTAAAAACAACAACAACAACTTCAAATCAACTGACCAGGTAGCTAGCTATTTTCCCTTTTTTCAAATATGGGTGAGTGCTTCTAGCACTGCATAATTTTATGGGAACATTGCCATTTGTATCCCATTAATTCTCAGAGCCTTGTTTTTCACCAGTGCCTTCACTGTAGCTTGGACATCTTCCTTCAATATAATCACTTGTTGATCATATGCTACCTCTTGAAATGGTTGAACATTAACCTATTGTTTTTCTTTTTTTGGTATGCCAACTGTGTATTCCTTCCATTTTCTTCCTCTTTTTGTTTTTTGATTGCTGTATAAATTAACCCATTTATTACAGGCGAGAGAGATTTAGGTGGTGGAGCTTTTACTGGTCTTTCCGTTCCTTCAGTCTTCTGATGGCTGACTTTACTGTGTCTGTGGAGGTGGTGTTGTAGGTCCAGGCACCACCAGCCACTGTTTTCATACAGAAACCACAGTGCCAGATCCCCACAGCTCATCTCTTCATTTTGGTTGTGCCACAGAAGGAGCAAGTGTACTTGGCATGCTGGCTGATTTCAATTTTCTTCACCATTTTCCTGAGGGAGGCGCCATAACGAGTCCCATATTTGCCCATGATTCAGACCTTCTTGATGCATTTTGCCATCTCGCCGCCACCTAGTGCCAAGACCAGACAGCTTCCATCTTCTTTTTGATACTTTCCTGTATCATGCAATATTTTGCCCATGGTGGTAGTTATGTGCATGGAGTCAATTCCAACACATAGCCACCCTGTATAGGGTTTTCAAAGGAGCTCTGGTAGTAGTGGTTACGAATTGGGCTGCAAACCTCAAGGTCAGCAGTTCGAAACTACCAGCTGTTCCGTGGGAGAAAGATGAGGCTTTCTGTCCCCATAAAGATTTGCAGTCTCAAAAACTCTATGTAGGGTCACTATGAGTCAGAACCGATTCCACGGTACTTAACAACAAGAGGCCCTCGGTGGCACAAATGGTTAATGAACACTCAGACTTCTTGGATGACAAGCCTGGTGATCTACTTCTATGGGATAACACATGGAATGGACTCCATGGAAACCAGTCTTGTTTTGTGTTTTGGGCTCTCCTAACACATCATGTAAGTAGGTGTCTGGGTCTTTTGTGCCATATGGACTCTTGGATTGGAACGAGCAAAGACTGCCTCTATGTAAACCCAGTGCTGGAGGCTGAATTTCCATCATCCAAGAAGAAATCAAGAAGAGCTGACCTGGGCTCTGGCATGAACACACACTGACAGGCTGTTGCAGACCCTAGGCTAGGGACCGAGGCTGGAGGGGGGTGTCTTTTCCCCAGTGCTCTGCCAGGCACAAGCTGCAGCTCTGTACACATCTGCCCCATGCCACTGCCTTCGCTCGCTCTCATCGTCTGCTAGATTTTTCTTCCACCTCACAGTTCCTGCTTCCCCTCAGTTTCCGTTCTCACCACATATCCTTTCTAGCTCTGCTTTGTATTAGAAGCTTTTAGCTTCAGTAACCACTACCTTTTCTCTCTCTTTTTTTTTCCCCTCAAATCTTGCTTGCCCTTGGTCACATCATTTTACTGGCCTGTCTCTAGGTTAGCTATCCTTAAGTCAAGTGCCCAACTGTGATCCGGTTAACCCTGCTCAGTGGAACATGGAGCCCAGAGGACTGTCTCCTCTTTGGGTTGTTTCACTTGGGCAGGGTGGTGGGTCTGGCAGAGGGTGAAATTGCTAGATCCAGTTCAGCTTAAATGTCTGGAATTTTTTCAATTAAAAATTACAGGAACTCGGGAAGACTAACACAGAGTGGAGGTGTCTGAGTTTGGAAGAAACACACGTGAGACGAAGGATGAAAAAATAGTTCATAGAATTAATTCTTCTTAATGAGGAATTACCAACAAACCACAGGTGGTCCCGTGTCCTGGATAAATATGGCCTTTTCCTTTCCATGTCATGTTTATGTCAACGATTCCACATGGCATACATTGGTTGGGAATCTACCACTGAACCCCTTTCAAATTTCGTTAGTGTTGTTGTTGTTAAGTTCCATCAAGTCAATTCCAACCCACTGCGACCCTGTATGGGGTTTCTGAGGCGTGACTGGTGAACTTGAACCACCAACTTTGCAGTTCAAACCAACTTTGCAGTCTAATTAACCCACAGCACCACACACATTCAGATTACCTGAGTTTGGCCTGAGAGGGGTCCTGGTATGGCATTGTAGGATAAGCACTGGATTGCTAAACACAAGGTTGGTGGTTCAAACCTTCTAGCCACTCTTCAAAAACCCTATACAAAGTGGTTGTGAGTCTAAACTGACTCAATGGCACTTAACAACAATAACATAGCTTGCGAGTCTATATTTTTAGTATAAGTAGTTCCTGTGTTCCTGGCCCAAAGACAGTGTTCAATAAGCTCTAGAGCAGATTCATAAGGTTTTCAGTGACTAAATATATTCTATGCTACTCATCTATGCCAAGAAATTTAGAAGGCAACTATCTAGCTGACTAATTGGAAAAGATCTGTATTTGTGCCCATTCCAAAGAAAGGTGACCCAATGGAATGTGGAAATCATTGGATAATATCTTTGATATCCCATGCTAGTAAAGTTTTACTAAAGGTAATACAGAAATGGCTGCAAGCATACATTGACAGAGAACTTCCAGAGGTTTAAGCCGGATTCAAAAGAGGCCGTGAAACTGAGGGATATCATTGCTCATGTCTGATGGATTGGATCTTGGCTGAAAGCAAAGAATATCAGAAAGATGTTTACCTGGACTTCCGGTTTTGTAGGCAGGACAAGCAGAGTCAGGTAGGACGAGCTCCATGGGAGAGGTACCAAAAATACAGAGCAGGTGCTTTTACTGAGCTGCACCAGAGATCTGGATCTAGTATAAGGTGCAGGGTGTCAGTTTTCCCGCACCTACCTGTGGAAAACTCACTGTATAAAGGAAAATACTGTGATTCCAGAATCGATTAGGACTCAGGACTCTGCCTGTGGAGCACTCCTGCCTGAGCTGTGTTCAGAGGGCAGAGCCACAGCCAGACAGACACAGTAACCCACCCAACGACATTTGAAAAAAGAGGAGTGGGGGATTCTACACACTTTTTCCTTCTCTTCCTTGTCATACCCTCTCTGCTCAGCCCAGCCACCTTCAGGTGGGTAGGACCACACCCCCAAAAGAGTCCAGCATTGAGCCCACAGTTTTCCCACAGCACAGAGAGGAGGATCCCCATTGGTTCCATGGACTGACACTTTGGCAGCTGCTTATGATGTCTGACTCTGGGACCTAGCCCTAAAGTTGACCTGGGTGGGGACCCTTTACTCCTGCCACTGGTAAGACAGCTACGGTTCTATTTTTGTTTGGGAGTGGTGGTTTTTGTCTCTGCTTTTATATTGCTTCTGTTTTCTGTCCTTTTGGTCACACTTTTTTCCTGGGGTGGGAGATTTTTCTCCCTACATTACCCAAGAAGAGACAGCAATCATGGCCATATAGCCAAACTACAATCATACTCCATAATATCGCACCATTGGGACAGGAGCCAATACCAGCTGCTACACTGTACACGCAAAAAGTGAATCCTTTCTCCAGATCATATCCACCAAGAGACACTCAGCAAGGTTAACAACACAGCAACATACATCCATTTAAGCATTAAAAATCCACCTAGCTCCTGAAAATGTCCAGGAAAACACAACAAAAGATCTCAAACCATGTCCACAAACAGGAAAGAGTAACTGAGACAAATGAGCTGGAGGCACAGTATTTCCAGTAGAAGAAGAGCAGGCTCTGGATCTGAGAAAGAATTCGGAAGAATGATATGGAAACAAATTCAAATGCTCTGAAAAGTGGTGGAGGAAAATAAGGAAGAAGTCAGGAAAGTGCTACAGGAGCAATCAAACAAGATAGATACAGCACTGGAAACAATTCAAAACCTGCAAAAAGTGGTCCAGACAACTAATAATAAAATATCAGAAATGGACAATACACTGAAAGGGCAAAAGAATAGAATTGAAGAGATGGAAGCCAGAACCAGAAAACTGGAAGACAAATCTCTCAACACTGCTAAGACAGAAGAGCAAGCAGATAAAAAGGATTTAAAAATCTGAAGAAAGCCTAAGATTCATGATGGATAGCATGAAGAGGAATAACTTAAAAATTATTGGCATCCCAGAACAGGAAGAATCACAGAGTCCTCAGAGGAGATAGTTGAGGAACTAGTGGAAGGATAGTTCCCTAACATCTTGAAGGATGAAAAGATAAACATTTAAGAAGCTGAATGAACTCTAGGAAGGATAGACCCCAAAAGAAAATCACCCAGACATATCATAATCAAGCTCTCCAAAATCAAAGACTAGGAGAGAATCCTAAAAGCAGCCAGGGAAAAGAGAAGTGTTACCTACAAAGGCAAGCAAATCAGATTAAGCTCTGACTTCTCAGCAGAAACCATGTGGCAAGAAGGCAATGGGAAGATGTATATAAAACCCTAAAAGAAAAACACTGCCAACCAAGAATTGTCTATCCAGCAAAACTGTCAATCAAATATGATGGGGCAATCAAAACATTGAGGATAAACAGAAGCTGAGTTTTTGTCAAAGCCAATCAAGTGCTTCAAAACATCCTAAAGGGAGTTCTTTGGAATGAAAACCAGCAAGAACAGACAACAACCAAAGATTGACAGTCATGGCAACACCACCTGGAACTCAGTCAACAGATAGCAGAGTTCAGAACAGAACAAAATTACAGCAATGAATTCAGAGGATCTGTGAGGGCAACCAAAGATCAAAATATTAACAGTCTCAAAGAAGGGAAAAACATAGGAACAGAGATTCAGGTGGTGAGGAGATCAGGTAGATTACAGGATACAATAGAAAAGTTAACAGACTATAGGGAAACGCCAAAGAAAGTTAATACTTCACAACTTACCATGAAAATGAAGATCCAATCAGAAGATGAAAACTAAGAAGAAACTGACAAGAAATAGCACAAAAAACATGAACTCAGCAGAAGAAGGCATGCAGAACAAAGGAACAAACAGTGCCACAAAAAATTAAACATAATGACAGCAACTAATTCATACCTATCGATAATTACACTGAATGTCAAAGGATTAAATGCACCAGTGAAGAGAGAGAGTGGCAGAATTGATAAGAAAACAAGACCCTTCAATATGCTGCTGGCAGGAACAAACAAGATGGCGGATCGGGTGGACGTATAGCAGAGAGCTCCGCCAACAACAACACAGAATACCCGACCAAGCAGGCTCAGGGGATGGTCCCAGAACTCTGAACCACATA
>NW_006408566.1:11755276-11756448 GCF_000296735.1 Chrysochloris asiatica
GACCCCCAACGAGATGGATTGGCCAAGTGGCAGCATCAATGGGTCAAGCGTGGCAACAGTAGAGAGGCTGGCCCAGGATCAGGCAGTGTTTCATTCTGTTGTGCATAAGGTTACTGTGAGTTGGTATGGACTCAATGGCACCTAATGACAACAGCAGAGCAGATTGGGTTCTGAAGGTTCAGGTCCATGGATGTTTCTAGGTGTGCCTTGAAAAACATAATTGGGTGAAATAATTTGAGGAAACAATGGGTAAAACAAAGTTCATCAAATTTCTTTACTTTTACTACTTCTTGTTTGCCCATATGCCTTGTGGTTCAAACTGACCTTGTGGTCGAGTGCTTATCCTATAGCTGCACACCAGGACTCCTGTAGGAAATAATCATATGCATTAGTTCCCAAACTTATCTAACTCCCACATGTTTCAAAAGATTGTTGTTGTTGTTAGGTGCCGTAGAGTCAGTACCAACTCATAGCAAACTCATGCACAACAGAATGAAACACTGCCCGTTCCTGTGCCAGCCTCACAATCGTTGCTACGCTTGAGTCCATTGCTGTTGCCACTGTGCCAATCCATCCCATTGGGGATCTTCCTCTTTTATGCTTGCCCTTCACTTTACCAACCATGATGTCATTGTCCGGGGACTGGTCCCTCCTGAAATATGAGAGACGAGGTCTGGTCATCCTGTCTTCTAAGGAGCATTCTGGCTACACTTCTTGCAACACAGATTAGGGTTTTGAAAGTATGCCTTGGGAAATATTTCTCTGGGAATCCAACCCTTACCCCTTGCTCTCCGTCCAAGACTCTAGGGGTAATTTTTTATAATGGGAAGGATCTGGAAACTGTATTCTTGGCATCAGACCTGGACTCTGTCTCAGGAAGTGACGTAAATCAGAGAGATTTACAGCTCTAGACTATAGGGTGTGTACAGCGTAGAGCATCCCTCATGTAGGTTTGAATCCTAACTCCACAATTTACTAACCTGTATGACCCTGAGTCAAGGACCTCTGGTAACGTAGTGGTTATGAATCTGGCTGTGAACCGCAAGGTCAGCAGTTCAAAACTACCAGCTGTTCCACGGGAGAAAGATGAGGCTTTCTGCTCCTGTAAAGATTTACAGCCTCGGAAGCCCTGTACAGGGTCGCTATGAGTCTGAATAGACTCCCCGGCACAT
>NW_006408566.1:11756548-11765537 GCF_000296735.1 Chrysochloris asiatica
TCCACGGGAGAAAGATGAGGCTTTCTGCTCCTGTAAAGATTTACAGCCTCGGAAACCCTGTACAGGGTCACTATGAGTCAGAACTGACTCCACAGTACATAACAACAACATGACCCTGAGTCAGTCATCCTTTCTGAATGTATTTGTGTCCTAATCTGTAAAATGGGTACTGTTCACCCTTGTAGGGCTATTTTGAGAGGGAGGGAAAAAATCAGTTGAAAACAGAGACTTGTTGTTGTTAAGTGCCATCAAGTTAGTTCCGACTCAGCAACTTTGCCTAAGGTTTCCGAAGAGTGGCTGGTGAGCTTGAACTGCTGACCTTGTGATTCAAAACGACCTTGCGGTCCAGTGAATTAACCCACAACACCACACCAGGACTTTGTTGTTGTTAAGTGCCGTTGAGTCAATTCCAACCCATGGTGACCCTTTATAGGTTTTCCAAGGAGAAACTGGTGAGCTTGAACCACCGACCTTGTAGTTCAAATGACTTTGCAGTCTGACGCATTAGCCCACAGTGCCACATCAGGACTTAGTACATATGAAATGTCCTATGGAAGCTCTTGTTATTACAATGATGCAAAAATGCTACAACATTTTATAAGCACCTCATTTGTACTGTTTTTTTTGTTTGTTTGGTTTGGTTTTCCCTTTAAGAGAGGGAGAAAGAGAGGAAAAGAGAGAAAGAGCAAACATTCTGACTTAGAAGGAAACTTATGCTTTGAAGCTGACAAGTATCATTTGTTTTGAGACTGCCAAGCTCTTGGGTTGAGCCTTCATATTGGAAAAAAAAGACAAGCAAAATTAATCTGAGGCCTTCATTACTTACTCCATCTGGCCTGGCTTGGCACGGCTCCCTTCCTTCTACAAACCAATTCCTCCTTCAAAAGCCTCAGTAGAGGGGTCTCTAATGGATTCTGACATGGCAGGAATGGATCTCACATAGCAGAGAGATAACAGCCCCAGTACCAGGGCCAAAACGCTTCCAGCGCTATGGCCCAGATGCTCTACCACAAAAGAAAGAAACGAACTGAAAAGGAGCCAAGACCTCTGAGCCAGGGTAAGTCTCAGGATTCCCAGGAGCACCTGGTTCTCTGTGGTGGGGAGCAGTAAGATTGGCTCACGTGGAGGGACCAGTGGTATGGATGAATTTACTGGGGTGTGTACTAATGACCACGGGCGCTTTTTAATCTGACTTTACAGTAACACTGAGGATAGGAAGATGCTTGGGGAGAAGAAGGTTATTATTGTTAAGACACTTGCCCGTAAAGACCTGCTGACAAGGTTTTCCCAGTCTTCCACGTGGCCCCATTGTGGAAGCAGTGGGAGGAAGATATGGAGAGGGAAGAGAACTGATTTTTATTAAGCACCAAGCCATGGGATTTTCAATCACCTATAAGGAGCTCTGGTAGCGTAGTGATTACGAATCGGGCTGCGAACCTTAAGGTCAGCGGTTCGAAACTACCAGCCGCTCCGCGGGAGAAAGATGAGGCCTTCTACTCCCGTAAGGATTTACACCCTCGGAAACCCTGTACAGGGTCGCTATGGGTCATAACCGACTCTACTGCACTTAACAACAACAATATGTGTGTGAAAGGAGCTCTGGTAGCGTAGTGGTTAAGAATCGGGCTGTGAACCTTAAAGTCAGCAGTTCGAAACTACCAGCTGTTCCATGGGAGAAAAATGAGGCTTTTTGCTCCCATAAAGATTTACAGTCTCAGAAACCCTGTATAGGGTCGTTATGAGTCGGAACCAACTCTGCGGCACACAACAATAACAATATGCGTGTGAAAGTTGGATGAGGAATAAGGAAGACCAGAGAAGAATTGATGCATTTGGATTAAGGTGTTAGAGAAGAATATTTAAAATGTCATGGATTGCCAGAGGAACAAACAAATCTATCTTTGAAGATGTATAGCCAAAATCTTCCTTAGAAGCCAGAATGTTGAGACTTTGTTTCTCATAACTTTGTTATCAGGAGGGACCAGTCCCTGGAGAAGAACATCATGCTTGGTAAAGTGGGAGATCAGCAGAAGAGGAAGACTCAGCGAGGTGGATTAACACAGTGGCAGCAACAATGGGCTCAAGCATAGCAACAATTGTGAGACTGGAACAGGACTGGGGAGTGTTACGTTATGTTGCGCAAAGGTCACTATAAGTTGGTACCAACTCGACGGCACCTAATAACAGCAGTGTTTCAGGCTCAGTGCCATGTAGTGTGTATGCTGTTGTTTTCATCACTGAGCAAAAGCCTGAGAAGTAGATACTGTGATTCTCCTTCTTGAGAGAAGCTAAGGGGCCACCCAGGAACACAAAGTAAGTGGAAGAGTCAGGATTTGAACAGAAGACTGCCTACTGTGGATCCATGTTGGTAGCTGTGACATTTTCCACATGGTCGTAACAACCTCAGTCTGGTAAGATTTGTGAGAGAGAAATGATGAGCAGGAAGAGTCATCCATAAGCTCAGGAGGTGCTAACCCAACTTCTCTCTCCTAGGAGACTCAGTCGGAGCCTTTGACCTACCATGGAAACACGGAGTTTGGAACCCAGATCCATTGAGGATTTTTATCTCAGATTGGGTGGCTGCAAGTCTCCAGAAAAAAAGTTCTACCTCTATCCTGTTTGGAGCATGCTGTTGTTGTTAAGCGCCTTCGAGTGGGTTCTGACCCATAATGACCCTGTAATGGTTTTATGAGACTCAACTGGTGAGCCTGAACTGCCGAACTTGTGGTTCAACTGACCTTGCAATCCAGTGCATTAACCCACGGTGCCATACCAGGAACATAGCCCTTTCAAAAAGCTATAGACGTTGGGCCTTCATGGCTTAGAAAGGTCAAGGTCCCGCCTGCTAACTCCCAGAACCTCAGTGAAGTTGAGTTTGGGAAGCCTGGGGAGCCAGAGACTGCACAACACTGCCACCTCCTGGGAGCAAGTCTACTCTGCCCAGGTCAGACAAAAATGTAGCACTGAATACCTGAATTACTCATTAGTCTACTTCCCCAGGAATCTACTGGGTCAGGTTATCAACCAGGGCAGCCAATGTTTGTTTACTGCTTATTAAAGTCAATGACAATAAGCACTTCATGATGCTTGTGTTCCAAGGTAGAAAATGTAAACAAGGAATTGTAGAAATCATTCATTATTATTGTGATCATGAACTTCAGAGGACAAGCACATGGAGTACATACTGGGGATGGGAGAGGGTGGGACCCTGACCTAGTCAGGCAGCCAGGGAAGGCTTCTCTGAAGACAAGACTTTATATGTAAACATCTGAAGGTTGTGTAGGATTCAGCCAGGCAAAGTGATTGAGGAGAACAATAGACATGAAGGTCCTGAGCAAGAAGGAACATGTCACAGCTGAAGAACTGGAAGTTTTGTATTAATAGACCACTGAAGGAGTGGGGAAGAGAGAGAGACCCCTGAAAGAGGAAGGGTGGTATGAGATGAAGGTAGAGAAATTAAAACAGCAACCAGATTACCCAAGGCTTTTAAATGCCCTGTTAAGAATTTGGTCCTTATTGATTGAGTGTTTTTTTGTTACATGGGACAAAATCCTAATGCAAACTAAAACAAAACCAAAGCAATTGCTGTTGAGTCAATGCTGCTTATGGGGACCCCATGTGTGTCATAGTAGAACTATATTACATAGGGTTTTCAATAGTAATTTTTTGGAAGCAGGATTTTAGAAGACTGAGGCCCCCTGCCTTGTTCATTCCTTAGTATAAGATCTTCCTGCTTGGGATGTAGAGCAACATTTCAATCTATGAAATCCTCGTCAATCAGGTTCCTTCAAGAGATAACAGGGTGTTGTTGTTGTTACTAAGTGCCTTCAGGTAGGTTCCAACTCATAGCAACCCTGTATAGGGTTTCCAAGCAGAAGCTGGTGAGTTTGAACTGCCAACCTTGCTATTCAAACTGACCTTGAGGTCAAGTGCCTATCCTATAGTGCCACATCAGGATTTCTAACAGGGTACAGTGGAAACAAATTCATCTGACAGACAGCTACTGAGTAGGACAAAGGTATTCAGTGGTAACCAAAGAAGAAATATTCAGATCATCTCAGACTCCAAGTCTGGCACTGCCACATGCAGTAGTAACGGACAATTCAGTTTTATTGACTTTAAAATGTGGGAACTATAGTATTTTACATAGGCTCTTGTGATAAAGAGAATAAAGTATCTCTGCAGAATTCCTTGTATATTGAAAGGTCTCAACAAATATTATTTCCTTTCACCTGTCTTCTCTAAATGTTTCTCAGTGCCAATAAGTTTCCCTCTTGAAGCCTCCCATACAAATGAAGGCAGAGAATTCTGACCTCTAATAAAGTAATTTGATTCTCAACCTTTTTTTTTTTTTTTTTCTCCTTGCACTAACTAACAGTTGCTGTTGAGTGTATTCAGATTTATCGTGATCCATGCGTGAGAGAGCAGAACAGTGCTCCATAGTTTTCAATGGCTACGATTTCAGAAGGAGATCACCAGATCTACTTTCTTCCAAGGTACCTCTGGGTAGACTTAAGCCTCCAACCTTTTAGTTTGTAACTGAGCATGTTTAAGGTTGTCACCACTGAGGGACTTGCTTCTTACACAAGTGGCCTTCTAACTGGGTCCTACATCCTTGCATCTACCACAGTTAGGCTGATCATGCCATTGGACCTTGCCTAATTGACCCCACCATGCCTATTCTGCCTGATTTCTTCCTTAACAGCAGGTATCTTGGTATAGTAGAAAGTCCTGGACTCAGAATCAAATTATAATGACTTTCAGATCTCACATTTATAAAGTAACAGTGTAAATTCATTCTGCAGGGGATAAACTGACTTACTAGAATTTGTACTCTTTTATGGCAAGAAACCAAATTCCACTTCAAAAGTCTATTCCCACTCATAGCAACCCCATAGGGCAGAGTAGAACTGCTCCTTAGGGTTGCCGAGCCTATAAATCTTTACAGAGACAGATAACCTCAGCTTTCTCCCACAGAAGAGCTGGTTGGTTTGAAGCATTGACCTTGTGGTTAACAGTCCAATGTCTAAACCACAGCCCCTCCAGGACTCCTTTTTCATCTGCCCTTAACTACCCCTCTTTCCTCTAGTAAAAGTGCCTTGGCTTTCTTTTGAAAAGCACCACTCCCCACTCTCAGGCCCTGTATTTCAGATGGAGGTGACCCACTTGGTTTCTAGGTGGGCATGTAACCTGGCCTGGCCAATCAGTACAATCCATCCTCTGGCCTATGGTTGCTTCTGGGATAATACGTGACTCCATATACCATATATAAGGAGCTCTGGTAGTGTAGTGTTTACGAATTGGGCTGCGAACCACAAAGTCAACATTTCGAAACTACTAGCTGCTCCGCGTGAGAAAAAATGACGTTTTCTGTTCATGTAAAGATTTACAGCCTCAGAAACCCCGTTCAGGGTCGCTATGGGTTGGAACCGACTCAACGGCACATAACAACAACAACATACTATATAAACCATATACCGTTTATACCCTAAGGAGATCTGGTAACATAGTGGTTATGAGTCAGGCTGCTAACCTCAAATTTAGCAGCTCAAAACTATTGTTCCAAGGAAGAAAGGTGAGATTGCTCCCATAAAGATATACAGCCTCAGAAACCCTATACAGGGTCACTATGAGTCAGAACCGACTCCACGACACACACACACCCCCCACCACCACCATATACCATGGACTGCCAGAGAACAAAAAACTATGTTTTGGAAGAAGTACAGCCAGAATGGATGTTTGGGTAGGGGGTTGCCAGCCGGACATGCCTGGGGAGGGGGCGGCAACACCATGAGTTACCAAACTGGGTGACTCCAACCTTCATGATGCCACGGCTTCCTCCTGCTCTGTCTGAGTTTGGAAGGTCTGCTAAAACCTGTTCAGCGTTATAGCAACATACAACCCAGGCCTATGCCTGGAAGGTGAGGATTCTACAACCAAACCGCCACTGCCTCCTCTCAGCATAGTTTGGGGTTTCTTTTAGTTATGAGGTCTCTGACTACCCTCTTCCCCACTTAGACCACTAGACCAGTCTAACATGATCCTACACCATGGCCGATACACATGGCTGATGTCCTTCTCCTTTTGCCCAGGTCTTGCATGCTGAACCAAGACAGAGAGAACAAAGTGGGAAGAGGAGTAGGTCCTGGTCGGGCTTCATTCCAGAGTCCATGGCATGGTATCTCATGGAGGGTGAATGAACTGTGGTACAGCCCATGGATCCTGAGCTCCTTTGCACCCTCTCACTGACCAGGTCCAAGTTCTATTTGGAGTGTTAGATGGTGACTCTAACACCCACCTGAATCTAGGAGTGCTGTCTGAACTGTGCTCCAGGAACCCGAATTCCTTCTCACACCACAGCCTGAGGCTGGCAACACTGAATGCTGGCACTGAGTTCTGAGGTGGAAATCAAATAACTATCTGACTTACAAAAACAGATCCAACACAGCAGTCTTTGTGAGAAGAGAAAAGCTTTGAGCAGGCCAGAAACACCAAGGGAGTCAGGTTGGCAGTTCCACCCTGCCCTGCAGCAGGGAGGAAGAGCCTGCTCACTTTGCTGAGAGAACAGAGGCAAGGCCTTGACAGTCATTGCCAGGGCTGGAGTCTCTTCCTGGCCCCTCACAGGCCAAGGAAAATAAGCAAGTCAAGGCACCCTTCCCAGGCAGTCCCTGAGGGTGTGAGGAAAGGTGGCTCTGAGCCCCATGAACTCATGCATGGGGATGGGCTCTGAGAGCAGCAGAGGACAGAAAAGTTGCCTCCAGTCCTAGGCTACGCAGTCTGCACAGGTACTTTGCCCCTCCATTCCCACATCTTGGACACACACTTCTACCATAGTGCCTGTCACAGGGAATTGCAATTGTTGCATATTTCCAATTCAGTTTACATGAAATGTCCAAAGAGGCAAATCCTTTGACATAAAAATGTAGACTAGTTATTGCCAGGTGCTGAAGGGAAGGAGGAATGAGGCGTGACTACTAGTAGAACTGGGTTTAGGGTTTTCCATGGCTTGTTTGTCAGTTTTGTCATACTGTAGCTGTTTACGTGTTGCTGTGATGCAGGAAGCTACGACATTGGCATTTTCAATACCAGCAGATCCACCCATGGTGGACAAGTTTCAGCAGAGCTTCCAGACTAAGACTAGAAAGAAGGATAAGCAGACTACTTCTGAATGCTTAGCCACTGAAAACCTTATGAATAGAAGCAGAACATTATCTGATAAAGTGCTGGAAGATGAGCCCCTCAGGTTGGAAGGCACTCAAAATATGACTGGGAAAGAGCTGCCTACTAAAAGCAGAGTTGACCTTAATGACATGAATGGAGTAAAACTTCTGTTTTTTGTTCATTTGTTGATACAGTACAACTCAAAATGAGAAGAAATAGCTGGAAACATCCATTAATAATCAGAACCTAAAATGTACAAAGTATGAATCTAGGAAAATTAGACGCTGTTAAAAATGAAATGTATGAAGATAAATATCCTAGGCATGGTGAGCTGAAATAGACTGGTATTGGCCATTTTCAATCTGACAATCATATGACTTATTATGCCAGGAATGACAAATCCAAGAAGAATGGTGTAACATTTGTCATCAAAAAGAGCATTTCAAGATCTATCTTGAAGTACAATGCTGTCTGTGATAGAATGATATCCATATGCCTACAAGGTTGTTGTTGTTTTTAAGTACCGTGGAGTCAGCCTTGACTCATAGTGACCCTGCACAGGGTTTCTGAGGCTGGAAATCTTTATGGGAGCAGAACACCTCATCTTTCTCCCGTGGAACTGTTGGTAGTTCTGAACTGCTGACCTTGAGGTTGGCAGTCCGACTCGTAACCACTACACTACCAGAGCTCCAGTCAATACCACTATTACTCAAATTTACACACCAACCACTAAAGTCAGTGATGAATGATATTGAAGAATTCTACCAGTTTCTTCAGTCTGAAATTGATCAAGCATGCAATCAAGAAGCAATAATAATTACTAGTGATGGAAATGCAAAAATTGGAAATGAAAAGGAGGGATTAATACTTAGTAAATTGGTGATAGAAACAATGCTGGAAATTGCATGATAGAATTTTGCAAGACCAACAACTTATTCATAACAAATATCTTTTGGTGTGGCACTGAAGTACTGGACTGCAAACCACAAGCTCAACAGTTTAAACCCACCATCTGCTCCTTGGAAACCCTGTACAGGGGCACTATGAGTCAGAACTGACTCGACAGCACTTAACATCAACAACATACACATGGACCTCACCAGATGGAACACAAGAATCAAACTGACTACATCTGTAGGAAGAGATGATGGAAAAGCTCACTATCACCACCTAAAACAATGCCAGGGGCAGACTGTGGTACAGACCATCAATTGCAAATTCAAGCTGAAGCTGAGGAAAATTAAATCAAGTCCACAAGAGCCAAAATATGACCTTGAATATGTTGTTGTTGTTAAGTGCCGTCCAGTCAGTTCTGACTCATAACAACCCTGTATAGGGTTCCCAAGGAGTGGTAGGTGAGTTTGAACTGCCAACCTTGTAGTCCAGTGCATTATCCTGCAGCGCCACCTGAACTTAAAGACTGTCTCAAGAACAGATTTGATGCATTAAATATTAATGACTGAAGACCAACAGAGTTGTGGAATGGCATCAAAGAAAGCAAAAGATCATTAGAAAGACAAGAATGAAAGAAAAGACCAAAATGGAAGTCTGAAGAGACTCTGAAAGTTGCTCCTGAGTGTAGAGAAGCTAAAGTAAATGGCAGGAATGAGGACGTAAAAGGGATGAGCTGAAAATATCAAAAGGTAGCTCAAAAAAACAAAGTCAAGTATTATAATGAAATGTGCAAAGACCTGGAGTTAGAAAACCAAAAGGGAAAAACATGCTCAACATTAAGAGAAAAATTCAGCCTTAACTTGCAATATTCTATGGGCAAAATATTGAATGATGCAGGAAGAAGCATCAAAAGAAGATGAAAAGAATGCAT
>NW_006408566.1:11765637-11774542 GCF_000296735.1 Chrysochloris asiatica
GAGGACGTAAAAGGGATGAGCTGAAAATATCAAAAGGAAAAAAAAAAAAAAAAAAGAAAGTATTATAATCAAATGTGCAAACCCTGCAGTTAGGATGCCCAGCATTTCTCAAGCTGAAAGAACTTAAGAGAAAAATTCAGCCTTAACTTGCAATATTCTATGGGCAAAATATTGAATGATGCAGGAAGAAGCATCAAAAGAAGATGAAAAGAATGCATATTGGCATTACAACAAAAAGAAGGGATCACGGCTCAACTATTTCAAGGGGTAGCAAATGACCCACAGCCAATAGTACTAAAGGTATTGGCATTAAAAACAAGGCCCTAGCAGTGGACGAACACAGGTAGAAATGTTTCAACAAACTGATGCAGTGTTGAAGGTGTTCGCTTGTCTGTGCCAAGAAATTTAAAAGACAGCTACTGGTCAACCAATTGAAAACGATCTGTATTTGTGTCCATTCCAGAGAAAGCTGACCCAATGGAATGCAGAAATCATTAAACAATGTCATTAATAGCATGTGCAAGTTAAATTCTGGTCAAGATAATTAAAAAAACAGTTGCAACAGTACATCAACAAGGAGCTGTCAGAAATTCAAATCAGATTCAGAAGAGAACATAGAAAGAGGCATATCATTGCTGATGATAGATGAATCTTTGCTGGAAGCAAAGAATACCAGAAAGATGTTTTCTTGTGCTTTAATGACTATGCAAAGGCATTTGACTGTGTGGATCATAATAAACTATGGATAACATTGAATGGGTACTCCAGAACACTTAATTGTGCTCATGAGGAACGCATACCAAGAAGCTGTCATTAGAAGAGAACAAGGACATACTGAATGGCTTAAAATGAGGAAAAGTGTGCATCAGGGTTGTATCCTTTTCTATGTACTTATTCAGTCTGTATTTAGAGCAAATAATCCAAGAAGCTAGACTATATGAAGAACACAGAGTCAGGATTGAAGGAAGACTCATCAACAACCTATGATATGCATTCTTGTTGTTGCTAAGTACTGTCGAGTAGATTCCAACTCATAGTGACCCTGTATAGGATTTCCGAGGAGCAGCTGGTGAGTCTGAACCACAAACCTTGTAATTCAAACCCACCTTGCAGTCTAGTGCTTATCATACAGTGGCACTCCAACCTTGAATGTATATAAGAAGACATAATATACTTACTGATGAAGATCAAAGACCACAGCCTTTGGTACGGGTTGCACCTCAATGTAAAGAAAACAAAACTCCTCACCACTGTTCTAATAAATAACATTATGACAAATGGAGAAAAGATGAAATCTGTCAAAGATTTCATTTTCCTTGGATCCACTATCAACTCGTGGAAGCAGCAGAAAAGAAATCTAAAGGCACATTGCATTTGGCAAATATGCCGCATAAGACCTCTTTAAAGTGTTCAAGAGCAAAGATGTCAGTTTGAGGACTAACATGTGCCTGATTTAAACCATGGTACTTTTAATTTTCTCATGTGCATATAAAAGTTTGATAGTGTAAAAGGAAAACTGCAGAAGAATCGATGCATTTGAATTGTAGTGTTTGCAAATAATATTGAAATACCATGGACTGCCAGAAGACCAAACAAATCTATCTTGGAAGAAATACAACCAGAATACTCCTTAGAAGTAACGATGGGGAGACTTCATCTCTGGTACTTTGGATATGTTGTCAGAAAGAGCCAGTTCCTGGAAAAGCACATCATGCTTGGTAAAGTGAAGCATCTGAGAAAAAGAGGAAGTCCCCCAATGAGATGGCTTGGCACTATGACAGCAGCAACAGGCTCAACCAGAACAATGTTTGTGAGGATGACACAGTTCTGGATAGACAGTGGTTTGTTCTGTTGTACATAAGGTTGCTTTGAGTTATAACCAATTTGACAGAATCTAACAACAACAAAGGTAAGGTAAGGTGGAGGTCAGAGAAAAAGAGGAAGACCCCCAACAAGATGGATTGGCAAAGTGGCAGCATCAATGAGCTCAGGCTTGGCAACAATAGTGAGGGTGACCCAGGATCGGGCCATGTGTTGTTCTGCTGTGCATAAGGTTGTTATGAATTGGTACCAACTTGATGGTACCTAATAACATGACCCAAGCCATGGTATTTTCAATAACCTCATATGGATGCGAAAGCTAGACAGTGAATAAGGAAGATCGTAGCAGAATTAATGCCTTTGAGTTGTGCTGTTGGAGGAGAATACTGAAAGTGCCATGGACTGACAAAAGAACCAATAGATCTGTTTTGGAAGAAGTGCAGCCAGAGTGCTCCTTGGAGGCCAAGATGGCTGAACTTCGTCTCTCATACTTTGGACATATTGTCAGAAGGGAACAGTTGCTGGAGAAGGATGTCATGCTGGGTAAGGTGGAGGATCAGAGAAAGACAGGAAGACCCCCAACGAGATGGATTGGCCAGGTAGCATCATTGATGGCGTCAAGTGTGGCAGCGGTAGTGAGATTGGCCCAGAATCAGACATTGTTTCATTCTGCTGTGCATGGGGTCGCTATGGGTCGGTTCCGACTCGATAGCACCTGACAACAACAACAACAATAACAACAACAAAGATGTTTTGGAATGGGACAGTGGTGATGGTTGTATAATCTTGTGAATATACTGGAAACTATTGAATTGTACATTTTCTAAATGTGAATTCTATGGCATACCAATTATCTTAATTAAGAAAAAAAAAAAAGACCTTGTGTCTTAGTTTCCTAGTACTACCATAACAGAAGGAGCTCTGGTAGTGTATTGTTTGCCAATTGGACTTCTAACCTCAAGGTCAGCAGTTCGAAACTATGAGCTGTTCTGAGGGAGAAAGATGAGGCTTTCTGCTCCCATAAAGAGTTACAGCCTCAGAGACCCTATGCACGGTCACTATGAGTCAGTACCGACTCCACAGCACACCACCACCACCACCACCACAACAGAAATACCATAAGTGGGTGGCTTCAAAGAACATACATTTATTTTCTTACAGTTCTGTTTCTTGTTTGTTGTGCTGTTGAGTCGATCTAACTCATAGCTATCCTGTATAGGGTTTCAGAGGAGTGGCTGGTGAATTTGAACCTCAGACTTGCGGTTTACACCAAGCTTGTGTTCAGTTGCTTATCCTACAACAACACACCAGAACTTCTTAAGTTCTAGAAGTCTCAAAATCCAAATCAGGTCTTGGCCATTTCAATTCCTTTTGTGAGCCTCTCTCCTAGTTTCTGGTGTCTGCCAGCTATCTTTGGCATTCCTAGATGTTCCCCTCTGTGTGTCTGTGTCTAGTTTGCTCTTTTTGTAACTCAGAAGTGATTTGGTTTAGGACCCACCCTACACTGGTATGGGTCCATTAGCATAACAAAGAACCCCCTGTTTCTAGACCAGGTCATATTTACAGGTACCAACCAGTTGTTACTGAGTGGGTTCCAACTCATGCCAACAGCATGAGTAGAACTGCTCCATGGGGTTTTCAAAGTTGTGACCCTTCAGAAGGAAATTGCCAGACCTTTCTTCTGAAGCCCCTCTGAGTGATTTGAACAGCCAAACTTTTGTTTGATCATTACATGCTATGCTGTTGGCACCACCCAGGTACATAGTTGTTTGCTGCTGTCAAGTCGATTCTGACTCATTGTCACCATCCCCTGTGTACAGAATAGAACTGCTCCATAGGATTTTCAAAGCTCTGGCCTTTCAAATTCAAATTGTCAAGCCTGTCTTTGAGATACCTCTAAATAACTTTGAATCATCAGCCTTTCAGCTAGCAGCTAGTGGGAGAGTTTATTGTTTTTTCAATATTCATTATACTTTTGGTGAAAATAGGTACTTCAGATTATTTACTTATCTAACCATTTCTACATGTACCATTGGATGACATCGGTCACATTCTTTACTTTGTGCCACCATTCTCACTATCCCTTTCCAGATTGTTTCACTGAGTCGATGACTTAGACTCAGCCCCATGCATTACTCACCTATGCTTCTGTTACTGTTCTTTCTTTATCTGATATAGAAAATTATTTTAAAGAGGTAAATAGAATTTTGGTACATATTTTGGAGGGACACAATTCCAACCACAATAACCCTAGAATCTGACCCACTGCCACTTATAGCTACCCAGCCTTGGACAAGTTATATGTCATCTCTGAGCCTCAGTTTCCTCATCAGAAAACCAAACTCACTGCCATCAAGTCAATTTCAACTCATAGCAACTGTATAGAACTGCTCGATAAATTTTCCACAACTGTAAATATTTACAGGACCACATAACTTCATCTTTCTCCCACACAGAGGCTGCTGTGTTTGAACTGCCAAGCTTGCAGTTAGCAGCCCAATGTTTAACCCTCTGAATTACCTGGGAACCTCATCAGTAAAAGGAGGACAGTAATAGTGATGTCATGAACACAGAGGAAATGAACACAATCCATACTGACACCAGAACATTGGCTATTGAACTATGATGAATAGCACCAGAATATTGTCAATTATAGTGTGAAAAGATGAGCTCCTCAGGTTCAAAATATGAATTGGGGAGAGCTGGCTCCTCAAAGTAGAGTTGACTGTGATGACATGAATGGAGTAAAGCCTTCAGGACCTTCATTTGCTAATGGGGCACAACTCAAAATGAAACAAAACAGCTGTCACCATCCATTAATAGTAAGAACATGGAATGTACAAAGTATGAATCTAGAAAAATGGGGAATTGACAATAAAGGAAATGGAATGCCTAACCATCAATATCATAGGCATTTAGCTGAAATGGACTGATATTGGCCATTTTGAATCAGACAATCACATGGTTGATTATGCTGGAAATGACAAAGAGGAACATCATCACATTCACCATCAAAAAGAACACATCAAGATCTGTCTTAAAGTACAACACTCTCTGTGATAGGATAATATCCATACACCTACAAGGATGCCCAGTTAATACCACTATTATTCAAATTTACTCACCAATTACTAAAGTCAGTGATGAAGGAAGTGAAGAATTCTATTAACTTCTTCTGTCTGAAATTGGTCAAACATGCAATCAAAATGTATTGATAATTACTGGTAATTGGAATGCAAAGGTTGGAAACAAGCAGGGCCTGATAAAAGTAAGTACAGTTCATTGAAAAGAAAAATCCTTCATAAACATACTTCTGTGGTTTTGTCACATCACAGAAATACCTAGATTATTTGAAACTTATATCACTCCATGGCTGACATTGCTAACTTCTAACATAAAGTAAACATTGACTTTACTCTCTAGAACATATTACTCAGATATTAAATTTTGTCCCAAAAAAGGGACTTGGTCTAAAAACAAACAAAAAGAACTTCTTGAACTGAAAGCAATTTGAATGAGTATTTTAAAATATGTAATTTCAGTCACACTTAATTTATTTCGATCCATACTTCCTAGAGTGCTACCTGGCATAGGGCAAAAATTCCATATGAGCTCTAATTATTACTCTAGGGGATGTTCTCTGTCAAAGGTGTGTGTAAATTAAATGTGAATAGAATAATTACTGAAGAAACATGAAAAGGGGAAGGACCAAGTAATGAGGGAAAGATATTATAGGTCAGAACAACATTTTATTCAGTCATCCATCCATCCAATCAGCAAACATCTGTGGCCAGTTAATTATTTCTTTCTCTTCTCCCCATCCCAAGCAGGTAGGCAGCTCCACAGGATTTCCTTGCCTTGTGGATCTGTGTTAAACATAAAGCAATAGCTGCTTCCAGTACAGGAATTTTCTGGCCTTGTAAGTCCAATGAGTGGAGGATGATGTCAAATGTCCCTGAGGCACTGGGGAGAAAGAGGTGAGCATTAGAAGCAGAAGGAATTCCAGAAACCTGGAAAGGGGTGTGACGTTTGAGGTGGGACTTGGGCCCTACACCCAGCAGCACCCCAGGATGAATCAGCCTCTTGGAGAACCTGGCTACAAGGTGAGCTAGGTCTTGTTGTTGTTGTTAAGTGCTGTTGAGTCGATTCTGACCCATAGCGATCCTGTATAGGGTTTCCAAGGAGTAGCTGGTGAGCTTGAACTACCGACCTTGCAGTTCAAACGACTTTGCAGTCTGGCGTATTAACCCACAGCACCACACCAGGACTCAGTACTCCCAAATCCATAAGACCACCATATGCAATGCGTGACACAGTAATGGAGCAGAGGCACAGACGCCAATGACCTTGAGGCCTGGGCTGGTGGTAATCTCAATGGGGGTCACTATGGACCACTGGCTGGAGGGGCCTCCTTGATGTTGTAGCACTGAGGCAACCACAGTGGCCCTAAGGGTCAGTGACATTCATGACAGAGGCTAAATCTAAGAGAAGACTCCATTTCCTGTGTTTTAGCCCAACCCTGGGCTAAAATCAGACCTTGAGTAACTGATCTAAACTCTACTCAGCTGTTTTATCATCAGAGAATAATGTGAGCATTAACTGAGTGAAGTTAAATGTTCAATTGAAAACAAACTCACAATAAGCCTGGCAGCCAAGTGGAATGGGGTTCAGAGCCAGATTTAAATTGCCTGCATAAAAAATAACATGTGCATTGTTCTTTTCCATCTGAATTTGTGGGCTCATTACTCTAATCTGGGTCAAGTGTTGAACCCTGAAGATAAAATGAAATTCGACATTTTTTCCACCATAGAATATTTGTAAGGAAATATGTTCTGTGAAGAGCATCCAAAGGAGAGGATACTTATTCCTGGCTAGGAAGACCAAGCAAATGTGTTCTTGTCTTCGTACAGATTCTCAAGAGAAAGAGCCTGATTATTGAAGTTCATCTTTCTGAACCAAGCCAAAGGCCATAAATTCCAGGTTGCCGACTTGCCAGTGGATTGGCTGCCCTTGAGTCAGGTACACATCACTGATTCAGTCAGCTGTGGCCAGGAAATGTGTAACAGAGCATCAATTTTTCATTTGCAAGTTCAGTCTGAAACTAAAGAAAATTAAGACAAAACCAAAAAGAGTCAACCTTGAATATATCCCACCTAAATTTAGAGATCATCTTAAGAAGAGATATGATGCATTAAACACTAATTATTGAAGACCAAAAGAACATCAAGAACAAGAATAACATCAAGAACATCATACAGGAAGAAAGCAAAAGGTCATTAAAAGACAGCAAAGAAAGAAAAGACCAAAGTGGATTTCAGAAGAGGTTTTGAAATTTGTTCTTGGACGTAGAGAAGTTAAGCAATCTGGCTTGAGCCTCTGGAAGTTCTCTGTCAATGTATGTTTGCAGCTATTTCTGTATTACCTTTAGTAAAACTTTACTCGCATGGGATATCAAAGAGATTGTCCCATGATTTCCGCCTTCCATTGAGTCACCTCTCTTTGGAATGGGCACAAATATGGATCTCTTTCAATCAGTCGGCCAGTTAATTGTCTTCCAAATTTCTTGTCATAGAGGAGTGAGTGCCTCTAGTGCCACCTCACTTTCTTAAAAGATTTCAATTTTTATTCCATCAATTCTTGTTGCCTTGTACTTTGGCAATTCCTTCAAAGCACCTTAGATTTCTTCCTTCAGTATCATTGGCTCTTGCTCATATGCTACCTCTTGAAATGGCTGAACATCAACCAATTATTTGGTACAGTGACTGTGTATTCCTTCCATCTTCTTTTGATTCTTTCTGCATCATTCAATAATTTGCCCAGAGAATCCTTCAATAATGAAAGTTGAGGCTTGAATTTTTCTTCAGTTCCCCCAGCTTGAGAAATGCTGAGCGTGTTCTTCCATTCTGGTTTTCTGACTCCAGATCTTGGAACGTTTCATTGTAATATTTGACTTTGTCTTCTCGACCTGACCTTTGAAATTTCTGTTCATCTCTTATATCTCCTCATTTCTTCCATTTGCTTTAGCACTTCTACATTGGAGAGCAAGTTTCCATGTCTCTTCTGACATCCATTTTGATCTTTTCCTTCTTTCTTGTCCTCTTAATGACTTTTTTATTTCTTCATGTATGGTGTTCTTAATGTCATCCCGCAACTCTTCTGGTCTTCGGTCTTTAGTGTTTAATGTACCAAATCTGTTCTTCAGATGATTTCTTAGTTCAGGTGGGATATATTCAAAGTCATATTTTGGTTCTCGTGGACTTGTTTTCATTTTCTTCAGCTTCAGTTTGAATTTGAATATGAGCAATTGATGGTCTGTTCCACAATCTGTCCCTGGCCTTGTTTTGACTGATAATATGGAGCTTTTCCATCGTTTCTTTCCACAGATGTAGTCAATTTGATTTCTGTGTATTCCATCTGGTGAGGTCCATGTGTATATGCTTTCTAAAGAAGGTATTTGAGGAGGGTGAAAACTAGATGGCGGATCAGGTAGAAGTGCAGTGACAAGCTCTGCTGGGAACAACACAGAATACAGGACCAAGAAGACTCAGGGGATGGTCCCAGAACTCTGAACCACATATAAAGGAATATTTAGAAGGTTGAAAGATTTACAACTGGGGAGTTTGTGGCAGAAGCAAGAAACCCATTGCTTCCTGGTTTGGGACACTCAACTGTTCCAGGAGCCACCATTTTGTGTGGAGCCAAGCAGGGAAAGGATCAGAACAGCCATGGACGCCTGACAGAGCTGCAGAGATAGAGGTGTGGATATTCTTTTTTTGGGGGGTATCTTTTTGTGGTCCCTTGCTGTCTGTGTACCTCCACTCTGGTAACACCTCAGGGTGCCTGAGCTAGTGGACACTCCAGTCCCACCCTCGGAGGGTTCTACTACGCATGTGCATAGATCACAACGAAAGTTAAAGAGACAGTTTCCACTTAAAACAAAACAGCTGACAGATACTCAACCCAAGAGCAGGCCTTGAACTTTTCTTGTTTGCTTTTTGTTCTGTTTTGTAACACAGGAAAGAGAAGGAGAGGGCTGTAGGGGCTACAGATTCTTTTTTTTTTTTCTTGATTTAAAAAAAAATTT